>NC_053493.1:427656168-428003639 GCF_905171775.1 Rana temporaria | reverse complement strand
CACACATCTTCTCTATGATAAGACCCCCCCCACATCTTCTCTATGATAAGACCCCCCCCCCACATCTTCTCTATGATAAGACCCCCCCCCCACATCTTCTCTATGATAAGACCCCCCCCCCCACATCTTCTCTATGATAAGACCCCCCCCACATCTTCTCTATGATAAGACCCCCCCCCACATCTTCTCTATGATAAGACCCCCCCCCACATCTTCTCTATGATAAGACCCCCCCCCCACATCTTCTCTATGATAAGACCCCTCCCCCCCACATCTTCTCTATGATAAGACCCCCCCCCCCACATCTTCTCTATGATAAGACCCCTCCCCCACATCTTCTCTATGATAAGACCCCCCCCCACATCTTCTCTATGATAAGACCCCCCCCCCACATCTTCTCTATGATAAGACCCCCCCCCCCACATCTTCTCTATGATAAGACCCCCCCCCCCACATCTTCTCTATGATAAGACCCCTCCCCCACATCTTCTCTATGATAAGACCCCCCCCCACATCTTCTCTATGATAAGACCCCCCCCCCACATCTTCTCTATGATAAGACCCCCCCCACATCTTCTCTATGATAAGACCCCTCCCCCACATCTTCTCTATGATAAGACCCCCCCCCCACATCTTCTCTATGATAAGACCCCCCCCCCCACATCTTCTCTATGATAAGACCCCCCCCCCACATCTTCTCTATGATAAGACCCCCCCCCCCCACATCTTCTCTCTGATAAGACCCCTCCCCACATCTTCTCTATGATAAGACCCCCCCCCCCACATCTTCTCTATGATAAGACCCCCCCCCCACATCTTCTCTATGATAAGACCCCCCCCCACATCTTCTCTATGATAAGACCCCCCCCCCCACATCTTCTCTATGATAAGACCCCCCCCCACATCTTCTCTATGATAAGACCCCCCCCCCCACATCTTCTCTATGATAAGACCCTCCCCCCACATCTTCTCTATGATAAGACCCCCCCCCCACATCTTCTCTATGATAAGACCCCCCCACATCTTCTCTATGACCCCCCCCCCACATCTTCTCTATGATAAGACCCCCCCCACATCTTCTCTATGATAAGACCCCCCCCACATCTTCTCTATGATAAGACCCCCCCCCCCACATCTTCTCTATGATAAGACCCCCCCCCCCCACATCTTCTCTATGATAAGACCCCCCCCCCACATCTTCTCTATGATAAGACCCCCCCCCCCCACATCTTCTCTATGATAAGACCCCCCCCCACATCTTCTCTATGATAAGACCCCCCCCCCACATCTTCTCTATGATAAGACCCCCCCCCCCACATCTTCTCTATGATAAGACCCCCCCCCACATCTTCTCTATGATAAGACCCTCCCCCCACATCTTCTCTGATAAGACCCCCCCCCCCACATCTTCTCTATGATAAGACCCCCCCCCACATCTTCTCTATGATAAGACCCCCCCCCCCACATCTTCTCTATGATAAGACCCCCCCCCACATCTTCTCTATGATAAGACCCCTCCCCACATCTTCTCTATGATAAGACCCCTCCCCCCCCACATCTTCTCTATGATAAGACCCCCCCCCCCCACATCTTCTCTATGATAAGACCCCCCCCCCACATCTTCTCTATGATAAGACCCCCCCCCACATCTTCTCTATGATAAGACCCCCCCCCCCACATCTTCTCTATGATAAGACCCCCCCCCCACATCTTCTCTATGATAAGACCCCCCCCCCCCCCATGTTCTCCATGTTGGGTCCCCGGGGATGGGAATGACCCCCATGTTCTCCATGTTGGGTATCTGGGGATGGGAATGACCCCCATGTTCTTCATGTTGGGTCCCCAGGGATGGGAATGACCCCCATGTTCTCCATGTTGGGTCCCCAGGGATGGGATTGACCCCCATGTTCTCTATGTTGGGTTCCCGGGGATGGGAATGACCTCCATGTTCTCCATGTTGGGTTCCCGGGGATGAGAATGACCTCCATGTTCTCCATGTTGGGTTCCCGGGGATGAGAATGACCTCCATGTTTTCCATGTTGGGTCCCCGGGGATGGGAATGACCCCCATGTTGGGTCCCCGGGGATGGGAATGACCCCCTTGTTCTCCATGTTGGGTCCCCGGGGATGGGAATGACCCCCATGTTCTCCATGTTGGGTCCCTGGGGATGGGAATGACCCCCATGTTCTCCATGTTGGGTCCCTGGGGATGGGATTGACCCCCATGTTCGATTTCTTGCAGATGGCTGTGAGCTTCGATGAGGTGGCGGTGTATTTCTCAGAGGAGGAGTGGGCGTGTCTGGAGGAGTGGCAGCGCCGGCTGTATAACGAGGTCATGAAGGACAATGTGGAGTTGGTGACCTCAGTGGGTGAGTCGCTCTTTTTGATCCTTCCAGCCAATCATCTTTCCAAATTTTACCAGAAAAATGGGCCATTGGCTCCCAAAGAAGGATGCTGATATGTAAAGAGGACCTGGCATGTCACAGTGAGTCCCCATCTCAGTCCAGGAACTAAATGGGGACCCAAGCTGAATGTGGTCCTTAATGATGGTGACTTTGCATGATGATGACCCCGGATGATGGCTGATGGTGACCCTAAATTATGATGACCCTCAGTGACCATTAGGGTTGTCCCGATACCACTTTTTTAGGACCGAGTACAAGTACCGATACTTTTTTTCAAGTACTCGCCGATACCGAATACCGATACTTTTTTTTTTTTTATGTGATGTGACAGTGGCGTTTTTTTCTTTTGTTTGTTTTTTTTTTACTTTTTTTTATTTTATTTTTATTTTTTACAGTGGCGTTTTTATTTTTTATTTTTTTAGAGGGGGGGTAGTGGATTGTCAGTGTGTTTTTGAATTTTTTATTACCATTTACATTTTTTTTTTATTTATTTTTTTATTTATTGCAATTTTTATTTTATTTTTTAATCAACCCTGTTGGGGGGGCTTTGGTGAGATATCAGGGGTCTTAACAGACCTCTGACATCTCCCCTTTGAGACAGAGAAAGGGACTAAGGACACAGATTCCCCAATCCCTTTCTCAGCAGCATCAGCTGCGCTGAAAATGAATGCAGAGAAGACAGCGGCTTCTCTTCATTCATAAACTGAAACATTGTAATCAACAGGTTACGATGATTCAGTTCTGTGAATGGACAGAGTCATCGCTGACTCTGTCCATTCGGAACAGTAAGGAGCCGGGTTTACCGGCTCCTACCGCCGCTCTCCATCCTGACAGTTCCGGGGGGGGGGGGCACAGGGGAGAGACGGAAACAGCGGGGGACGCACGGGGGGAGAGAAGGAAACAGCGGGGGACGCACGGGGGGAGAGAAGGAAACATCGGGACGCACGGGGGGAGAGAAGGAAACATCGGGACGCACGGGGGGAGAGAAGGAAACATCGGGACGCACGGGGGGAGAGAAGGAAACATCGGGACGCACGGGGGGAGAGAAGGAAACATCGGGACGCACGGGGGGAGAGAAGGAAACATCGGGACGCACGGGGGGAGAGAAGGAAACATCGGGACGCACGGGGGGAGAGAAGGAAACATCGGGACGCACGGGGGGAGAGAAGGAAACATCGGGACGCACGGGGGGGGAGAAGGAAACATCGGGACGCACGGGGGGAGAGAAGGAAACATCGGGACGCACGGGGGGAGAGAAGGAAACATCGGGACGCACGGGGGGAGAGAAGGAAACATCGGGACGCACGGGGGGAGAGAAGGAAACATCGGGACGCACGGGGGGAGAGAAGGAAACATCGGGACGCACGGGGGGAGAGAAGGAAACATCGGGACGCACGGGGGGAGAGAAGGAAACAACGGGACGCACGGGGGAGAGAAGGAAACATCGGGACGCACGGGGGGAGAGAAGGAAACATCGGGACGCACGGGGGGAGAGAAGGAAACATCGGGACGCACGGGGGGAGAGAAGGAAACATCGGGACGCACGGGGGGGGAGAAGGAAACATCGGGACGCACGGGGGGAGAGAAGGAAACATCGGGACGCACGGGGGGAGAGAAGGAAACATCGGGACGCACGGGGGGAGAGAAGGAAACATCGGGACGCACGGGGGGAGAGAAGGAAACATCGGGACGCACGGGGGGAGAGAAGGAAACATCGGGACGCACGGGGGGAGAGAAGGAAACATCGGGACGCACGGGGGGAGAGAAGGAAACATCGGGACGCACGGGGGGAGAGAAGGAAACATCGGGACGCACGGGGGGAGAGAAGGAAACATCGGGACGCACGGGGGGAGAGAAGGAAACATCGGGACGCACGGGGGGAGAGAAGGAAACATCGGGACGCACGGGGGGAGAGAAGGAAACATCGGGACGCACGGGGGGAGAGAAGGAAACATCGGGACGCACGGGGGGAGAGAAGGAAACATCGGGACGCACGGGGGGAGAGAAGGAAACATCGGGACGCACGGGGGGAGAGAAGGAAACATCGGGACGCACGGGGGGAGAGAAGGAAACATCGGGACGCACGGGGGGAGAGAAGGAAACATCGGGACGCACGGGGGGAGAGAAGGAAACATCGGGACGCACGGGGGGAGAGAAGGAAACATCGGGACGCACGGGGGGAGAGAAGGAAACATCGGGACGCACGGGGGGAGAGAAGGAAACCGCGGGGGGGCACGGGGGAGAGAAGGAAACAGCGGCGGGGGGCACAGAGGGAGAAGGAAACAGCGGCGGGGGCACGGAGGGAGAGGAGGAAACATCGGGGGTCACGGAGGAAAGAAGGAAACAGCAGGGGGGGCACGGGGGAGAGGAGGAAACAGCGGCGGGGGGCACAGAGGGAGAAGGAAACAGCGGCGGGGGCACGGAGGGAGAAGGAAACAGCGGCGGGGGCACGGAGGGAGAAGGAAACAGCGGCGGGGGGCACAGAGGGAGAAGGAATCAGCGGCGGGGGGCACAGAGGTTGAGAGACTGCATAAAAAGGGAGGGGGGGCTGGAGGAGGACATAGGACAAGTATCGGGTAAAGCATCGGGAGCATTTGCCCAAGTACAAGTACTCGGGCAAATGCTTGGTATCGGTCCCGATACCGATACTAGTATCGGTATCGGGACAACCCTAGGACCATCATCCTGGGTAATGGTAACCCCAGGTGGCAGCAGTGATAAATGATGATGGACCTGGCTGATGGTGACCCTTGATGGCGGTGGTTCTGGATGATGCTAAGCCTGGTTGACAGTTCTTCTGGACAATGGTGACCCTGAATGATGGTTGTCTTGTGTAAGGGTCTCCCCTAATGATGGTGGTCTTGGATGAGGGTGACCCTGAGTAATGGTGGTTTTGGTTGAGGGTGACCGAAAATAATGATGGTCTTGGATGATGGTGACCCCAAATGATTGTGGTCTTGGAATAGAGTGACCGCCAAATGATGGTGCTCTTGGATGAGGGTGACCCTGAATGATGGTGCTCTTGGATGAGGGTGACCCTGAATGATGGTGCTCTTGGATGAGGGTGACCCTGAATGATGGTGGTCTTGGATGAGGGTGACCCTGAATGATGGTGGTCTTGGATGAGGGTGACCCTGAATGATGGTGGTCTTGGATGAGGGTGACCCCGAATGATGGTGGTCTTGGATGAGGGTGACCCCGAATGATGGTGGTCTTGGATGAGGGTGACCCCGAATGATGGTGGTCTTGGATGAGGGTGACCCCGAATAATGGTGATCTTGGATGAGGGTGACCCTGAATGATGGTGATCTTGGATGAGGGTGACCCTGAATGATGGTGATCTTGGATGAGGGTGACCCTGAATGATGGTGCTCTTGGATGAGGGTGACCCTGAATGATGGTGCTCTTGGATGAGGGTGACCCTGAATGATGGTGATCTTGGATGAGGGTGACCCTGAATGATGGTGATCTTGGATGAGGGGTACCCTGAATGATGGTGGTCTTGGATGAGGGGTACCCTGAATGATGGTGGTCTTGGATGAGGGTGACCCTGAATGATGGTGATCTTGGATGAGGGTGACTCTGAATGATGGTTACTCTGAATGATGGTGACCCCAAATAATGGTGGTCTTGGATGAGGGTGACCCTGAATGATGGTGATCTTGGATGAGGGTGACCCCGAATGATGGTGCTCTTGGATGAGGGTGACCCCGAATGATGGTGCTCTTGGATGAGGGTGACCCCGAATGATGGTGCTCTTGGATGAGGGTGACCCCGAATGATGGTGCTCTTGGATGAGGGTGACCCCGAATGATGGTGATCTTGGATGAGGGTGACCCTGAATGATGGTGATCTTGGATGAGGGTGACCCTGAATGATGGTGATCTTGGATGAGGGTGACCCTGAATGATGGTGGTCTTGGATGAGGGTGACCCTGAATGATGGTGGTCTTGGATGAGGGTGACCCTGAATGATGGTGGTCTTGGATGAGGGTGACCCTGAATGATGGTGGTCTTGGATGAGGGTGACCCTGAATAATGGTGATCTTGGATGAGGGTGACCCTGAATGATGGTATTCTTGGATAGGGGGGGGGGGGCTGAATAATGGTGGTCTTGGATGAGGGTGACCCTGAATGATGGTGGTCTTGGATGATGGTGACCCCTGTTGAAGTGTAAGATTTTACATACGATGGACATGGCAGCCTGATGCTAACTTTGTGGTGGGTTGGCGAGGGGGGGCAATGACTTCTGTTTCTGCATGATGGGGGCCTTCTTCTCAATACTGTGATTCCCCACCTGTCTGTCTTTTCAGGTCTTCTCCTGCAGGCACTCAGGTTTTCTAAAATGGGGCCAGAAGAGACACCCCAACTGATAAAAAGAGAAAACTTGCCCCGGAAAGTCCACCATGGTAAGACATATGGAGATATTGATGGAAAGGTGTGGGGGGAGGGGGTGGATAAAAGGCAATTGGGAGTAGAGGACAGACAAGGAGAAGCCTAGATGGGTATATATGGGGGGTAGATAGAAAAAGGATGGGTATGGAGGACGGGTCAGGAGATATCTGGATGGAGATATTGGCGATGGAGGGAGGGAGATTGGAGGATGGGTGGGAGGAGATGAACAGGTTGGGTAGTGGGGGGGATGGGTGGTGATTGGAGGATGGGTGGGAGGAGATATCCCCCAACATTGGCGTCAGTAATAATATCCCCCAACATTGGCGTCGGTAATAATATCCCCCAACATTGGCGTCAGTAATAATATCCCCCAACATTGGCGTCAGTAATAATATCCCCCAACATTGGCGTCAGTAATAATATCCCCCAACATTGGCGTCAGTAATAATATCCCCCAACATTGGCGTCAGTAGTAATAATAACCCCCAACATTGGAGTCAGTGGTAATAATAACCCCCAACATTGGAGTCAGTGAGAGGAATAAGAACCCCCAACATTGGAGTCAGTGAGAGGAATAAGAACCCCCAACATTGGCGTCAGTGGCAGTAAAAGTCACCCAGTAGGGGGCAGAATTGTGGAAGTGGCAGTTTGGTTCATTTCTCCACCACATCCTGTGGCGGGTAGAAGGAGGGTTGGGCTTGCTGTGGTAGTAATCGATGTATGTGGTGAGATCTGTGGGCGGGATCCGTGGTGTCTCCATGGTAACGGTTGTTTGTCTGCGGCAGGTACAGGTATCCAGGTCACCTCCCCGTGTGATTCCCGTCCTCGCCTCCTCCCCGGCGCCCAGCTCCCGGACTCGGCGGCCCGGCCGTACTCCTGCACCGACTGTCACCGCAGCTTCCTGCGCAAGTCCCACCTGACCAGCCACCAGCGGACCCACCGCGGGGAGCGGCCGTACCCCTGCGAGGTGTGCGGGAAGAGCTTCCATTACCGCCACCACCTGGTGGGCCACAAGCGCATCCACACCGGGGAGACGTTGTATTCCTGCCAATACTGCGGCATCAAATTCAACCACAAAGGGAACTACCAGACCCACACCCGCCTCCACACGGGCGAGCGCCCCTTCTGCTGCGACCGGTGCGGGAAAAGCTTCAACCGCAAGGCGGACCTCATCACGCACTGCCGCATCCACACCGGGGAGCGCCCCTTCACCTGCGCCGAGTGCGACAAGAGCTTCAGCCGCAAGCAGCACCTGGTGATCCACCGCCGCCGGCACACCGGAGAGACCCCATTCACCTGCGACCAGTGCGATCAGAGCTTCGCCCACCGCAAGGCGCTAATGAGGCACCAGGAGGTGGTTCACTCCACGCAGAGGCCGCACAGCTGTGCCGAGTGCGGGAAGGGGTTCGCCTGCCACTCCCACCTCCTCGCTCACCAGCGAGTTCACCAAAATGGCGCGGTGGGCGGGGAGAAGCCGTTCTCATGCGATCAGTGCCGCCGGAGCTTTGTGGCGCAGCCCCACCTGCACGCCCATCAGAAGTCGCACAACAAAAGGGGCGGGGAGCGGCCGTTCGCCTGCGCCGACTGTGGGAAAGGGTTCAGCAGCCGGCAGTACCTGAGCCGCCACGAGAAGATCCACACCGGAGAGCGCCCCTTCCGCTGCGACGTGTGCGGAGACAGCTTCATCCAGAAACCCAACCTGGAGCGGCACAAAGGCATCCACAGCGGGCAGCGCCCCTTCCCCTGCACCGTGTGCGGCGGCACCTTCTTCCGCAAACACAACCTGGTGCGACACCAACGCATCCACACCGGAGAACGCTTACATTTCAGCTGTAAGGTGTCACAGCCCGTCACGTCTCCGCAGGCGGGGCAAGGCGGCTGTCACAGTGGGGTGGGGCCGCTGGAAAATCCCTGTAAAAATGTCTGCTGTAACCGCACACGCTCCGAGCAATGAGGAGCTGCAGAGACACGGCGCCCCGGGACAGCTGCCAGAGAAAAAGGTGACACGAGGCCATGAGAGAGGGGGGGTTCATGTGACACGAGTTCATTAAGGAGGGGGGTCATGTGACACAAGGTCATGAGAGAGGGGGGTATGTGACACAAGGTCATGAGAGAGGGGGGTCATGTGACACGAGTTCATGAGAGAGGGGGGTCATGTGACACGAGTTCATGAGAGATGTGGGTCATATGACACAAGGTCATGAGAGAAGGGGGTCATGTGACACGAGGTCATGAGAGATGTGGGTCATATGACACAAGGTCATGAGAGAAGGGGGTCATGTGACACGAGGCCATGAGAGAGGGGGGTCATGTGACACAAGGCCATGAGAAAGGGGGGTCATGTGACACGAGGCCATGAGAAAGGGGGGTCATGTGACACAAGGTCATGAGAGAGGGGGGTCATGTGACACAAGTTCATGAGAGAGAGGGGGTCATGTGACACAAGTTCATGAGAGAGAGGGGATCATGTGACAAGGTCATGAGAGAGGGGGGTCATGTGACACGAGTTCATGAGAGAGGGGGGGGTCATGTGACACAAGGTCATGAGAGAGGGGGGTCATGTGACACAAGGTCATGAGAGAGGGGGGTCATGTGACACGAGGTCATGAGAGAGGGGGGTCATGTGACACAAGGTCATGAGAGAGGGGGGTCATGTGACACAAGGTCATAAGAGGGGGTCATGTAACACAAGGTCACGAGAGAGGGGGGTTGTGTGACACAAGGCCATGAGAAAGGGGGGTCATGTGACACGAGGTCATAAGAGGGGGGATCATGTAACACGAGGCTGCAGGGAAAGGGTCATGGGCGAGGGAATTGTGAGGTGGAGCCCTGACGAAGTGTGATGTGAGCTCTGAGAAGTGTCGGGAGACCCCTATAGTTCTATGTTATAATATGTGCGGGGGAGGAGGAGAAGATGAGATGTGGGGCCGGTGTGAGGAATGTAAGCGGGGGAGGGGGTGTCAGACTGGCATGTGTGATATATACATGAAGGTAGGTGTGACGGGACTGCACATGTGCGCTACTTGGGGGACAAACCGGCACAGGTGACATACAGGTACATGGGGGGGGGGGGGACACGTAGACCAGTGATGGGAAAAGGTAATGATTGGCCGGCACATGTGAGGGAAACGGGGGAGGGGAAGTTGTAGATGTTGGTTGGTGTGTGTTCCGTACGATCGTTCTCAGGGTTGTATATCGGGGGGGACACTGATGGACATTCCTCGGCCCCCGTGAACGTTCTCCATGTGCTCAGAAGGCCGACCCCGTGCCGGAGGATTGTTATTATTGGTTGGATTCTCTGTGTAAAATAAATGGCTGAGGCGTTGTAGTGTACTGCGTCTTTATTATGGGGGGTCATCCACATCACACAGAATCGGGACCGGAGCCAATCAGAGCCAGGGAACAGGCTTTGGAGGGCTAATGGCCATCCGGTTCACGTTCCAAAGAGCCCACAATCCAGGACCATATGTAGAGTCTACAGTCATCCGTACAGTTCATGGTGGTCCATAAAGTCCTCAGTCCAAGGCCGTCCGTAGAGCCCACAATCCAGGACCATATGTAGAGTCCGTGGTCATCCGTACAGTTCATGGTGGTCCATAAAGTCCTCAGTCCAAGGCCATCCGTAGAGCCCACAATCCAGGACCATATGTAGAGTCCATGGTCATCCGTACAGTTCATGGTGGTCCATGAAGTCCTCAGTCCAAGGCCGTCCGTAGAGCCCACAATCCAGGACCATATGTAGAGTCTACAGTCATCCATACAGTTCATGGTGGTCCATAAAGTCCTCAGTCCAAGGCCGTCCGTAGAGTCCACAATCCAGGACCATATGTAGAGTCCGTGGTCATCTGTACAGTTCATGGTGGTCCATAAAGTCCTCAGTCCAAGGCCGTCCATAGAGCCCACAATCCAGGGCCATATGTAGAGTCTACAGTCATCCGTACAGTTCATGGTGGTCCACAGTCCATGGTCATCCATAGAGTGTACAGTCCAAAGCCATTGTAGAGACCACAGTTTATGGCCATCCATATTCACAGTCCACGGTTATCCGTAGAGTCCAAGTCCATCTATAGAGCCCACAATCCATGACCATATGTAGAGTAGGGATGAGCTTCGAGTTCGAGTGGAACATTGCCTGTTTGGCGAACAACGAACAATTTGAGGTGTTCGCGGCAAATTCGAAAAGCCGCGGAACACCCTGTTAAAGTCTATGGGAGAAATCTAAAGTGCTAATTTTAAAGGCTAATAAGTTATTGTCCTAAAAAGTGTTTGGGGATCCGGGTCCTGTCCCAGGGGAGTGTTTGGGGACCCGGGTCCTGCCCCAGGGGAGTGTTTGGGGACCCGGATCCTGCCCCAGGGGAGTGTTTGGGGACTCGGGTCCTGTCCCAGGGGACATGTATCAATGCAAATAAAAGTTTTAAAAACGGCCGTTTTTTCGGGAGCAGTGAATTTAATAATACTAAAAGTGAATAAAAGTGAAATATTCCTTTAAATTTCGTACCTAGGGGGGGTGTCTATAGTATGCATGTGAAATAGCGCATGTTTCCCGTACATAGAACTGTCCCTGCACAAAGTGTAATTTCTGAAAGAAAAAAACGGCTTTGCGGCTCTAATGAATTGTCGGCTCTGGCAATTCAGAGCGAATTCATTGATAAATAAAATAGCGTGGGGGTCCCCCAAATTCCATTACCAGGCCCTTCAGGTCTGGTGTGGATTTTAAGGGGAACTCCACCCCAAATTTTTTTTAAAAATGGCGTGGAGTTCCCCCAAAAATTCACACCAGACCCCTTATCCGAGCACGTTAACCTGGCCTGCCGCAGAAAAGAGGGGGGGACAGAGTGCGGCCCCCCCCTCTCCTGAACCGTACCAGGCCACATGCCCTCAACATGGGGAGGATGTCCCCATGTTGATGGGGACAAGGGCCTCATCCCCACAACCCTTGCCCGGTGGTTGAGGGGGTCTGCGGGCAGGGGGCTTATCAGAATCTGGAAGACCCCTTTAACAAAGGGGACCCCCAGATCCTGGGCCCCCCCTATGTGAATTGGTAATGGGGTACATTGTACCTCTACAATTTCAGGAAGGAAGTGTAAATAGTTTGAAAAAACACACACACACACCGTAGAAAAAAATCCTTTATTAATAAAAAATCCAGCGGTGACACTCGCTCCCGGCTTCCTGCTCCAACGTTGTCTGTATCCAGCGACGGTCGGTGATCTCCGGTCCAGCGATGAGAAGATCCATCCATCCAGAGCGCAGCCACGCCAACCTCCTCTCTCCGCCGGACACAGCCCAGCGAATAAGTGGCTGAAGCTGTGACATGTCTTATAGAGGAGGCGGGGCCACCCGTCACGTGACCCCGCCCCCTCTGCTACGTCACTGGGGAAGCCCAGTCTTCCCCTTTCTGGGCTTCCCCAGTGACGTAGCAGAGGGGGCGGGATTACTTGACGGGTGGCCCTGCCTCCTCTATATAAGAAATGTCACAGCTTCAGCCGCTCATTCGCCGGGCTGTGTCCAGCGGAGAGAGGAGATCGGCGATGCTGCACTCTGGATGGATGGATCTTCTCATCGCTGGACTGGAGATCACCGACCGTCGCTGGATACAGACAACGTTGGAGCAGGAAGGAACGAGTGGCTTATCACCGCTGGATTTTTTTTTTTTATTAATAAAGGACTTTTTTCTACGGTGTGTGTGTGTTTTTTTCCAACTATTTACACTTCCTTCGTGAAATGGTAGAGATACAATGTACCCCATTACCAATTCACATAGGGGGGGCCAGGATCTGGGGGTCCCCTTTTTTAAAGGGGTCTTCCAGATTCTGATAAGCCCCCCGCCCGCAGACCCCCCCCCACCGGGCAAGGGTTGTGGGGATGAGGCCCTTGTCCCCATCAACATAAAGACATCCTCCCCATGTTGAGGGCATGTGGCCTGGTACAGTTCAGGAGAGGGGGGGGCGCACTCTGTCCCCCCCTCTTTTCTGCGGCCGGCCAGGTCAACGTGCTCGGATAAGGGGTCTGGTGTGAATTTTTGGGGGAACTCCGCGCCATTTTTTTTTTATTTGGGGTGGAGTTCCCCTTAAAATCCACACCAGACCTGAAGGGTCTGGAATGGATATTTGGGGGGAACCCCACGTCATTTTTTTTTTTTAAATTGACGGCGGGGTTCCCCTTAATATCCATTCCAGACCTGAAGGGCCTGGTAATAGAATTTGGGGGGACCCCCACGCTATTTATTTATTTTTTTATGAATGAATCATCTCTGAATTGCCAGAGCCGACAATTCATTAGAGCCGCAAAGCCGGTTTTAAAATACTTTTTTTCCTTTCAGAAATTACACTTTGTGCAGGGACAGTTCTATGTACGGGAAACTTGCGCTTTTTCACATGCTGAATTTACACCCCCCCCCAAGGTACGAAATTTAAAGGAATATTTCACTTTTATTGTTTCACTATAAGCATTATTAAATTCGCTGCTCCCGAAAAAACGGCCGTTTTTAAAACTTTTTTTTGCATTGATACATGTTTCCTGGGGCAGGACCCGGGTCCCCAAACACTCCCCTGGGACAGGACCCGGGTCCCCAAACACTCCCCTGGGACAGGACCCGGGTCCCCAAACACTCCCCTAAAACAGGACCCGGGTCCCCAAACACTTTTTAGGACAATAACTTGCATATTAGCCTTTAAAATTAGTACTTTAGATTTCAAACGTTCGAGTCCCATAGACTTTAATAGGGTTCTAAAGTTCACAGAAACATTTGGTGTGTTCGCAAGTTCTGGTGCGAACCGAACATGGGGGTGTTCGGCTCATCCCTAATGTAAAGGCCACAGTTCATGGCCATCTATAGTCACAGTCCGTGGTTATCCGTAGAGTCCACAATCGAAGACCATCTGTGGAGCCCACAATCCATGGCTGTCCACAGTCCATGGTCACCCATAGAGTACAGCTAACAATCCATGACCATATGTAGAGGCCACAGCCCATGGCCGTCCATAGCCACGGTCCATTGTTATCTGTAGAGTCCATGGTCATCCGTACAGTACCAGGCCGTCTGTAGAGCCCACAATCCATGACCATACAGTGGGGCAAAAAAGTATTTAGTCCCCACCAATTGTACAAGTTCTCCCCCCACTTATAAAGATGGGAGGGGCCTGTAATTGTCATCATAGGTAGACCTCAAATATGAGAGACAAATCCAATCACATCGTCTGATTTGGAAAGAATTTATTGGCAAATTCTGGTGGAAAATAAGTATTTGGTCTCCTCTACAAACAAGCGAGATTTCCGTCTCTCTTAGACCTGAGTGAGTGAAAAATGTATATAGCGCTACACATGCGAACTGAATCGCCTCTGGGCGCTTGTTTGAGCACTTCTCCCTTGAGCTCAGAAGAGATGGGTTTTGATCTTTCTCCTAAAGGCCAAATGGTTCTCCTCCAACCGAATGGAGGTTGGTAAAGTGTTCCAAAGTCGAGGGCCTTGGACAGCGAATCTTCTTTTTCCTTTGGACTTGTATCTGGTTTTGGGGATTTGGAGTAGGTTTTGGTTGGAGGATCGCAGAGTGCGCTTGGGGTTGTGAGCTTTTATTTTGTCGCATAGATATTGGGGGGCATTTCCCCAAATACATTTATGCGTTAGACAGAGTGCTTTGAAAGTGATTCTGTCTTTCACTGGTAGCCAGTGAAGGCTTCTCAGTGATGGGGAGATTGATTCCCATGGTTTTTTTTCCAGTCACCAGACGCGCAGCCGTGTTCTGAACGACCTGCAGGCACGTGATTTGGTACTTTGGGAGTCCGAGGTAGAGGGCTAGAGGGCATTTGCATAGTCCAGCCTGGAGTTAACAATTGTTCCCACCACGCCTGCTATGTCTTCTTTAGGAATAAATGGGATAAGTCTGTGTAGTAGGAGCAGCAGTTGGTGAGATCCGCTGACTACTGACCCTATTTGTGCGTCCATTGTCATGTGGGTGTCAAAGATGACCCCGAGACTTTTGACTTTGGCGCTAGGGGTGATGATTTTTCCTAGAATGGGCGGAGGTGTCCAGGTTGTTGCCAGTTGATTCTTCCGATTGGCGTGAAACAGAAGGAGTTCTGTTTTTGAGCCGTTGAGTTTAAGATAACTCTTTGTCATCCAGTTCTCTATCAAAGAAAGGCATTTCTCTAGATTGAGATGGTGATCCTTTTTGTTGCAGATACGAAAATACAATTGTGTGTCATCCGCATAGGAATGGTAGAGCAGCTTTTGGTTGCTGATAATTTTAAAAAGGCGGAGATAGATATTAAACAGCACCGGCGACAGAGGGGATCCTTGAGGGACTCCGCATGACACCGTGCGTTTTTCAGAAGGGAAAGGTCCCAATTTCACTACTTGTGATCGGTTTTCCAAAAAGGAGGAGAACCAGGGTAAGTCACATTCCGCGATCTTGGCTACTTCAGCTAGCCGAATTAGCAATAGTTTGTGGTCAACCATATCAAAAGCTGCGCTGAGGTCCAACAGAACCAGAAGACAAGGTTCTCCTTCGTCTGCGGCCTCAAGAGCGTCATCCCATATTTTGAGCAGTGCCGTTTCTGTCCCGTACCCTGGACGGAAACCCGATTGATAAGGATCAAGCAAATTATGGGTGTCTAAATGCTGTTGCAGCTGTTGTACCACCACTTTCTCCATTACCTTGGAGAAAACGTTCAGGCCTGTTATGAGACGACGATGTTCAGGGTCTTTGGGGTCAAGGGTGGGTTTCTTTAAGATGGGTTTGATTATCCCTTGTTTCAACAGGGAGGGCACTATGCCTTCCCTGAATGACTGGTTAATCAGCTGCTTGATGGGTGGAGCCAAAATATCGGCACATTCCTTCAGCAGTTTGGTGGGGATAATATCGTTAGGCGCTGTGCTATTTCGCAGAGTGCAGATGATATTTTTAGTGGCATCCAGGGAGACAAGTTTTAGAGTAAACATTGTTCCTTGGGCCTGATTCCTGTGGTGATTGGGCTGGGGACTGCTGAGGGGGTTGAGGGGGGTACTGTTTTGCAGAATTCTTACGCGGATCCTTTCAATTTTGTTCACGAAATGGTCCGATAATTCATTGCAAAATTCTTGGGTATCAGAATTGGGGGCTTCAAGACAGGCTGGGTTCATGGACTGACTAACCAACCTGAAGAGTTCGCGAGGACGGTTTAGGGAATTGGTGATGATCTTGGAGAAATTATTTTTTTTGGCTAGGAAAATGTCTTTGTGTGTTTCTTTGTTGTTTCGTTGTAGATGGCGTGTTTTTTGTCTGTAGTGCTTCTTTTCCAAGCTGCTTCCGCTCTTCTACGTTCTTGCTTAAGACCTGTATCTTCTTCTATAAGAGGCTCCTCCCTCCTCCACTCATTACCTGTATCTTCTTCTATAAGAGGCTCCTCCTCCTCCACTCATTACCTGTATCTTCTTCTATAAGAGGCTCCTCCTCCTCCACTCATTACCTGTATCTTCTTCTATAAGAGGCTCCTCCTCCTCCACTCATTACCTGTATCTTCTTCTATAAGAGGCTCCTCCTCCTCCACTCATTACCTGTATCTTCTCCTATAAGAGGCTCCTCCTCCTCCACTCATTACCTGTATCTTCTTCTATAAGAGGCTCCTCCTCCTCCACTCATTACCTGTATCTTCTTCTATAAGAGGCTCCTCCACTCATTACCTGTATCTTCTTCTATAAGAGGCTCCTCCTCCTCCACTCATTACCTGTATCTTCTCCTATAAGAGGCTCCTCCTCCTCCACTCATTACCTGTATCTTCTTCTATAAGAGGCTCCTCCTCCTCCACACATTACCTGTATCTTCTTCTATAGGAGGCTCCTCCTCCACTCATTACCTGTATCTTCTTCTATAGGAGGCTCCTCCTCCACTCATTACCTATATCTTCTTCCATAAGAGGCTCCTCCTCCTCCACTCATTACCTGTATCTTCTTCCATAAGAGGCTCCTCCTCCTCCACTCATTACCTGTATTAATGGCACCTGTGTTGAACTTGTTATCAGTATAAGGCTGGGTTCACACTACTACACTACTTTCATCCTACTTTGCTCTGTGTTCAATGTTTCCCTATGAGAGCGTCTTGTAGTGTCCTACACAAGTCGGTCCGACTTTGAAAATGCTCCCTGTACTACTTTTGGTCCTACATTGATCCTACTTCAGGCCCATTGAATATCATTGAAGTCGGACCAAAGTAGTATCCTGTTCATGAAAGTAGGATGGATGTAGGACCAATGTAGGATAAATGTAGGACCAATGTAGCAGAGCAAAGTAGGATGAAAGTAGTGTAGTAGTGTGAACCCAGCCTAAAAGACGCCCGTCCATGACCTCAGACAGTCACACTCCAAACTCCACGATGGTGAAGACCAAAGAGCTGTCCAAGGACCAGAAACACAATGGTAGACCTGCACCAGGCTGGGAAGACTGAATCTGCAATAGGCAAGCAGCTTGGTGTGAAGAAATCAATAATTAGAAGATGGAAGACATACAAGACCACTGATAATCTCCCTCCATCTGGGGCTTCACGCAAGATCTCACCCCGTGGGGTCAAAATGATCACAAGAACGGGGAGCAAAAATCCCTGAGCCACACGGGGGGGGGGACCTAGTGAATGACCTGCAGAGAGCTGGGACCGACGTAACAAAGGCTACCATCAGTAACACACTTCGCCGTGTCCCCCTGCTTAAGCCAGTACATGTCCGGGCCCCTCTGAGGTTTGCTAGAGAGCATTTGGATGATCCAGAAGAGGATTGGGAGAATGTCATATGGTCAGATGAAACCAAAGTAGAACTGTTTGGTAGAAACACAACTCGTGTTTGGAGGAGAGAGAATGCTGAGTTGCAACCAAACACCATACCTAATGGAAAAAGTAGTGGTACAACAGCTGCAACAGCATCTAGATACCCACAACCTACTTGACCCATTTCAATCGGGATTCCGGCCTGGACACGGGACAGAAACCGCATTGCTCAAAATATGGGACGCCGCTCTCGAGGCCGCAGACGAAGGAGAATCTTGTCTTCTGGTTCTGTTGGACCTAAGCGCAGCCTTCGACACAGTAGACCACAAGCTTTTATTGACTCGGCTAGCTGAAGTAGCCAAAGTCGCAGAAGGCGATTTATCTTGGTTCTCCTCTTTTTTGGAAAACCGATCGCAAATAGTGAAGTTAGGACCTTTCACTTCTGAGAAACGCACATTATCGTGCGGAGTCCCTCAAGGATCCCCCCTGTCGCCGGTGTTATTCAACATCTATCTTCGCCCTCTTTTTGAGATTATTAGCAGTCAAAAACTGCTCTACCACTCATATGCAGACGACACGCAACTATATTTCCGGATTTGCAACAAAAAGGATCATCACCTCAATCTAGAGACATGACTGTCTTTGATAGAGGACTGGATGACAAAGAGTTATCTTAAACTCAACGGAGCGAAAACAGAACTTCTCCTGTTTCACGCCAAGCGTATGAATCAACCTACAACAACTTGGACCAAACCCCCCCCCCCCCCCCCGCGCCCATTCTGGGAAAAATCATCACCCCTACCGCCAAAGTCAAAAGTCTCGGAGTCATCTTTGATTCTCACATGACAATGGATGCACAAATAGGGTCAGTAGTCAGCGGATCTCACCATCTGCTGCGCCTTCTACGCAGACTTATTCCTTTTATTCCCAAGGAAGACATAGCGGTCGTGGTGGGAGCAATTGTAAACTCCAGACTGGATTATGCAAATGCCCTTTACCTCGGACTCCCCAAGTACCAAATCGCCCGTCTGCTGCAAGTCGTTCAAAATACGGCCGCCAGACTTGTGACTGGGAAAAAACCTTGGGAATCAATCTCACCTTCACTGAGAACCCTTTATTGGTTGCCAGTAAAAGACAGAATCACTTTTAAAGCACTCTGTCTAACGCATAGATGTATCCATGGGAATGCTCCCCATTATCTATGCGATAAAATAAAAGCCCATAATCCCAATCACGTTCTGCGATCCACCAATCAAAACCTCCTCCAGATAACCAAAGCCAACTACAAGTCCAAAGGAGAAAGGAGATTCGCGGTCCAAGGGCCTAGACTATGGAACGCTTTACCAACCAGCATTCGGTTGGAGGAGAACCACTTGACGTTCAGGAGAAAGATCAAGACTCATCTCTTTTGATACCAAAGGAGACAGGAACAACAAGCGCCCAGAGGCGATTAAGTTCGCATGTTTTGCGCTATATAAGTTTTCATTCATTCATACTGTGAAGCATGGGGGCGGCAACATCATGCTTTGGGGCTGTTTCTCTGCAGAGGGAACAGGACGACTGATCCGTGTACATGAAAGAATGAATGGGGCCATGTATCGTGAGATTTGGAGTGCAAACCTCCTCCCATCAGCAAGGGCATTGAAGATGAAACGTGGCTGGGTCTTCCAGCATGACAATGATCCCAAACACACGGCCCGGGCAACGAAGGAGGGGCTTCGTAAGAAGCATTTCAAGGTCCTGGCATGGCCTAGCCAGTCTCCAGATCTCAACCCCATAGAAAACCTTTGGAGGGAGTTGAAAGTCTGTGTTGCCCAGCGACAGACCTGAAACATCACTGCTCTAGAGGAGATCTGCATGGGGAGATCTGGGCCAACATACCAGCAACAGTGTGTGACAACCTTGTGAAGACTTCCAGAAAACGTTTGACCTCTGTCATTGCCAACAAAGGATAGATAACAAAGTATTGAGATGAACTTTTCATATTCACCAAATACTTATTTTCCACCAGAATTTCCAAATAAATTCTTTCCAAATCAGACAATGACAATTACAGGCACCTCCCATCTTTATTAGTGGGGGGAAAACTTGCACAATTGGTGGGGACTAAATACTTTTTTGCCCCACTCTATGTAGAGGCCACAGTCCGTGGTTATCTGTAGAGTCCATGGCCATATGTAGAATCTACAGTCCATTGCCACCATGGCGGCCCATAGTTCACAGTCCAAGGCCATGTGTAGAACCCACAATCCAGGGCTCTCCACAGTCCATGGTCGTCCATGGAGTTCACAGTCCAAATCCATCTGTAGACCACGCCCCTGGTCCTGTGTCTCCTCTATAGGACGATGATGTAGGAGGTAGACCCCGCCCCTGGTCCCGTGTCTCCTCTATAGGACAATGATGGAGGACATAGACCCCGCCCCTGGTCCCGTGTCTCCTCTATAGGACGATGATGGAGGACCTAGACCCCACCCCTGGTCCCGTGTCTCCTCTATAGGACGATGATGGAGGACGTAGACCCCGCCCCTGGTCCTGTGTCTCCTTTATAGGATGATGATGCAGTACGTAGACCCCGCCCCTGGTCCCGCATCTCCTCTATAGGACAATGATGGAGGACGTAGACCCCGCCCCTGGTCCCGTGTCTCCTCTATAGGACGATGATGGAGGACGTAGACCCCGCCCCTTGTCCCGTGTCTCCTCTATAGGACAATGATTGAGGAGGTAGACCCCACCCCTGGTCCCGTGTCTCTATAGGACGATGATGGAGGACGTAGACCCCGCCCCTGGTCCCGCGTCTCCTCTATAGGACGATGATGGAGGACGTAGACCCCACCCCTGGTCCCGTGTCTCCTCTATAGGACAGTGATTGAGAAGGTAGACCCCACCCCTGGTCCCGTGTCTCTATAGGACGATGATGGAGGACGTAGACCCCGCCCCTGGTCCCGCGTCTCCTCTATAGGACGATGATGGAGGATGTAGACCCCGCCCCTGGTCCCGCGTCTCCTCTATAGGACAATGATGGAGGATGTAGACCTCGCCCCTGGTCCTGCGTCTCCTCTATAGGACAATGATGGAGGACGTAGACCCCGACCCTGGTCCCGTGTCTTCTCTATTAGGCAATGATGGAGGATGTAGACCCCGCCCCTGGTCCCGTGTCTCCTCTATAGGACGATGATGTAGGACGTAGACCCCGCCCCTGGTCCCGTGTCTCCTCTATAGGAAGATGATGCAGGACGTAGACCCCGCCCCTGGTCCCGCATCTCCTCTATAGGACAATGATGGAGGACGTAGACCCCGCCCCTGGTCCCGTGTCTCCTCTATAGGACGATGATGGAGGACGTAGACCCCACCCCTGGTCCCGTGTCTCCTCTATAGGACAATGATTGAGGAGGTAGACCCCACCCCTGGTCCCGTGTCTCTATAGGACGATGATGGAGGACGTAGACCCCGCCCCTGGTCCCGTGTCTCCTCTATAGGACAATGATTGAGGAGGTAGACCCCACCCCTGGTCCCGTGTCTCTATAGGACGATGATGGAGGACGTAGACCCCGCCCCTGGTCCCGCGTCTCCTCTATAGGACGATGATGGAGGACGTAGACCCCACCCCTGGTCCCGTGTCTCCTCTATAGGACGATGATGGAGGATGTAGACCCCGCCCCTGGTCCCGTGTCTCCTCTATAAGACGATGATGGAGGACGTAGACCCCGCCCCTGGTCCCGTGTCTCCTCTATAGGACGATGATGGAGGACGTAGACCCCGCCCCTGGTCCCGTGTCTCCTCTATAGGACGATGATGGAGGACGTAGACCCCGCCCCTGGTCCCGCGTCTCCTCTATAGGACAATGATGGAGGATGTAGACCTCGCCCCTGGTCCCGCGTCTCCTCTATAGGACAATGATGGAGGACGTAGACCCCGACCCTGGTCCCGTGTCTTCTCTATTAGGCAATGATGGAGGATGTAGACCCCGCCCCTGGTCCCGTGTCTCCTCTATAGGACGATGATGTAGGACGTAGACCCCGCCCCTGGTCCCGTGTCTCCTCTATAGGAAGATGATGCAGGACGTAGACCCCGCCCCTGGTCCCGCATCTCCTCTATAGGACAATGATGGAGGACGTAGACCCCGCCCCTGGTCCCGTGTCTCCTCTATAGGACGATGATGGAGGACATAGACCCCACCCCTGGTCCCGTGTCTCCTCTATAGGACAATGATTGAGGAGGTAGACCCCACCCCTGGTCCCGTGTCTCCTCTATAGGACGATGATGGAGGACGTAGACCCCGCCCCAGGTCCCGCGTCTCCTCTATAGGACGATGATGGAGGACGTAGACCCCGCCCCTGGTCCCGCGTCTCCTCTATAGGACAATGATGGAGGACGTAGACCTCGCCCCTGGTCCCGTGTCTCCTCTATAGGACAATGATGGAGGACGTAGACCCCGCCCCTGGTCCCGTGTCTCCTCCTATAGAACGATGATGGAGGACGTAAACACCGCCCCTGGTCCCGTGTCTCCTCTATAGGACGATGATGGAGGACGTAGACCCCGCCCCTGGTCCCGCGTCTCCTCTATAGGACAATGATGGAGGACGTAGACCCCGACCCTGGTCCCGTGTCTTCTCTATTAGGCAATGATGGAGGATGTAGACCCCGCCCCTGGTCCCGTGTCTCCTCTATAGGACGATGATGTAGGACGTAGACCCCGCCCCTGGTCCCGTGTCTCCTCTATAGGAAGATGATGGAGGACTTAGACCCCTCCCCTGGTCCCGTGTCTCCTCTATAGGACGATGATGGAGGACATAGACCCCGCCCCTGGTCCCGTGTCTCCTCTATAGGACGATGATGGAGGACGTAGACCCCACCCCTGGTCCCGTGTCTCCTCTATAGGACGATGATGGAGGACGTAGACCCCGCCCCTGGTCCCGTGTCTCCTCTATAGGACGATGATGGAGGACGTAGACCCCGTCCCTGGTCCCGTGTCTCCTCTATAGGACGATGATGGAGGACGTAGACCCCGCCCCTGGTCCCGTGTCTCCTCTATAGGACGATGATGGAGGACCTAGACCCCGCCCCTGGTCCCATGTCCCCTTTATAGGACGATGATGGAGGACCTAGACCCCGCCCCTGGTCCCATGTCTCCTCTATAGGACGATGATGGAGGACCTAGACCCTGCCCCTGGTCCCGTGTCTCCTCTATAGGACGATGATGGAGGACGTAGACCCCGCCCCTGGTCCCGTGTCTCCTCTATAGGACGATGATGGAGGACGTAGACCCCGCCCCTGGTCCCGTGTCTCCTCTATAGGACGATGATGGAGGACGTAGACCCCGCCCCTGGTCCCGTTTCTCCTCTATAGGACGATGATGGAGGACGTAGACCCCGCCCCTGGTCCCGTGTCTCCACTATAGGACAATGATGGAGGACGTAGACCCCGCCCCTGGTCCCGTGTCTCCTCTATAGGACGATGATGGAGGACGTAGACCCCGCCCCTGGTCCCGTGTCTCCTCTATAGGACGATGATGGAGGACGTAGACCCCGCCCCTGGTCCCGTGTCTCCTCTATAGGACGATGATGGAGGACGTAGACCCCGCCCCTGGTCCCGTGTCTCCTCTATAGGACAATGATGGAGGACGTAGACCCCGCCCCTGGTCCCGTGTCTCCTCTATAGGACAATGATGGAGGACGTAGACCCTGCCCCTGGTCCCGTGTCTCCTCTATAGGACGATGATGGAGGACATAGACCCCGCCCCTGGTCCCGTGTCTCTTTTATAGGACGATGATGTAGGACGTAGACCCTGCCCCTGGTCCTGTGTCTCTATAGGACGATGATGGAGGACGTAGACCCCGCCCCTGGTCCCGTGTCTCCTCTATAGGACGATGATGGAGGACGTAGACCCCGCCCCTGGTCCCGTGTCTCCTCTATAGGACGATGATGGAGGACGTAGACCCCGCCCCTGGTCCCGTGTCTCCTCTATAGGACGATGATGGAGGACGTAGACCCCGCCCCTGGTCCCGTGTCTCCTCTATAGGACGATGATGGAGGACCTAGACCCCGCCCCTGGTCCCGTGTCTCCTCTATAGGACGATGATGGAGGACGTAGACCCCGCCCCTGGTCCCGTGTCTCCTCTATAGGACGATGATGGAGGACGTAGACCCCGCCCCTGGTCCCGTGTCTCCTCTATAGGACGATGATGGAGGACGTAGACCCCGCCCCTGGTCCCGTGTCTCCTCTATAGGACGATGATGGAGGACGTAGACCCCGCCCCTGGTCCCGTGTCTCCTCTATAGGACGATGATGGAGGACCTAGACCCCGCCCCTGGTCCCGTGTCTCCTCTATAGGACGATGATGGAGGACCTAGACCCCGCCCCTGGTCCCGTGTCTCCTCTATAGGACGATGATGGAGGACGTAGTCCCCGCCCCTGGTCCCGTGTCTCCTCTATAGGACGATGATGGAGGACGTAGACCCCGCCCCTGGTCCCGTGTCTCCTCTATAGGACGATGATGGAGGACGTAGACCCCGCCCCTGGTCCCGTGTCTCCTCTATAGGACGATGATGGAGGACGTAGACCCCGCCCCTGGTCCCGTGTCTCCTCTATAGGACGATGATGGAGGACGTAGACCCCGCCCCTGGTCCCGTGTCTCCTCTATAGGACGATGATGGAGGACGTAGACCCCGCCCCTGGTCCCGTGTCTCCTCTATAGGACGATGATGGAAGACGTAGACCCCGCCCCTGGTCCCGTGTCTCCTCTATAGGACGATGATGGAGGACGTAGACCCCGCCCCTGGTCCCGTGTCTCCTCTATAGGACGATGATGGAGGACGTAGACCCCGCCCCTGGTCCCGTGTCTCCTCTATAGGACGATGATGTAGGACGTAGACCCCGCCCCTGGTCCCGTGTCTCCTCTATAGGACGATGATGGAGGACGTAGACCCCGCCCCTGGTCCCGTGTCTCCTCTATAGGACGATGATGGAGGACGTAGACCCCGCCCCTGGTCCCGTGTCTCCTCTATAGGACGATGATGGAGGACGTAGACCCCGCCCTTGGTCCCGTGTCTCCTCTATAGGACGATGATGGAGGACGTAGACCCCGCCCCTGGTCCCGTGTCTCCTCTATAGGACGATGATGGAAGACGTAGACCCCGCCCCTGGTCCCGTGTCTCCTCTATAGGACGATGATGGAGGACGTAGACCCCGTCCCTGGTCCCGTGTCTCCTCTATAGGACGATGATGGAGGACGTAGACCCCGCCCCTGGTCCCGTGTCTCCTCTATAGGACGATGATGTAGGACGTAGACCCCGCCCCTGGTGTCTCCTCTATAGGACGACGATGGAGGACGTAGACCCCTCCCCTGGTCCCGTGTCTCCTCTATAGGACGATGATGGAGGACGTAGACCCCGCCCCTGGTGTCTCCTCTATAGGACGATGATGGAGGACCTAGACCCCGCCCCTGGTCCCGTGTCTCCTCTATAGGACGATGATGGAGGATGTAGACCCCGCCCCTTGTCCCGTGCCTCCTCTATAGGACGATAATGGAGGACGTAGACCCCACCCCTGGTCCCGTGCCTCCTCTATAGGACGATGATGGAGGACGTAGACCCCACCCCTGGTCCCGTGTCTCCTCTATAGGACGATGATGGAGGACGTAGACCCCGCCCCTTGTCCCGTGCCTCCTCTATAGGACGATAATGGAGGACGTAGACCCCGCCCCTGGCCCCGTGTCTCCTCTATAGGACAATGATGGAGGACATAGACCCCGCCCCTGGTCCCGCGTCTCCTCTATAGGACGATGATGGAGGACCTAGACCCCGCCCCTGGTCCCGTGTCTCCTCTATAGGACGATGATGGAGGACGTAGACCCCGCCCCTGGTCCCGTGTCTCCTCTATAGGACGATGATGGAGGACGTAGACCCCGCCCCTGGTCCCGTGTCTCCTCTATAGGACGATGATGGAGGACGTAGACCCCGCCCCTGGTCCCGTGTCTCCTCTATAGGACGATGATGGAGGACGTAGACCCCGCCCCTGGTCCCGTGTCTCCTCTATAGGACGATGATGGAGGACGTAGACCCCGCCCCTGGTCCCGTGTCTCCTCTATAGGACGATGATGGAGGACGTAGACCCCGCCCCTGGTCCCGTGTCTCCTCTATAGGACGATGATGGAGGACGTAGACCCCGCCCCTGGTCCCGTGTCTCCTCTATAGGACGATGATGGAGGACGTAGACCCCGCCCCTGGTCCTGTGTCTCCTCTATAGGACGATGATGTAGGACGTAGACCCCGCCCCTGGTGTCTCCTCTATAGGACGATGATGGAGGACGTAGACCCCGCCCCTGGTCCCGTGTCTCCTCTATAGGACAATGATGGAGGACGTAGACCCCGCCCCTGGTCCCGTGTCTCCTCTATAGGATGATGATGGAGGACGTAGACCCCGTCCCTGGTCCCGTGTCTCCTCTATAGGACGATGATGGAGGACCTAGACCCCGCCCCTGGTCCCGTGTCTCCTCTATAGGACAATGATTGAGGAGGTAGACCCCACCCCTGGTCCCGTGTCTCCTCTATAGGACGATGATGGAGGACGTAGACCCCGCCCCAGGTCCCGCGTCTCCTCTATAGGACGATGATGGAGGACGTAGACCCCGCCCCTGGTCCCGCGTCTCCTCTATAGGACAATGATGGAGGACGTAGACCTCGCCCCTGGTCCCGTGTCTCCTCTATAGGACAATGATGGAGGACGTAGACCCCGCCCCTGGTCCCGTGTCTCCTCCTATAGAACGATGATGGAGGACGTAAACACCGCCCCTGGTCCCGTGTCTCCTCTATAGGACGATGATGGAGGACGTAGACCCCGCCCCTGGTCCCGCGTCTTCTCTATAGGACAATGATGGAGGACGTAGACCCCGACCCTGGTCCCGTGTCTTCTCTATTAGGCAATGATGGAGGATGTAGACCCCGCCCCTGGTCCCGTGTCTCCTCTATAGGACGATGATGTAGGACGTAGACCCCGCCCCTGGTCCCGTGTCTCCTCTATAGGAAGATGATGGAGGACGTAGACCCCTCCCCTGGTCCCGTGTCTCCTCTATAGGACGATGATGGAGGACGTAGACCCCGCCCCTGGTCCCGTGTCTCCTCTATAGGACGATGATGGAGGACGTAGACCCCACCCCTGGTCCCGTGTCTCCTCTATAGGACGATGATGGAGGACGTAGACCCCGCCCCTGGTCCCGTGTCTCCTCTATAGGACGATGATGGAGGACGTAGACCCCGCCCCTGGTCCCGTGTCTCCTCTATAGGACGATGATGGAGGACGTAGACCCCGCCCCTGGTCCCGTGTCTCCTCTATAGGACGATGATGGAGGACGTAGACCCCGCCCCTGGTCCCGTGTCTCCTCTATAGGACGATGATGGAGGACATAGACCCCGCCCCTGGTCCCGTGTCTCCTCTATAGGACGATGATGGAGGACGTAGACCCCGCCCCTGGTCCTGTGTCTCCTCTATAGGACGATGATGTAGGACGTAGACCCCGCCCCTGGTGTCTCCTCTATAGGACGATGATGGAGGACGTAGACCCCGCCCCTGGTCCCGTGTCTCCTCTATAGGACAATGATGGAGGACATAGACCCCGCCCCTGGTCCCGTGTCTCCTCTATAGGATGATGATGGAGGACGTAGACCCCGTCCCTGGTCCCGTGTCTCCTCTATAGGACGATGATGGAGGACCTAGACCCCGCCCCTGGTCCCGTGTCTCCTCTATAGGACAATGATTGAGGAGGTAGACCCCACCCCTGGTCCCGTGTCTCCTCTATAGGACGATGATGGAGGACGTAGACCCCGCCCCAGGTCCCGCGTCTCCTCTATAGGACGATGATGGAGGACGTAGACCCCGCCCCTGGTCCCGCGTCTCCTCTATAGGACAATGATGGAGGACGTAGACCTCGCCCCTGGTCCCGTGTCTCCTCTATAGGACAATGATGGAGGACGTAGACCCCGCCCCTGGTCCCGTGTCTCCTCCTATAGAACGATGATGGAGGACGTAAACCCCGCCCCTGGTCCCGTGTCTCCTCTATAGGACGATGATGGAGGACGTAGACCCCGCCCCTGGTCCCGCGTCTCCTCTATAGGACAATGATGGAGGACGTAGACCCCGACCCTGGTCCCGTGTCTTCTCTATTAGGCAATGATGGAGGATGTAGACCCCGCCCCTGGTCCCGTGTCTCCTCTATAGGACGATGATGTAGGACGTAGACCCCGCCCCTGGTCCCGTGTCTCCTCTATAGGACGATGATGGAGGACTTAGACCCCTCCCCTGGTCCCGTGTCTCCTCTATAGGACGATGATGGAGGACGTAGACCCCGCCCCTGGTCCCGTGTCTCCTCTATAGGACGATGATGGAGGACGTAGACCCCACCCCTGGTCCCGTGTCTCCTCTATAGGACGATGATGGAGGACGTAGACCCCGCCCCTGGTCCCGTGTCTCCTCTATAGGACGATGATGGAGGACGTAGACCCCGCCCCTGGTCCCGTGTCTCCTCTATAGGACGATGATGGAGGACGTAGACCCCGCCCCTGGTCCCGTGTCTCCTCTATAGGACGATGATGGAGGACCTAGACCCCGCCCCTGGTCCCATGTCTCCTCTATAGGACGATGATGGAGGACCTAGACCCCGCCCCTGGTCCCATGTCTCCTCTATAGGACGATGATGGAGGACCTAGACCCTGCCCCTGGTCCCGTGTCTCCTCTATAGGACGATGATGGAGGACGTAGACCCCGCCCCTGGTCCCGTGTCTCCTCTATAGGACGATGATGGAGGACGTAGACCCCGCCCCTGGTCCCGTGTCTCCTCTATAGGACGATGATGGAGGATGTAGACCCCGCCCCTGGTCCCGTGTCTCCTCTATAGGACGATGATGGAGGACGTAGACCCCGCCCCTGGTCCCGTGTCTCCTCTATAGGACGATGATGGAGGACCTAGACCCCGCCCCTGGTCCCGTGTCTCCTCTATAGGACGATGATGGAGGACGTAGACCCCGCCCCTGGTCCCGTGTCTCCTCTATAGGACGATGATGGAGGACGTAGACCCCGCCCCTGGTCCCGTGTCTCCTCTATAGGACGATGATGGAGGACGTAGACCCCGCCCCTGGTCCCGTGTCTCCTCTATAGGACGATGATGGAGGACGTAGACCCCGCCCCTGGTCCCGTGTCTCCTCTATAGGACGATGATGGAGGACCTAGACCCCGCCCCTGGTCCCGTGTCTCCTCTATAGGACGATGATGGAGGACCTAGACCCCGCCCCTGGTCCCGTGTCTCCTCTATAGGACGATGATGGAGGACGTAGTCCCCGCCCCTGGTCCCGTGTCTCCTCTATAGGACGATGATGGAGGACGTAGACCCCGTCCCTGGTCCCGTGTCTCCTCTATAGGACGATGATGGAGGACGTAGACCCCGCCCCTGGTCCCGTGTCTCCTCTATAGGACGATGATGGAGGACGTAGACCCCGCCCCTGGTCCCGTGTCTCCTCTATAGGACGATGATGGAGGACGTAGACCCCGCCCTTGGTCCCGTGTCTCCTCTATAGGACGATGATGGAGGACGTAGACCCCGCCCCTGGTCCCGTGTCTCCTCTATAGGACGATGATGGAAGACGTAGACCCCGCCCCTGGTCCCGTGTCTCCTCTATAGGACGATGATGGAGGACGTAGACCCCGTCCCTGGTCCCGTGTCTCCTCTATAGGACGATGATGGAGGACGTAGACCCCGCCCCTGGTCCCGTGTCTCCTCTATAGGACGATGATGTAGGACGTAGACCCCGCCCCTGGTGTCTCCTCTATAGGACGATGATGGAGGACGTAGACCCCTCCCCTGGTCCCGTGTCTCCTCTATAGGACGATGATGGAGGACGTAGACCCCGCCCCTGGTGTCTCCTCTATAGGACGATGATGGAGGACGTAGACCCCGCCCCTGGTCCCGTGTCTCCTCTATAGGACGATGATGGAGGACGTAGACCCCGCCCCTGGTCCCGTGTCTCCTCTATAGGACGATGATGGAGGACGTAGACCCCGCCCCTGGTCCCGTGTCTCCTCTATAGGACGATGATGGAGGACGTAGACCCCGCCCCTGGCCCCGCGTCTTCTCTATAGGACAATGATGGAGGACATAGACCCCGCCCCTGGTCCCGTGTCTCCTCTATAGGACGATGATGGAGGACGTAGACCCCGCCCCTGGTCCCGTGTCTCCTCTATAGGACGATGATGGAGGATGTAGACCCCGCCCCTGGTCCCGTGTCTCCTCTATAGGACGATGATGGAGGATGTAGACCCCGCCTCTGGTCCCGTGTCTCCTCTATAGGACGATGATGGAGGACCTAGACCCCGCCCCTGGTCCCGTGTCTCCTCTATAGGACGATGATGGAGGACGTAGACCCCGCCCCTGGTCCCGTGTCTCCTCTATAGGACGATGATGGAGGACGTAGACCCCGCCCCTGGTCCTGTGTCTCCTCTATAGGACGATGATGGAGGACGTAGACCCCGCCCCTGGTCCCGTGTCTCCTCTATAGGACGATGATGGAGGACGTTGACCCCGCCCCTGGTCCCGTGTCTCCTCTATAGGACGATGATGGAGGACCTAGACCCCGCCCCTGGTCCCGTGTCTCCTCTATAGGACGATGATGGAGGACCTAGACCCCGCCCCTGGTCCCGTGTCTCCTCTATAGGACGATGATGGAGGACGTAGTCCCCGCCCCTGGTCCCGTGTCTCCTCTATAGGACGATGATGGAGGACGTAGACCCCGCCCCTGGTCCCGTGTCTCCTCTATAGGACAATGATGGAGGACATAGACCCCGCCCCTGGTCCCGTGTCTCCTCTATAGGATGATGATGGAGGACGTAGACCCCGTCCCTGGTCCCGTGTCTCCTCTATAGGACGATGATGGAGGACCTAGACCCCGCCCCTGGTCCCGTGTCTCCTCTATAGGACAATGATTGAGGAGGTAGACCCCACCCCTGGTCCCGTGTCTCCTCTATAGGACGATGATGGAGGACGTAGACCCCGCCCCAGGTCCCGCGTCTCCTCTATAGGACGATGATGGAGGACGTAGACCCCGCCCCTGGTCCCGCGTCTCCTCTATAGGACAATGATGGAGGACGTAGACCTCGCCCCTGGTCCCGTGTCTCCTCTATAGGACAATGATGGAGGACGTAGACCCCGCCCCTGGTCCCGTGTCTCCTCCTATAGAACGATGATGGAGGACGTAAACACCGCCCCTGGTCCCGTGTCTCCTCTATAGGACGATGATGGAGGACGTAGACCCCGCCCCTGGTCCCGCGTCTCCTCTATAGGACAATGATGGAGGACGTAGACCCCGACCCTGGTCCCGTGTCTTCTCTATTAGGCAATGATGGAGGATGTAGACCCCGCCCCTGGTCCCGTGTCTCCTCTATAGGACGATGATGTAGGACGTAGACCCCGCCCCTGGTCCCGTGTCTCCTCTATAGGAAGATGATGGAGGACTTAGACCCCTCCCCTGGTCCCGTGTCTCCTCTATAGGACGATGATGGAGGACGTAGCCCCCGCCCCTGGTCCCGTGTCTCCTCTATAGGACGATGATGGAGGACGTAGACCCCACCCCTGGTCCCGTGTCTCCTCTATAGGACGATGATGGAGGACGTAGACCCCGCCCCTGGTCCCGTGTCTCCTCTATAGGACGATGATGGAGGACGTAGACCCCGCCCCTGGTCCCGTGTCTCCTCTATAGGACTATGATGGAGGACGTAGACCCCGCCCCTGGTCCCGTGTCTCCTCTATAGGACGATGATGGAGGACGTAGACCCCGCCCCTGGTCCCGCGTCTCCTCTATAGGACGATGATGGAGGACGTAGACCCCGCCCCTGGTCCCGTGTCTCCTCTATAGGACGATGATGGAGGACGTAGACCCCGCCCCTGGTCCTGTGTCTCCTCTATAGGACGATGATGTAGGACGTAGACCCCGCCCCTGGTGTCTCCTCTATAGGACGATGATGGAGGACGTAGACCCCGCCCCTGGTCCCGTGTCTCCTCTATAGGACAATGATGGAGGACATAGACCCCGCCCCTGGTCCCGTGTCTCCTCTATAGGATGATGATGGAGGACGTAGACCCCGTCCCTGGTCCCGTGTCTCCTCTATAGGACGATGATGGAGGACCTAGACCCCGCCCCTGGTCCCGTGTCTCCTCTATAGGACAATGATTGAGGAGGTAGACCCCACCCCTGGTCCCGTGTCTCCTCTATAGGACGATGATGGAGGACGTAGACCCCGCCCCTGGTCCCGCGTCTCCTCTATAGGACGATGATGGAGGACGTAGACCCCGCCCCTGGTCCCGCGTCTCCTCTATAGGACAATGATGGAGGACGTAGACCCCGCCCCTGGTCCCGTGTCTCCTCTATAGGACAATGATGGAGGACGTAGACCCCGCCCCTGGTCCCGTGTCTCCTCCTATAGAACGATGATGGAGGACGTAAACACCGCCCCTGGTCCCGTGTCTCCTCTATAGGACGATGATGGAGGACGTAGACCCCGCCCCTGGTCCCGCGTCTCCTCTATAGGACAATGATGGAGGACGTAGACCCCGACCCTGGTCCCGTGTCTTCTCTATTAGGCAATGATGGAGGATGTAGACCCCGCCCCTGGTCCCGTGTCTCCTCTATAGGACGATGATGTAGGACGTAGACCCCGCCCCTGGTCCCGTGTCTCCTCTATAGGAAGATGATGGAGGACTTAGACCCCTCCCCTGGTCCCGTGTCTCCTCTATAGGACGATGATGGAGGACATAGACCCCGCCCCTGGTCCCGTGTCTCCTCTATAGGACGATGATGGAGGACGTAGACCCCACCCCTGGTCCCGTGTCTCCTCTATAGGACGATGATGGAGGACGTAGACCCCGCCCCTGGTCCCGTGTCTCCTCTATAGGACGATGATGGAGGACGTAGACCCCGCCCCTGGTCCCGTGTCTCCTCTATAGGACGATGATGGAGGACGTAGACCCCGCCCCTGGTCCCGTGTCTCCTCTATAGGACGATGATGGAGGACCTAGACCCCGCCCCTGGTCCCATGTCTCCTCTATAGGACGATGATGGAGGACCTAGACCCCGCCCCTGGTCCCATGTCTCCTCTATAGGACGATGATGGAGGACCTAGACCCTGCCCCTGGTCCCGTGTCTCCTCTATAGGACGATGATGGAGGACGTAGACCCCGCCCCTGGTCCCGTGTCTCCTCTATAGGACGATGATGGAGGACGTAGACCCCGCCCCTGGTCCCGTGTCTCCTCTATAGGACGATGATGGAGGATGTAGACCCCGCCCCTGGTCCCGTGTCTCCTCTATAGGACGATGATGGAGGACGTAGACCCCGCCCCTGGTCCCGTGTCTCCTCTATAGGACGATGATGGAGGACCTAGACCCCGCCCCTGGTCCCGTGTCTCCTCTATAGGACGATGATGGAGGACGTAGACCCCGCCCCTGGTCCCGTGTCTCCTCTATAGGACGATGATGGAGGACGTAGACCCCGCCCCTGGTCCCGTGTCTCCTCTATAGGACGATGATGGAGGACGTAGACCCCGCCCCTGGTCCCGTGTCTCCTCTATAGGACGATGATGGAGGACGTAGACCCCGCCCCTGGTCCCGTGTCTCCTCTATAGGACGATGATGGAGGACCTAGACCCCGCCCCTGGTCCCGTGTCTCCTCTATAGGACGATGATGGAGGACCTAGACCCCGCCCCTGGTCCCGTGTCTCCTCTATAGGACGATGATGGAGGACGTAGTCCCCGCCCCTGGTCCCGTGTCTCCTCTATAGGACGATGATGGAGGACGTAGACCCCGCCCCTGGTCCCGTGTCTCCTCTATAGGACGATGATGGAGGACGTAGACCCCGCCCCTGGTCCCGTGTCTCCTCTATAGGACGATGATGGAGGACGTAGACCCCGCCCCTGGTCCCGTGTCTCCTCTATAGGACGATGATGGAGGACGTAGACCCCGCCCTTGGTCCCGTGTCTCCTCTATAGGACGATGATGGAGGACGTAGACCCCGCCCCTGGTCCCGTGTCTCCTCTATAGGACGATGATGGAAGACGTAGACCCCGCCCCTGGTCCCGTGTCTCCTCTATAGGACGATGATGGAGGACGTAGACCCCGTCCCTGGTCCCGTGTCTCCTCTATAGGACGATGATGGAGGACGTAGACCCCGCCCCTGGTCCCGTGTCTCCTCTATAGGACGATGATGTAGGACGTAGACCCCGCCCCTGGTGTCTCCTCTATAGGACGATGATGGAGGACGTAGACCCCTCCCCTGGTCCCGTGTCTCCTCTATAGGACGATGATGGAGGACGTAGACCCCGCCCCTGGTGTCTCCTCTATAGGACGATGATGGAGGACGTAGACCCCGCCCCTGGTCCCGTGTCTCCTCTATAGGACGATGATGGAGGACGTAGACCCCGCCCCTGGTCCCGTGTCTCCTCTATAGGACGATGATGGAGGACGTAGACCCCGCCCCTGGTCCCGTGTCTCCTCTATAGGACGATGATGGAGGACGTAGACCCCGCCCCTGGCCCCGCGTCTTCTCTATAGGACAATGATGGAGGACATAGACCCCGCCCCTGGTCCCGTGTCTCCTCTATAGGACGATGATGGAGGACGTAGACCCCGCCCCTGGTCCCGTGTCTCCTCTATAGGACGATGATGGAGGATGTAGACCCCGCCCCTGGTCCCGTGTCTCCTCTATAGGACGATGATGGAGGATGTAGACCCCGCCTCTGGTCCCGTGTCTCCTCTATAGGACGATGATGGAGGACCTAGACCCCGCCCCTGGTCCCGTGTCTCCTCTATAGGACGATGATGGAGGACGTAGACCCCGCCCCTGGTCCCGTGTCTCCTCTATAGGACGATGATGGAGGACGTAGACCCCGCCCCTGGTCCTGTGTCTCCTCTATAGGACGATGATGGAGGACGTAGACCCCGCCCCTGGTCCCGTGTCTCCTCTATAGGACGATGATGGAGGACGTTGACCCCGCCCCTGGTCCCGTGTCTCCTCTATAGGACGATGATGGAGGACCTAGACCCCGCCCCTGGTCCCGTGTCTCCTCTATAGGACGATGATGGAGGACCTAGACCCCGCCCCTGGTCCCGTGTCTCCTCTATAGGACGATGATGGAGGACGTAGTCCCCGCCCCTGGTCCCGTGTCTCCTCTATAGGACGATGATGGAGGACGTAGACCCCGCCCCTGGTCCCGTGTCTCCTCTATAGGACGATGATGGAGGACGTAGACCCCGCCCCTGGTCCCGTGTCTCCTCTATAGGACGATGATGGAGGACATAGACCCTGCCCCTGGTCCCGTGTCTCCTCTATAGGACGATGATGGAGGACGTAGACCCCGCCCTTGGTCCCGTGTCTCCTCTATAGGACGATGATGGAGGACGTAGACCCCGCCCCTGGTCCCGTGTCTCCTCTATAGGACGATGATGGAGGACGTAGACCCCGTCCCTGGTCCCGTGTCTCCTCTATAGGACGATGATGGAGGACGTAGACCCCGCCCCTGGTCCCGTGTCTCCTCTATAGGACGATGATGTAGGACGTAGACCCCGCCCCTGGTGTCTCCTCTATAGGACGATGATGGAGGACGTAGACCCCTCCCCTGGTCCCGTGTCTCCTCTATAGGACGATGATGGAGGACGTAGACCCCGTCCCTGGTCCCGTGTCTCCTCTATAGGACGATGATGGAGGACCTAGACCCCGCCCCTGGTCCCGTGTCTCCTCTATAGGACGATGATGGAGGATGTAGACCCCGCCCCTTGTCCCGTGCCTCCTCTATAGGACGATAATGGAGGACGTAGACCCCACCCCTGGTCCCGTGTCTCCTCTATAGGACGATGATGGAGGACGTAGACCCCGCCCCTTGTCCCGTGCCTCCTCTATAGGACGATAATGGAGGACGTAGACCCCGCCCCTGGCCCCGTGTCTCCTCTATAGGACAATGATGGAGGACATAGACCCCGCCCCTGGTCCCGCGTCTCCTCTATAGGACGATGATGGAGGACCTAGACCCCGCCCCTGGTCCCGTGTCTCCTCTATAGGACGATGATGGAGGACGTAGACCCCGCCCCTGGTCCCGTGTCTCCTCTATAGGACGATGATGGAGGACGTAGACCCCGCCCCTGGTCCCGTGTCTCCTCTATAGGACGATGATGGAGGACGTAGACCCCGCCCCTGGTCCCGTGTCTCCTCTATAGGACGATGATGGAGGACGTAGACCCCGCCCCTGGTCCCGTGTCTCCTCTATAGGACGATGATGGAGGACGTAGACCCCGCCCCTGGTCCCGTGTCTCCTCTATAGGACGATGATGGAGGACGTAGACCCCGCCCCTGGTCCCGTGTCTCCTCTATAGGACGATGATGGAGGACGTAGACCCCGCCCCCCGGTCCCGTGTCTCCTCTATAGGACGATGATGGAGGACGTAGACCCCGCCCCTGGTCCTGTGTCTCCTCTATAGGACGATGATGTAGGACGTAGACCCCGCCCCTGGTGTCTCCTCTATAGGACGATGATGGAGGACGTAGACCCCGCCCCTGGTCCCGTGTCTCCTCTATAGGACGATGATGGAGGACGTAGACCCCGCCCCTGGTCCCGTGTCTCCTCTATAGGACGATGATGGAGGACGTAGACCCCGCCCCTGGTCCTGTGTCTCCTCTATAGGACGATGATGTAGGACGTAGACCCCGCCCCTGGTGTCTCCTCTATAGGACGATGATGGAGGACGTAGACCCCGCCCCTGGTCCCGTGTCTCCTCTATAGGACAATGATGGAGGACATAGACCCCGCCCCTGGTCCCGTGTCTCCTCTATAGGACGATGATGGAGGACGTAGACCCCGTCCCTGGTCCCGTGTCTCCTCTATAGGACGATGATGGAGGACCTAGACCCCGCCCCTGGTCCCGTGTCTCCTCTATAGGACGATGATGGAGGATGTAGACCCCGCCCCTTGTCCCGTGCCTCCTCTATAGGACGATAATGGAGGACGTAGACCCCACCCCTGGTCCCGTGTCTCCTCTATAGGACGATGATGGAGGACGTAGACCCCACCCCTGGTGCCGTGTCTCCTCTATAGGACGATGATGGAGGACGTAGACCCTGCCCCTGGTCCCGTGTCTCCTCTATAGGACGATGATGGAGGACGTAGACCCCGCCCCTGGTCCCGTGTCTCCTCTATAGGACAATGATGGAGGACGTAGACCCCGCCCCTGGTCCCGTGTCTTCTCTATAAGACGATGATGGAGGACGTAGACCCCGCCCCTGGTCCCGTGTCTCCTCTATAGGACGATGATGGAGGACGTAGACCCCGCCCCTGGTCCCGTGTCTCCTCTATAGGACGATGATGGAGGACGTAGACCCCGCCCCTGGTCCCGTGTCTCCTCTATAGGACGATGATGGAGGACGTAGACCCCGCCCCTGGTCCCGTGTCTCCTCTATAGGACGATGATGGAGGACGTAGACCCCGCCCCTTGTCCCGTGCCTCCTCTATAGGACGATGATGGAGGACGTAGACCCCGCCCCTGGTCCAGTGTCTCCTCTATAGGACGATGATGGAGGACGTAGACCCCGCCCTTGGTCCCGTGTCTCCTCTATAGGACGATAATGGAGGACCTAGACCCCGCCCCTGGTCCCGTGTCTCCTCTATAGGACGATGATGGAGGACATAGACCCCGCCCCTGGTCCCGTGTCTCCTCTATAGGACGATGATGGAGGACGTAGACCCCGCCCCTGGTCCCGTGTCTCCTCTATAGGACGATAATGGAGGACGTAGACCCCACCCCTGGTCCCGTGTCTCCTCTATAGGACGATGATGGAGGAGGTAGACCCCGCCCCTGGTCCCGTGTCTCCTCTATAGGACGATGATGGAGGACGTAGACCCCGCCCCTGGTCCCGTGTCTCTATAGGACGATGATGGAGGACGTAGACCCCGCCCCTGGTCCCGTGTCTCCTCTATAGGATGATGATGGAGGACGTAGACCCCGCCCTTGGTCCCGTGTCTCTTCTATAGGACGATGATGGAGGACGTAGTCCCCGCCCCTGGTCCCGTGTCTGCTCTATAGGACGATTATGGAGGACGTAGACCCCACCCCTGGTCCCATGTTTCCTCTATAGGACGATGATGGAGGACGTAGACCCCGCCCCTGGTCCCGTGTCTCCTCTATAGGACGATGATGGAGGATGAAGACCCCGCCCCTGGTCCCGTGTCTCCTCTATAGGACAATGATGGAGGACGTAGACCCCGCCCCTGGTCCCGTGTCTCCCCTATAGGACGATGATGGAGGACATAGACCCCGCCCCTGGTCCCGTGTCTCCTCTATAGGACGATGATGGAGGACGTAGACCCCGCCCCTGGTCCCGTGTCTCCTCTATAGGACGATGATGGAGGACGTAGACCCCGCCCCTGGTCCCGTGTCTCCTCTATAGGACGATAATGGAGGACCTAGACCCTGCCCCTGGTCCCGTGTCTCCTCTATAGGACGATGATGGAGGACATAGACCCCGCCCCTGGTCCCGTGTCTCCTCTATAGGACGATGATGGAGGACATAGACCCCGCCCCTGGTCCCGTGTCTCCTCTACAGGACGATGATGGAGGACATAGACCCCGCCCCTGGTCCCGTGTCTCCTCTATAGGACGATGATGGAGGACGTAGACCCCGCCCCCTGTCCCGTGTCTCCTCTATAGGACGATGATGGAGGACGTAGACCCCGCCCCTGGTCCCGTGTCTCCTCTATAGGACGATGATGGAGGACGTAGACCCCGCCCCTGGTCCCGTGTCTCCTCTATAGGACAATGATGGAGGACGTAGACCCCGCCCCTTGTCCCGTGTCTCCTCTATAGGACGATAATGGAGGACGTAGACCATTTGTCCAGACTGACACCCACCCATCAAGGCATTAAGATATTTGCATAACTCCTCCCAAAAGCCAGGCCACTGGTTGCATCAGGACCTGGGAGGAGCACTGAGGCAGGAAGCTATGTCCAGCCCCCTGCCGGCCCCTCCCACCAGCCATGATCTGCCTGCATTGCATAGAGAAGAACAGAGAACCAGCGATGACATCACTGGAATGTAATGACAATGGAAAGGTTGGGGGAGGGGGAGCTTGAATGTTGTTAAAGTTTGGAAGTTGAGGTCTGTGTAGAATCTCCATTCCATTGGACGGTTCCCGCCCTCCTGATGTGAATTATAGAGACGGCCCCCTTATGTCTCCGACCTCTACCAACCCCACCCACAATTACAGGAGATGCCATCGCTGCCCATTACATTGTCCCCCTCCCCCTGTATCTCCAGACTCCGCCCACTGCTACACAAGGAAGACTGCAGAAGATGACGGTCAGGGATGCCGGCGTGCTGCCATGGTAACAAGCGAGAGCAGCTGGTTACCTAGCAACAGAACCGTGCAGATTAACTCCATAGAGTCAAACACTGAGAACCACCAAGGGACGAACAGATACCCCAGAGGAACCCCATAACCATCCTCGACTCCCGGGAACCCCAACAATCATCCTCGGCTCCTGGGAACCCCCACAATCATCCTCGACTCCCGGGAACCCCACAATCATCCTCGGCTCCCGGGAACCCCACAATCATCCTCGACTCCCGGGAACCCCACAATCATCCTCGGCTCCCAGGCCAGGAACCCTACAACTATCCTCGACTCCCGGGAACCCCACAATCATCCTCGGCTCCCAGGCCAGGAACCCTACAACCATCCTCGGCTCCCGGGAACCCCATAACCATCCTCGACTCCCGGGAACCCCACAATCATCCTCGGCTCCCGGGAACCCCACAATCATCCTCGGCTCCTGGGAACCCCAACAATCATCCTCGTCTCCCAGGAACCCCACAATCATCCTCGACTCCCGGGAACCCTACAACCATCCTCGGCTCCCAGGCCAGGAACCCTACAACCATCCTCGGCTCCCAGGAACCCCACAACCATCCTCGTCTCCCGGGAACCCCAACAATCATCCTCGTCTCCCGGGAACCCCACAATCATCCTCGTCTCCCGGGAACCCCAACAATCATCCTCGGCTCCTGGGAACCCCAACAGTCATCCTCGGCTCCTGGGAACCCCTACAACCATTGTCAGGTCCCGGGAACCCCTACAACCATTGTCAGGTCCGGGAGAACACGATTACAAACGTTGTCTGCTCTGGGGAACCCCAACAACCATTGTCACATCTAAAGAACCCCTACAACCATTGTCAGCTCCCAGAAACCTCTACAACCTTTGTCACGTCTCAGGACCCCCTAAAACCATTGTCAGCTCCCAGAAAGCCGTTTACAACCATTCTCAGGTCCCGGGAACCCCAACAACCATTCTCAGGTCCCGGGAACCCCAACAACCATTCTCAGGTCTTAGGGCCCCCTACAACCATTCTCAGGGCCCCCTACAACCATCCTCAGGTACTGGGAACCCCAACAACCATTCCCAGGTCTCAGGATCCCCTACAACCATTCCCAGGTCTCAGGATCCCCTACAACCATTCTCAGGTCTCAGGGCCCCCTACAACCATTCTCAGGTCCCGGGAACCCCAACAACCATTCTCAGGTCCCCCTATAACCATTCTCAGGATCCCCTACAACCATTCTCAGGTCTCAGGGCCCCCTACAACCATCCTCAGGTACTGGGAACCCCAACAACCATTCCCAGGTCTCAGGATCCCCTACAACCATTGTCAGGTCCCGGGAACCCCAACAACCATTCTCGGGTCCCGGAAACCCCAACAACCATTCTCAGGGCCCCCTACAACCATTCTCAGGTCTCAAGGCCTCCTACAACCATTCTCAGGTCCTGGGAACCCCAACAACCATTCCCAGGTCTCAGGGCCCCCTACAACCATTCTCAGGTCTCAGGGCCCCCTACAACCATTCTCAGGTCCTGGGAACCCCAACAACCATTCTCAGGTCTCAGGATCCCCTACAACCATTCTCAGGTCTCAGGATCCCCTACAACCATTGTCAGGTCCCGGGAACCCCAACAACCATTCTCAGGTCTCAGGAACCCCAACAACCATTCCCAGGTCTCAGGGCCCCCTACAACCATTCTCAGGGCCCCCTACAACCATTCTCAGGGCCCCCTACAACCATTCTCAGGTCCCGGGAACCCCAACAACCATTCTCAGGGCCCCCTACAACCATTCTCAGGTCCTGGGAACCCCAACAACCATTCTAAGGTCTCAGGGCCCCCTACAACCATCCTCAGGTACTGGGAACCCCAACAACCATTCCCAGGTCTCAGGGCCCCCTACAACCATTGTCAGGTCCCGGGAACCCCAACAACCATTCTCAGGTCCCCCTACAACCATTCTCAGGATCCCCTACAACCATCCTCAGATACTGGGAACCCCAACAACCATTCTCGGGTCCCCCTACAACCATTCTCAGGTCTCAGGATCCCCTACAACCATCCCCAGGTCCCGGGAACCCCAACAACCATTCTCAGGTCTCAGGGCCCCCTACAACCATTCTCAGGTCCTGGGAACCCCTCTACAAATAAAACATCTCTTGTATTGGTAATGGGAAGAATTGCACCCCTATAGTCAGACAAGAAGACCATTGGGGTCATGGTGTTGGCTCTTCCAGTTGGTGTTGACCTCAGAACCATGGGGGCCCCACCATCTGATGGGAGGATTCCCTGGACATCTCTATACAATGTATCATCCTCTCTCTCATGGCTAATCAGTTATGCCGGATGGTGGCCTCTGATTGGATCAACATGTCTTTGGAGCTCCGCCCCTTACTAGCAGCAGGGAGGAATGGTGAGCAGAAAGCTCTGAGTATAAAACCTTCCACTGTGTGATCTGTATATAGAGAGAGATGGGCGAAGCCAACATGCAGGTGAGTGTCAGCTCCTGGGGTATCCCCCTCTGTAGAGTGTCAGCTCCTGGGGTATCCCCTCTGTAGAGTGTCAGCTCCTGGGGTATCCCCTCTGTAGAGTGTCAGCTCCTGGGGTATCCCCCTCTGTAGAGTGTCAGCTCCTGGGGTATCCCCTCTGTAGAGTGTCAGCTCCTGGGGTATCCCCCTCTGTATAGTGTGAGTAGAGTGTCAGCTCCTGGGGTATCCCCCTCTGTATAGTGTGAGTAGAGTGTCAGCTCCTGGGGTATCCCCCTCTGTAGAGTGTGAGTAGAGTGTCAGCTCCTGGGGTATCCCCCTCTGTAGAGTGTGAGTAGAGTGTCAGCTCCTGGGGTATGCCCCTCTGTAGAGTGTGAGTAGAGTGTCAGCTCCTGGGGTATGCCCCTCTGTAGAGTGTGAGTAGAGTGTCAGCTCCTGGGGTATGCCCCTCTGTAGAGTGTGAGTAGAGTGTCAGCTCCTGGGGTATCCCCCTCTGTTGAGTGTCAGCTCCTGGGGTATCCCCCTCTGTATAGTGTGTGTAGAGTGTCAGCTCCTGGGGTATCCCCCTCTGTATAGTGTGTGTAGAGTGTCAGCTCCTGGGGTATCCCCCTCTGTAGAGTGTGTGTAGAGTGTCAGCTCCTGGGGTATCCCCCTCTGTATAGTGTGTGTAGAGTGTAAGCTCCTGGGGTATCCCCCTCTGTATAGTGTGTGTAGAGTGTAAGCTCCTGGGGTATCCCCCTCTGTAGAGTGTCAGCTCCTGGGGTATCCTCCTCTGTAGAGTGTGTGTAGAGTGTCAGCTCCTGGGGTATCCCCCTCTGTAGAGTGTGTGTAGAGTGTAAGCTCCTGGGGTATCCCCCTCTGTAGAGTGTGTGTAGAGTGTAAGCTCCTGGGGTATCCCCCTCTGTAGAGTGTCAGCTCCTGGGGTATCCCCTCTGTAGAGTGTCAGCTCCTGGGGTATCCCCCTCTGTAGAGTGTCAGCTCCTGGGGTATCCCCCTCTGTAGAGTGTCAGCTCCTGGGGTATCCCCCTCTGTATAGTGTGTGTGTAGAGTGTCAGCTCCTGGGGTTTCCCCCTCTATATAGTGTGAGTAGAGTGTCAGCTCCTGGGGTATCCCCCTCTGTATAGTGTCAGCTCCTGGGGTATCCCCCTCTGTAGAGTGTCAGCTCCTGGGGTATCCCCCTCTGTAGAGTGTCAGCTCCTGGGGTATCCCCCTCTGTAGAGTGTGTGTAGAGTGTCAGCTCCTGGGGTATCCCCTCTGTAGAGTGTCAGCTCCTGGGGTATCCCCCTCTGTAGAGTGTCAGCTCCTGGGGTATCCCCCTCTGTATAGTGTGTGTAGAGTGTCAGCTCCTGGGGTATCCCCTCTGTAGAGTGTCAGCTCCTGGGGTATCCCCCTCTGTAGAGTGTCAGCTCCTGGGGTATCCCCCTCTGTATAGTGTGAGTAGAGTGTCAGCTCCTGGGGTATCCCCCTCTGTATAGTGTGAGTAGACTGTCAGCTCCTGGGGTATCCCCCTCTGTATAGTGTGAGTAGAGTGTCAGCTCCTGGGGTATCCCCCTCTGTAGAGTGTCAGCTCCTGGGGTATCCCCCTCTGTAGAGTGTCAGCTCCTGGGGTATCCCCCTCTGTATAGTGTGTGTAGAGTGTCAGCTCCTGGGGTATCCCCCTCTGTATAGTGTGAGTAGAGTGTCAGCTCCTGGGGTATCCCCCTCTGTAGAGTGTCAGCTCCTGGGGTATCCCCCTCTGTAGAGTGTCAGCTCCTGGGGTATCCCCCTCTGTAGAGTGGGAGTAGAGTGTCAGCTCCTGGGGTATCCCCCTCTGTAGAGTGTCAGCTCCTGGGGTATCCCCCTCTGTAGAGTGTGAGTAGAGTGTCAGCTCCTGGGGTATCCCCTTCTGTAGAGTGTGAGTAGAGTGTCAGCTCCTGGGGTATCCCCCTCTGTAGAGTGTCAGCTCCTGGGGTATCCCCCTCTGTAGAGTGTCAGCTTCTGGGGTATCCCCCTCTGTATAGTGTGTGTAGAGTGTCAGCTCCTGGGGTATCTCCCTCTGTATAGTGTGTGTAGAGTGTCAGCTCCTGGGGTATCCCCCTCTGTAGAGTGTGAGTAGAGTGTCAGCTCCTGGGGTATCCCCCTCTGTAGAGTGTCAGCTACTGGGGTATCCCCCTCTGTAGAGTGTGTGTAGAGTGTCAGCTCCTGGGGTATCCCCCTCTGTAGAGTGTGAATAGAGTGTCAGCTCCTGGGGTATCCCCCTCTGTAGAGTGTGTGTGTAGAGTGTCAGCTCCAGGGGTTTCCCCCTCTATATAGTGTGAGTAGACTGTCAGCTCCTGGGGTATCCCCCTCTGTATAGTGTGAGTAGAGTGTCAGCTCCTGGGGTATCCCCCTCTGTAGAGTGTCAGCTCCTGGGGTATCCCCCTCTGTATAGTGTCAGCTCCTGGGGTATCCCCCTCTGTAGAGTGTCAGCTCCTGGGGTATCCCCCTCTGTAGAGTGTGAGTAGAGTGTCAGCTCCTGGGGTATCCCCTTCTGTAGAGTGTGAGTAGAGTGTCAGCTCCTGGGGTATCCCCCTCTGTAGAGTGTCAGCTCCTGGGGTATCCCCCTCTGTAGAGTGTCAGCTTCTGGGGTATCCCCCTCTGTATAGTGTGTGTAGAGTGTCAGCTCCTGGGGTATCTCCCTCTGTATAGTCTGAGTAGAGTGTCAGCTCCTGGGGTATCCCCCTCTGTAGAGTGTGAGTAGAGTGTAAGCTCTGTTGACTCTCATAGAGGAGTGACCTCTGGTCTTGTACCCCAGCTGCTGTGAGCGCCATTTAATCTGGTGAGTGTCCTCTCCCTGCTGGTGACTTCCATACGTCTATCAGCAGTTAGGGAAGGAGGGGGACCCATTCATCGGGAGCACCTCGGGGGAGGGATGTCATTCATAGGGCAGCAGGGATTGGGGGTTACTTGTTAATGAGGTGGGGGGAGTCAACATTGCGTTTCACTGTTCTTCCTCTGGTCGGGACACAATCATCACCTCCTCCAGGGGACACAATATCACCTCCTCCAGGGGACACAATACCATCTCCAGGGGACACAATACCATCTCCAGGGGACACAATACCATCTCCAGGGGACACACTGCCATCTCCTCCAGGGGACACACTACCATCTCCTCCAGGGGACACACTTCCATCTCCTCCAGGGGACACACTTCCATCTCCTCCAGGGGACACACTGCCATCTCCTCCAGGGGACACACTTCCATCTCCTCCAGGGGACACACTTCCATCTCCTCCAGGGGACACACTTCCATCTCCTCCAGGGGACACACTGCCATCTCCTCCATGGGACACACTTCCATCTCCTCCAGGGGACACACTTCCATCTCCTCCAGGGGACACACTGCCATCTCCTCCAGGGGACACACTTCCATCTCCTCCAGGGGACACACCACCATCTCCTCCAGGGGACACACCTCCATCTCCTCCAGGGGACACACTTCCATCTCCTCCAGGGGACACACTTCCATCTCCTCCAGGGGACACACTACAATCTCTTCCAGGGGACACACTACAATCTCTTCCAGGGGACACACTACAATCTCTTCCAGGGGACACAATATCATCTCCAGGGGACACACTACCATCTCCTCCAGGGGACACAATGCCATCTCCAGGGGACACAATATCATCTCCAGGGGACACACTACCATCTCCTCCAGGGGACACACTACCATCTCCTCCAGGGGACACACTACCATCTCCTCCAGGGGACACACTACAATCTCTTCCAGGGGACACACTACAATCTCTTCCAGGGGACACAATATCATCTCCAGGGGACACACTACCATCTCCTCCAGGGGACACACTTCCATCTCCTCCAGGGGACACACTACCATCTCCTCCAGGGGACACACTACAATCTCTTCCAGGGGACACAATGCCATCTCCTCCAGGGGACACACTACAATCTCTTCCAGGGGACACAATGCCATCTTCTCCAGGGGACACAATACAATCTCCTCCAGGGGACACAATGCCATCTCCAGGGGACACAATATCATCTCCAGGGGACACACTACCATCTCCTCCAGGGGACACACTACCATCTCCTCCAGGGGACACAATACCATCTCTTCCAGGGGACACACTACCACCTCCTCCAGGGGACACAATGCCACCTCCTCCAGGGGACACACTACCATCTCCAGGGGACACAATACCATCTCCAGGGGACACAATGCCATCTCATCCGGAAGACACAATACCATCTGTGACGGCAGTCACTTTGGGCGGGGGGCCTGTGTAACCCAGCTTACCTTAGAGAGGTCAGGAAAGCCCCTTTTCCGCCCTCCTGGCCCCTCTAATGTGTAAGTTACCCTGTGTCTATTAGGAGCACGGGGTGACCGAGAAGCCCAGTCAGGTCTGCCCTACCCAGACTCACCGTACAACCACACGGGATTCAGCATTTCCTTTTATCCCCGTTGTCTTGGGTCTTATATGTCTGGTTTGTGTTGAAAGCTGGAGAGGCTCCTGCACTTGGCACAGAAATATATCTGTATATATATTATAATTATATCACTGTCCGCTATTGGTTGCTAGAGGGGGAAATTCTCCACCAGCCCTTCCTAGGTGTTGTCTACGCGCCCAATTACTGATTGAATTATTTGGTGAAAAGTTTGAATGTTCCTGCGTCTCATGTTATTGGACGTACAGTTTACCCCGCCCTGAGTCATTATGAAAAGAAGGGGGGATTGTCCCCAGAGGGTCTCTTTGTACCTGTGTTTCAATAAACAGTTATGTTTTGCGCCACCCTAGGCTGTGTCCCGACAAGTCACTGGGCAGGCTAAAGGATCTTGGATTGTTCTGGTGCCGTGCCACGGAAGCTTATCTGATGGACATTCTCCTCATGGGTACCGGGGTTCCTCACATCATCTCCTCCGGGGGACACATTACCACATCCTCCAGAGGGTACAATACCATTTCCTCTAGGGGGACACAATACCATCTCCTCCGGAGGACACAATACCACCTTCTCTAGGGGGAAGCAATACCATCTCCTCCGGAGGACACAATACCATCTCCTCTAGGGGGACAAAATACCACCTTCTCTAGGGGGACAAAATACCACCTTCTCTAGGGGGAAGCAATACCATCTCCTCCGGAGGACACAATACCATCTCCTCCGGAGGACACAATACCACCTTGTCTAGGGGGACGCAATACCACCTCCTCCAGGGGGACGCAAAACCACCTCCTCCAGGGGGACGCAATACCACCTCCTCCAGGGGGACACAATACCACCTCCTCCAGGGGGACACAATACTACCTCCTCTAGGGGGAAGCAATACCATCTCCTCCGGAGGACACAATACCACCTCCTCTAGAGGGACACAATACCACCTTCTCTAGAGGGAAGCAATACCATCTCCTCCGGGGGACACAATACCATCTCCTCCGGAGGACGCAATACCACCTTCTCTAGGGGGACGCAATACCACCTTGTCTAGGGGGACGCAATACCACCTCCTCCAGGGGGACGCACTACCACCTCTTCCAGGGGGACACAATACCATCTCCTCCGGAGGACACAATACCACCTTCTCTAGGGGGACGCAATACCACCTCCTCCAGGGGGACGCAATACCACCTTCTCTAGGGGGACACAATACCACCTTCTCTAGGGGGACGCAATACCACCTCCTCCAGGGGGACGCAATACCACCTTCTCTAGGGGGACACAATACCACCTTCTCTAGGGGGACACAATACCACCTTCTCTAGGGGGACGCAATACCACCTCCTCCAGGGGGACGCAATACCACCTTCTCCAGGGGACACAATACCATCTCCTCCAGGGGACACAATACCATCTCCTCCAGGGGACACAATACCATCTCCTCCAGGGGACACAATGCCATCTCCAGGGGACACAATACCATCTCCTCCAGGGGAAACAATGCCATCTCCTCCAGGGGACACACTACCATCTCCAGGGGACACAATACCATCTCCAGGGGACACAATACCATCTGTGACGGCAGTCACTTTGGGCGGGGGGCCTGTGTAACCCAGCTTACCTTAGAGAGGTCAGGAAAGCCCCTTTTCCGCCCTCCCGGCCCCCCTTATGTGTAAGTTACCCTGTGTCTATTAGGAGCACGGGGTGACCGAGAAGCCCCATCAGGTCTGCCCTTCCCAGACTCACCGTACAACCACACGGGATTCAGCATTTCCTTTTATCCCCGTTGTCTTGGGTCTTATATGTCTGGTTTGTGTTGAAAGCTGAAGAGGCTCCTGCACTTGGCACAGAAATATATCTGTATATATATTATAATTATATCACTGTCAGCTATTGGTTGCTAGAGGGGGAAATTCTCCACCAGCCCTTCCTAGGTGTTGTCTACGCGCCCAATTACTGATTGAATTATTTGGTGAAAAGTTTGAATGTTCCTGTGTCTCATGTTATTGGACGTACAGTTTACCCCGCCCTGAGTCATTATGAAAAGAAGGGGGGATTGTCCCCAGAGGGTCTATCTCTTTGTACCTGTGTTTCAATAAACAGTTATGTTTTGCGCCACCCTAGGCTGTGTCCCGACAAGTCACTGGGCAGGCTAAAGGATCTTGGATTGTTCTGGTGCCGTGCCACGGAAGCTTATCTGATGGACATTCTCCTCATGGGTACCAGGGTTCCTCACATCATCTCCTCCGGGGGACACATTACCACATCCTCCAGAGGGTACAATACCATTTCCTCTAGGGGGACACAATACCATCTCCTCCGGAGGACACAATACCACCTTCTCTAGGGGGAAGCAATACCATCTCCTCCGGAGGACACAATACCATCTCCTCTAGGGGGACAAAATACCACCTTCTCTAGGGGGACAAAATACCACCTTCTCTAGGGGGACAAAATACCACCTTCTCTAGGGGGAAGCAATACCATCTCCTCCGGAGGACACAATACCATCTCCTCCGGAGGACACAATACCACCTTCTCTAGGGGGACGCAATACCACCTCCTCCAGGGGGACGCAATACCACCTCTTCCAGGGGGACACAATACCATCTCCTCTAGGGGGACAAAATACCACCTTCTCTAGGGGGACAAAATACCACCTTCTCTAGGGGGACAAAATACCACCTTCTCTAGGGGGAAGCAATACCATTTCCTCTAGGGGGACACAATACCATCTCCTCCGGAGGACACAATACCACCTTCTCTAGGGGGACGCAATACCACCTCCTCCAGGGGGACGCAATACCACCTTCTCTAGGGGGACACAATACCACCTTCTCTAGGGGGACGCAATACCACCTCCTCCAGGGGGACACAATACCATCTCCTCCGGAGGACACAATACCACCTTCTCTAGGGGGACGCAATACCACCTTGTCTAGGGGGACGCAATACCACCTCCTCCAGGGGGACGCAATACCATCTCCTCCGGAGGACACAATACCACCTTCTCTAGGGGGACGCAATACCACCTCCTCCAGGGGGACGCAATACCATCTCCTCCGGAGGACACAATACCACCTTCTCTAGGGGGACGCAATACCACCTTGTCTAGGGGGACGCAATACCGCCTCCTCCAGGGGGACGCAATACCACCTCCTCCAGGGGGACGCAATACCACCTCCTCCAGGGGGACACAATACCACCTCCTCCAGGGGGACACAATACTACCTCCTCTAGGGGGAAGCAATACCATCTCCTCCGGAGGACACAATACCACCTCCTCTAGAGGGACACAATACCACCTTCTCTAGAGGGAAGCAATACCATCTCCTCCGGAGGACACAATACCATCTCCTCCGGAGGACGCAATACCACCTTGTCTAGGGGGACGCAATACCACCTCCTCCAGGGGGACGCAATACCACCTCCTCCAGGGGGACACAATACCACCTCCTCCAGGGGGACACAATACCACCTCCTCTAAGGGGACGCAATACCATCTCCTCTGGAGGACGCAATACCACCTCCTCTGGAGGACGCAATTCCACCTCCTCTGGAGGACACAATACCACCTCCTTTAGGGGGACGCAATACCACCTCCTCCAGGGGGACACAATACCACCTCCTCCAGGGCACACAATACCACCTCCTCCAGGGCACACAATACCACCTCCTCCAGGGGGACACAATACCACCTCCTCCAGGGGACACAATACCACCTCCTCCAGGGGGACACAATACCACCTCCTCCAGGGGGACACAATACCACCTCCTCCAGGGGGACACAATACCACCTCCTCCAGGGGACACAATACCATCTCCACCAGGGGACACAATACCACCTCCTCCAGGGGGACACAATACCACCTCCTCCAGGGGACACAATACCATCCCTGCCAAAGGATAGAATACCACCTCCTCCAAAGGACACAATCCCTTCCCCTCTAGAGGACACAATTCTATATCCTCTGGAGGACACAATACCACCTCCTCTACAAGACACAATTCTATAATGTGAAAACCTCTAGGGTTGGGATTATATAGGCAACGAAAAAATATATATTCAAAAAGTATAAAAAATATATTTTAATACATATATGTAGAATGTAATCCTAAGGATTAGCCAACTTTTCACAGTTTACCCTCTAGGGGGAACCTTTGTTGAAATATGGCATGGTGACTATCTGCTATTTATATGTCTGTAATCAATGTTTTTTGTATTATATTTTGTATTGTAATGTAATTTTGTACTTTTTCTACATATATGTATTAAAATATATTTTTTATACTTTGTGAATATATATTTTTTCGTTGCCCATATAATCCCAACCCTAGAGGTTTTCACATTATAAATTTACAAGGGATGATGGCAACCACATGGTCACTTGTATAGGCTGGTTTATTTGCAGACACAATTCTATATCCTCTGGAGGACACAATACCATCTCCTCCATGGGCCACAATTCTATATCATCTGGAGGACACAATACCATCTCCTCCAGGGGCCACAATTCTATATCCTCTGGAGGACACAATACCATCCCCTCTATGGGACACAATTCTATATCCTCTGGAGGACACAATACCATCTCCTCCAGGGGCCACAATTCTATATCCTCTGGAGGACACAATACCATCTCCTCCATGGGACACAATATCCTTTCCTCTAGAGGACACAATACCATCTCCTCCAGGGGACACAATATCTTTTCCTCTGGAGGACACAATACCGTCTCTTCTGGAGGACACAATACCGTCTCCTCCAGGGGCCACATTCTATATCCTCTGGAGGACACAATACCATCTCCTCCATGGGACACAATATCTTTTCCTCTGGAGGACACAATACCATCTCTTCTGGAGGACACAATACCATCTCCTCCAGGGGACACAATTTTATATCCTCTGGAGGATACAATACCATCTCCTCCAGGGGCCACCATTCTATATCCTCTGGAGGACACAATACTATCTCTTCTGGAGGATACAATACCATCTCCTCCATGGGACACAATATCCTTTCCTCTGGAGGACACAATACCATCTCTTCTGGAGGACACAATACCATCTCCTCCATGGGACACAATATCCTTTCCTCTGGAGGACACAATACCATCTCCTCCAGGGGCCACAATTCTATATCTTCTAGAGGACACAATTCTACCTCCTTCAGAGGACATATCACCTCCTCCAGGGGACACAATTCTATTCCTCTGGAGGACACACCATCTTTATGAAGGCTAATACTTTAAGATAGGTGCAAATCTTTAACATCAAGCATTTGTACCTTAATTGTTTGCTCCTGAAGTACATGCTGTGTGTAATAAGCTACGTTTTAGGGTGTCAGGCCTTGATCAGTGCAGGACATCTGGAGCCGGTTGACATTATTGCATTGCAGGATAGTGCAACTTGCGCATGCTGGAGTGCCGTACAATTAAAATACTAACTGCAAAGTATTCAAGAACCATGTGCTACCATTAGTAGTGTTGAGCGGAATACGCCATATTCGATTTCGCGATATATCACGAATATATAGCCGAATATTCGTGAAATATTCGCTAAAATCGAATATTCGTGATATTTAAAAAAAAAAAAAATTGCGAAATTTCGCTAATGCGAATTTATTGCGAACATTTTGCGAATTTTTTATTTTTTTTTTCTGATTGGCTCTGATGCAAAAGAAGGGCGGAGAAAGTATTCTCGAATATTCGGAAATCGAATATTCGGAATATTTTATCAAAAAAAAAAATGTTGTGAAATATTTTGACAACTGTGGTAGGAGAACTCTGATTGGCTCTGATGCAAAAGAAGGGTGGAGAAAGTATTTGCGAATATTCGGAAATCGAATATTCGCGAATACTTTCTCCACCCTTTTTTTGCATCAGAGCCAATCAGAGTTGTCAAAATCTCGCAATCAATTTCGCATTCGCATTAGCGAAATTTCGATAAAATATCACCAATATTCGATTTCCGAATATTCGAGAATACTTTCTCCGCCCTTCTTTTGCATCAGAGCCAATCAGAAAAAAAAATTAAAAAATTCGCAAAATGTTCGCAATAAATTCGCATTAGCGAAATTTCGCAATTTTTTTTTTATATTCGGAATAGCGAATATTGGCTGCGAAATTCGAGATATTCGCGAATACTCGAATATGCCATATTCGAGCCGAATATTCGCAATACGAATATTCGTGAGCAACACTAACCATTAGTATATAATAAGTGTCAGGACCCCGCCCTGTACAATCCGGATTATATACTGTACATTTATATACGGTACACTATATTCCCAAAAGTATTGGAACGCCCGCCCTTACACACATGAACTTTAATGGCATCCCTGTCTTAGTCCATAGGGTTCAATATTGAGTTGAGTTATAGCTGCAAAGGGCGGGGCCAACTCAGTATTGAACCCTATGGACTAAGACTGGGATGGTATTATTATTCATGTGTGTAAAGGCCGGCGTCCCAATACTTTTGACAATAAACTGTACATACATGGAGTTGTTTGTTGTAGCTTTGTAGTCCTTGTGTGCATCCTGCGCTCTGGGCGCACAGTACTCGCTGTATGTGGTATCCTGGCAACCGCAAGATGGCAAATATACTGGCAATAAGGTTGGGAGACCTTGTGTCTCCTAGCAACTGAGATGTAAGATCCTGGCTGGTATCTTGGCAACTAAGAGATGGACTGGTATCCCGGCAACCATCACAAAAGGGCTGGGCTTGTCTCATGGTCGGCAATCATGAGCGAAAAGTTTCTGGTGGAAAGTGATGGGGAGATCAGTATACCGGTCCGTAGTGGCTGCCTCCGAGGTGTGAGTACAGGTTATCCTTAGTAATGATGTGAAGGTTTCCCATTTGTGATGTCATAGCATCCATCTCACCATGACATCACACACTATTTCCTATCTCACTATGGGTGGTATGACATCACACACCATTTCCCGACTCATCGCCTCTCCATCTCTGGCAGGTTCCGCGCACATTTCGGGACACTTTGACGTTCTCGGAGGAGGAGTGGATGGGCCTGGCCACCTGGCAGAAGGAACTCTACCAGACGGTGATAAGAGACACAGCAGAGCTTTTCCAATCACTCGGTAAGGTGATAAAATATTTGTCCAATCAGAAATACTGGGGTGGCCAATGCCGTTCTTCTTAACTCACCCGGTAGATGTAAACAGCCGGTATAGTCAGAGCCCCTGATCTGTATATTCCTTCCGGATTCATAAAAATAATATTGAATGAAGCCAGGTGATCACCATGACAGCCGAATAACCAGCATTGGCCATGACAAGCGCAATATTTGTCTCATGGCAGCTTTCCTTGACCCCTCTAGTGATATAAAGATCTATATAGAGGAATCAGGACCTCCTTCCTCCTGATGAAGACCCCTCTAGTGATATAAAGATCTATATAGAGGAATCAGGACCTCCTTCCTCTTGATGAAGACCCCTCTAGTGATATAAAGATCTATATAGAGGGATCAGGACCTCCTTCCTCCTGATGAAGACCCCTCTAGTGATATAAAGATCTATATAGAGGAACCGGGACCTTCTTCCCCCTGATGAAGACCCCTCTAGTGATATAAAGATCTATATAGAGAATCAGGACCCCCTTCCTCCTGATGAAGACCCCTATAGTGATATAAAGATCTATATAGAGAATCAGGACCTTCTTCTCCCTGATGAAGACCCCTCTAGTGATATAAAGATCTATATAGAGGAATAGGACCTCCTTCCCCCTGATGAATACCCCTCTAGTGATATAAAGATCTATATAGAGAAATCAGGACCTCCTTCCTCCTGATGAAGGCCCCTCTAGTGATATAAAGATCTATATAGAGAAATCAGGACCTCCTTCCTCCTGATGAAGGCCCCTCTAGTGATATAAAGATCTATATAGAGGAATCAGGACCTCCTTCCTCTTGATGAAGACCCCTCTAGTGATATAAAGATCTATATAGAGGGATCAGGACCTCCTTCCTCCTGATGAAGACCCCTCTAGTGATATAAAGATCTATATAGAGGAACCGGGACCTTCTTCCCCCTGATGAAGACCCCTCTAGTGATATAAAGATCTATATAGAGAATCAGGACCCCCTTCCTCCTGATGAAGACCCCTATAGTGATATAAAGATCTATATAGAGAATCAGGACCTTCTTCTCCCTGATGAAGACCCCTCTAGTGATATAAAGATCTCTATAGAGGAATAGGACCTCCTTCCCCCTGATGAATACCCCTCTAGTGATATAAAGATCTATATAGAGAAATCAGGACCTCCTTCCTCCTGATGAAGGCCCCTCTAGTGATATAAAGATCTATATAGAGAAATCAGGACCTCCTTCCTCCTGATGAAGGCCCCTCTAGTGATATAAAGATCTATATAGAGGAATCAGGACCTCCTTCCTCCTGATGAAGACCCCTCTAGTGATATAAAGATCTATATAGAGGAATCAGGACCCCCTTCCTCCTGATGAATATCCCTCTAGTGATATAAAGATCTATATAGAGGAATCAGGACCCCCTTCCTCCTGATGAAGACTCCTCTAGTGATATAAAGATCTATATAGAGAATCAGGACCTTCTTCCCCCTGATGAAGACCTCTCTAGTGATATAAAGATCTATATAGAGGAATAGGACCTCCTTCCCCCTGATGAAGACCTCTCTAGTGATATAAAGATCTATATAGAGGAATAGGACCTCCTTCCCCCTGATGAAGACCCCTCTAGTGATATAGAGATCTATATAGAGGAATCAGGACCCCCTTCCTCCTGATGAAGACCCCTCTAGTGATATAAAGATTAGATTTTGAAAGATTTAATTAAACATGTTAGGTTGTGTTCATGGAATAATTGTTACTTTGTATCTGACAGGCTTCATGTATCAGGTAGAGAAGGAAGAGATGGAGATGGGCGATGGTTGGGAATGCCAGAAGAGTGATGAAGAGAGTCCATTGACCCGAGAGAGTGCCATCATTGAGGAGATCTCCGGGGAGAACTTTATTATCCAGATAATGGAGATGGAGAGAACTGCCACTCCCTTCCCTTCACAAACCTCCCCCAATGTGGATACCTTATTTTATAATGAGAGAGGCTCCGTTATTATTCCGGAACATTCAGCAATGAACACCATTTGTAAGGCGACTGAGACATTCAAAGTGTCAGAGAACCCAAAAGATGGCTTTTTCAGCCTGGACACCAAGACATTCACAACCCCGGAGGGCCCAGGAGGTGGCTTGGTAAGCCTGGACACCAAGACATTCACAACCCCAGAGAGCCCAGGAGGTGGCTTGGTAAGCCTGGACACCAAGACGTTCACAACCCCGCAGAGCCCAGGAGGTGGCTTGGTAAGCCTGGACACCAAGACATTCACAACACCGGAGAGCCCAGGAGGTGGCTTGGTAAGCCTGGACACCAAGACGTTCACAACCCCGGAGAGCCCAGGAGATTGCTTGGTAAGCCTGGACACTAAGACATTCACAACCCCAGAGAGCCCAGGAGGTGGCTTGGTAAGCCTGTACACCAAGACATTCACAACCCCGGAGAGCCCAGGAGGTGGCTTGGTAAGCCTGGACACTAAGACATTCACAACCCCAGAGAGCCCAGGAGGTGGCTTGGTAAGCCTGTACACCAAGACATTCACAACCCCGGAGAGCCCAGGAGGTGGCTTGGTAAGCATGGACACTAAGACATTCACAACCCTGGAGAGCCCAGGAGGTGGCTTGGTAAGCCTGGACACCAAGACATTCACAACCCCAGAGAGCCCAGGAGGTGGCTTGGTAAACCTGGACACCAAGACATTCACAACCCCAGAGAGCCCAGGAGGTGGCTTGGTAAGCCTGGACATTGAGACATCCACAACCCCAGAGAACACCATAGGTGGCTTGGTAAGCCTGGACAACAAGACATTCATAACCCTGGAGAGCTTGTTTAGTCTAAATACACAAACAACCACAACCTTGAAGAACCCAGGAGATGGCTTGGTGGACCAGAACACCTTTATCCCAAGTCTCAGTGGCTTTCATGTGGTTAATAATGAGAATTTTATGAAAACAGACACGACTAATCGTAATGAAGAGACATGTGGTCCTGTGTCAGGCTTGTGTCATCCTACAGATGTCTTTACCATCAGAGGTGAAGTTCAAACACCGACCAGCACTCTTTTCTCAGGTAAGTTATCTGAATTGGTGGGGGGCCCTGTGACGTTATTTTATGTGTAATTATAAAGAATATTCTTCAGATAGATGAGTCTATGACTGGATATTGAACCCTCACATGCACATATCTGTCCCCCCAAACAATCACAGCAAAAAGTACACAACAAAATGAGACAATATATATATATATACAGCATTGAGTGTGACTAGCACAGATCATAGTGGGGTTCTCAGTCACCCTGTACCCCTATTAGACACACAGGGTCATTTACAGATAAGAGGGGCCGGGGAACCCTTCAGAGCTCTCCAAGGCAAGCCGAGCTGCACAAATCCCCCACCCAAAGTGACTCCCGCCAGAGTCTATGACTGGATATTGGACCCTCACATACATAAATCTGTCCAATGTCCAGCACAAGCCTTTCAAATGTGTGGGGCTATCCAAGGGCCAACACCAACCGCTTGCTTTGTGACAGAAGATGGGGTGAGGTGGGTTGGGGACGTGGATATTAATTGCCTTCAGCCAGGTTGAGCTTCCGTATTCAGCAGGAAAAATGCAGTAGCACTTTAATCACCATCTGTGATGAACCCTCGTCCTCCAACAGGACTATGTCCGCCGTCAATGCTTCCTCTGTCCAGAACCAGCACCGTCCAAGCCTCTTTAGCCCCCTCCCCCCCAGTCACCAGACAACACTTCAGTGTAGGGTAAAAAACAGCAGACTACTTTATTCAAGCACAGGTTATACAGATATCCTACTTCAAGACTCTTCCCCCCACCCTTGGAAAACAGGGCGGGTTAAATTGTCCAATCACAATGGACACACAGGTCAGGGGTATTCAAACTTCTCATCAGTAAACAGTCTTATCAGCAGGGGGCTGCTGGAGGAATCCCCCTCCCTCTTTCCTTACAGCAAACACACTTACACATCCCATAATATTTGAGGCAGACACCACAATAGACAATAGAATACAGTCACACCCCAAACCATCCCAGCAAAGAGTCCACAACAGCATGACATAACACACAATATATACATATATACAGCATTGAGTCTGACTAGCACAGATCATAGTGGGGTTCTCAATCCCCCTGTACCCCTATTAGAGACATAGGGTGATTTACACATAAGAGGGTCAGAGGAAGCTGGACACAGATAGCCAGATTCACGTATGGCGGCGTAACTTTATGCCGACGTAACATAGTGAGGCAAGTACTGTATTCACAAAGCACTTGCCTCCTAAGTTACGTCGGCGTATCGCAAATGGCCCGGCGTAACCCCACCTAATTCAAATTAGGCAGGTAGTGGGCGTGCTACATGTAAAGTATCCGTGACCCCATGTAAACAAGGGCCGTTTGTATGGCGCATGCGCGCGCATGCTCAGAATCACGTCGGAAATACTTGATGCTTTCGACGTGAACGTCACCTACGCCCAGCCCCATTCACGTACGCTTACGCAAACAACGTAAAATACGGCGGCTGTTCCGTCGTCCATACCTTGCATGGGCTGCGCCATCTTTTTGGTGGTTTATCTTTACGCCGGAAAAACGCCTTACGTAAACAGCGTATTGGGCGCAAGTACGTTCGTGAATCAGCGTATCTTGCTAATTTACATATTCTAGGCGTAAATCCACGTACACGCCCCTAGCGGCCAGCGTAAATATGCAGCTAAGATACGACGGCGTAGGAGACTTACGCCGGTCGTATATCTTAGAAACAGTGAAGCGTATCTCAGTTTGAGAATATGCCTAAAGATACGACGGCGCGCATTCGGACTTACGACGGCGTTTCTACTGATACGCCGTCGTAAGTCTTTCACAATCCGGCTAAGAGTTTCCAGAGCTCTCCTGGGTAAGCCGAGTTCCACAAACCCCCCACCCAAAGTGACCCCCGTCACACATCTCATATAGATAATGGTATATTGGCCAGGTATCTGCCCGTTTGTATGCCCGATATGAGGTGTGCAGCCTCCTCCAATAGGTATTATTCTGCCTTGTGGCTGATAGAAATGTACCACCAAACCACTAATATTTCTCCTCTTCATTTCTGCAGAATCAGATTTCCTGACCCTCATTCGGGTGGAGAACATCAACGTTGTCTCTAAGGAGGAGCTAAGCACCATCCAGACACAACTGTGGGATGTCCATTCTGGCTGTTCAGATCTTCTGGAGGCCGACAACCAGCAGTCAGAGGCCGTGTTTCCCGTGGCCCTCATGATTCCACACAATACAATTATACCTCAGCATTCCTGGATAGGGGACCAGCAGACTCTCATTGTGGACACCCCACAGTGGAGTAGACAAGTGGCAGATTGTCAGCAGGTTGATGGCGAAGGCAATTGGTCAGCCGCACAGACGAGGCAAGAAGACCCAGGGGCTCCTCTTGTAGAAAAGTCCTTTCAGTGTTCCTTTTGCAAAAAAAGTTTCCTGTACAACCAACATCTGAAGAACCACGAGAAGATTCACAGAGAGGACAAGTCATTGAAGCAGCCTACATGTGAGACACCCGGCAGTTCCAAACAGAGTTTGTTGGGTAACCAAGAGGCGCATCCCATTTCTTCTCAGACTGACCACGTTGTGTCCACAGATGGGCCACTGCGGTCCACAAAGCTCTTCCCATGTGAAGAGTGTGGACGGACTTTCTCTTATCTCTTCCAGTTCAATCGGCATCAGAAGATTCACGCCCGGGACAAACTATTACTGCGACATGTGGCCCCTCCACCAAAGAAAGTCTACAAACTTCCACAGTTCCTCCCGGCCACGAGCGGAGAAGAGGACACAAAGCTGGACTCCACAGGAGACTCCTGTCTCAAACTTCACCAACACCTGCAGCTCTCCGCGGCTTTCCTGCAGAACCTCCTGACCTCCACCGCCGGCTTCCAGTACGATTAGGTGCTGCCGGCAGCCAGACACTGATTAATTCGATCCCGCCATTCATTTATTCATCCCTCCAATCACCATTTCTCTGTAAGCAGTATGTGACTGATGAATGTGGAACTTTTCACGGACAACAACATAGAAAATACAAAAATTAAAATGTGTAAATAGTGCCAGCCAATCAGATCAACCCTCCTTTGTCCTAATTATTGAGGTTATCAGATGGGTTTGTAATTTCTGCTTCTGAAATCAGTCCGAGGCACAATTTATACACTTATGGATGAGGGAAGATGGCCACAGGGCGCAGGGGCAACGTGGCCACAGGGCGAAGGGGCTATGTGGCCACAGGGTGAAGGGGCTATGTGGTCATTAACTAAAGGAAGATAATGTAGTAAAGTGTGGGGGTGACAACACTTATGACACCAGGGTGAGGTAGTGGGGTGATAGGTGGGGGGCTGTGGTTTTCATATAGAGGTAGGCCAGGATGGGGCTGTTGGGAGCCGAGGTTGGGACAGGGCCAGTGCAGGGTGAGAGAGGGAGGTTGGGACAGGGCCTTTGGGAGAGGGAGGTTGGGACAGGGCCAGTGGGATAGGGAGGTTAGGACAGGGCCAGTGGGAGAGGTAGGCCAGGATGGGGCTGTTGGGAGCTGAGGTTGGGACAGGGCCAGTGGGAGAGTGTGGTTGGGACAGGGCAGGCTGAGAGAAGGAAGTTGGGACAGGGCCTTTGGGAGAGGGAGGTTGGGACAGGGCATGTGGAAGTGGGAGGTTGGGACGGGGCCAGTGGGATAGGGAGGTTGGGATGGGGCCTGTGGGAGGCCAGGACGGAGCCAGTGGGAGAGGGCAGCCGTGACAGGGCCATTGGGAGAGGGAGGTTGGGACAGGGCCAGTGGAAGAGGGAGGCCAGGACGGGACCAGTGGGAGAGGGAGGCCGGGACAGGGCCAGTGGGAGAGGGAGGTTGGGATGAGGCCAGTGGGAGAGGGAGGCCTGGATGGGGCCAGTGGGAGAGGGAGGTTGGGACAAGGCCAGTGGGAAAAGCAGGTTGGGTCGGGGCCAGTGGGAGAGGGAGGTTGGGATGGGGGCCCGTGGGAGAGGGAGGCAGTGACAGGGCCAGATAGAAGAGGGAGGTTGGTACAGGGCCAGTGGGAGAGGGAGATTGTGACAGGGCCGGTGGGAGAGGAGGGCCGGGACTGTGGGAGAGGGAGGCCGGGACAGGGCCAGATAGAAGAGGGAGGTTGGTACAGGGCCAGTGAGAAAGGGAGATTGTGATAGGGCTGGTGGGAGAGGGAGGCCGGGACAGGGCCAGATAGAAGAGGGAGGTTGGTACAGGGCCAGTGAGAAAGGGAGATTGTGACAGGGCCGGTGGGAGAGGGAGGCCGGGACAGGGCCAGATAGAAGAGGGAGGTTGGTACAGGGCCAGTGAGAAAGGGAGATTGTGACAGGGCCGGTGGGAGAGGGAGGCTGGGACTGTGGGAGAAGGAGGCTGGGACAAGCCTTGCAGGTAAGGAATATGAGGCTGTTATAAGCAGAAGACAAAGCTTCACTTTTAGGAAGAGTTGATGGAAAATCGAGGGCATGGCTGAACCCCCCGGGAGCTTTAGTGGGGGAGTATTCATGGGGATCGAGATCTCAGTATGCAAGCCTATGGATCAGGAATGACTCGTTGTACTTCTAGACACAGTTTACCTCCATTTATTTCCACCCCTAACAGTGGAATGTTTTTGGAGATGCTCCTCTAGGTGGTGGCAGTCAAGTTCTTGGCCCAATCACACCTCCACCGCGGTCCTCTGGCCATTATGTCCCGTTTAGGGGGGGTGAGGAGGTCTCCGCTGTGTGCTAACAGCCCGAATCTTCTCCAACCACACTAAGGGAGATGCGGCGGGCTGCCACCAATCACTGCTACTTATCTGGCTGCCTTTGACTTTCTTCCTGAGTTATAAGTCCTGTATATTCAGATAGAACAATTCAGACTTATGGATGAGGGAAGGTGGCCACAGGGTGAAGGGGCAATGTGCTCATAGAGTAAAGGGAGGTAATGTAACAAAGTGTGAGGGTGATACCACCTAGGACACTAGGGGGTGAGGTAGTAGGGCGACAGGTGGGAGGCTGTGGTTTGTATATTCTGGAGCCTGTAAAGGCGAGAGGTTTACAGCTTGTGAAAGTGTGAAGACAGGAATGGGGTTGATGTATGAGGAAGTAAAAGAAAGGGGACAATGGGAAAGGGAGACTGGGACAAGCTGGTGGGAGAGGAAGACTGGGACAGGGTCGGCGGGAGAGGGAGGTTGGGACAGGGCCAGTGGGAGAAGGAGGCTTGGAATGGGAGGTAAGAATGGGGTCAGTGAGAGAGGGGTGGCTGTGACAGGGTTGGTGGGAGAGGGAGGTTGGAACAGGGCCAATGGGAGGAGGCTAGGAATGGGAGGCCAGAATGGATTCAGTGGGAGAGGGAGGCTGGCATAGGGTCAGTGGGAGGCTGAGACAGGTCTGGCGGGAGAGAGAGGTTGGAACAGGGCCAGTGGGAGAAGGCTAGTAATGGGAGGCCAGAATGGGGTCAGTGGGAGAGGGGAGGCTGGGACAGGGCCAGTTGGAGAGGTAGATTGGGACAGGGTCGGTGGGAGAGGGAGGTTGGAACAGGGGCTAGGAATGGGAGGCCAGTGGGAGAGGGATGCTGGGAAATTTTGAAATCTCTTCTGTCCTTTAATGATCTGGGTTGTCGAATGGAGGTCTTTCAATGTGCTGATATCAGTCTTATAGTGGGTGTGTCATGGGTGCTGCATGGAGCAAATTCCACAGTAGGGGGCGACGTTCCCTGACAGAGCTCTCTGCGGTGCATGCTGGGGGGGGGGCAATGGCAAAACCACCACACCCATGGCAGCCAGACACCCCCAGAAATACCATGCCGGGCACACCTTCCAGTACTGTGATGTCATCCTGAAGGACGGAGTGTTATGTCCGCAGTTCCCAGACACAGAAATGGAGGCGGCCATTTGTTGGAAGGAAGAAAAGGTAAATTGTCCATCTGATGTTATTACACCTGTCTGGGGGGGGGAGACGAAGGAGTCATCCAAAGCAGCCGGAGGGGTAGCCGTCCTTTTCTTGTATAAAGAGCAGTAAATGGGGGGGGGGGCAAAGTTAACAAATGTCGGGCTAAAGAATGTACAGCAGTTCTGTAAAGATTTCTTTTATCGGCAGAAATAAAACATTCAAATTTCAGGAAAATATTTATTTTGTTGGGTAAATCTGAAATGTGCTCATGTATATTGTGTATTCTCGTTTTCATCCAGCAGGTGGTGCTCTGGTCCTCGTATCGCCCCTATTGTTTACAGAGCTCAGTAACTCAAACATAAAATGCAGTCACTGCTCCAGCCTGAAGGAGTGATTGAGAACCAATCAGCGCAGTCCCTGGTCATGTGATCGCGATGAGAGGATGTGATAACATGGATGTAACTGCTACCCAGCTAGGGAGAGGGTCTCAGCCGTTGGAGAAGTCCTTTTCCCTGGCAAGCTGCGATATGCAAGTACCGCCGGTATCCCCGTCCAATAGATCCAGAGAGAGAGCGTTCCCCTTCACGAACGAGACAAGACTACGTTGAAGGGTCAAACAAGACTGTCTTTTATTGCACATTTCACCTCACTTTTTATATGGTTACAAACTTACATGAACAATGACCCTCTCCGCCCCCCCCCTTCACACATACTTTGAAATAATGACATTCCCTTGAATCAATCAGTCTCTAGACGTTCGGCTCCAACCTTATATTTAACATGACTTGATCAGACAATATAATTCAATTAACCTTAACCTTTAAAACAATTATACACTCCCACATAATCCCCTCAACATACGGAGGCTGTTAACTACACAAAGGAGAGTCCATTAGCTATGCAAAGGGAATATTAGCATTCAGCAGTGAAAAAGTCCCTTGTTTAATTAACCCTTTGAGCTCAGAATACAAGTCATGCAGTCCTCTGTAGGCAGAATGGTTCATAGGCCCGTTACACTACTCCCCTTTTGTGGAACACTCCGGCAGACCCGGATTGATCCTTTTCGGGTCAACTTGGGGATGTCCGGTCTGCTGTTAAGGTAAAAGTTCCGTTTGCCTGGACAGTCCGTCGGCCGTCCCATTGGCTTACCAGGTCGGTAGCTGATGGTGAAGGTGAATAATGGAATTCAATTCTGGAACAGTCACTTGCTTTGCTCTCTCAATGGCTCCCAAAACCTGTTACTGATGCTCTTGGGACAGATACGGCACCACCTGGATGCAAATCCCATTTAATCTTTTGACAATTTCCACCTGTTTGTGCATTTCAATGTTCAAGCCACGGGACATCTCATAATACATGACATAGTGTCGTTGCATCTCTGATTTCTCACCATTTTAGACTGTGATATTGTGCCAGATCTACAGTACATGTCGGGGAAGGTAGTCTTACCCGGGTCTCAGCAGCAAGCGAGTTGATTCCAGCAACACGGGTGGTCCCGGGACAAGCAGCAGCAGGTGTAGGTAAATAAGCCGAAGTCAGAGGGCCAATGTCGTTGCCCAGCACAACCTCAGCAGGTAGGTTGTCCATGATACCAACTGTGGTCTTTCCTGACCCGGCTCCCCAGTCTAAGTGCACCCGGGCGGTGGGTACGCGAAATACAGCACCCCCTGCGACCCGGACGGCAACTGTGCGAGTGGACACGTTCTCTGGCTTTACCAGATGTTTTTGAATCAGAGTGATAGTAGTCCCGGAATCTCTTAAGCCTTGTGCTACTTGTCCATTCACCCGTACCTCCTGACGGTGATGCCGACGGTTATCCGGAGAGGCAGCTTGTATTGGGTCTGCCTCATACCAAATTCCCAGACATTCCTCAGGGCCCCCCTCGGTCTCCAGGCAGTGGGCCGCAGAGGGACGTGATGGAGTGACCTCTGTGTTGGGTGTTGTGCGTCTCCAGTTGTTATCTGTAGCTCTCAAAGGGCAATAACGAGCAATATGTCCCGTGTCGCTGCAGTGATGGCACGTCACCCTAGGTGAATCCCGGGGGTATAGTTGCTAGGCCCCTGAGGACGTGGTGGGACTGGAGCCCGAAACTCTGGGCGTGGGGTGACGGTTGGCGTACGCGGTTCTACCTTCTGAGCCAGCCGCATAGTACCCTGGCTTACTTTCCTTGTCTCCGCGTACTCATCTGATAGCCGAGCCGCCTCGTTTAAGTTAGCGGGACGGCGATCTCGTACCCAGTCTTGTATGTTTGCGGCCAGGTCTTGGAAGAAATGTTCCATTAGGAACAGCTGCAATACTTCCTCCCCGGTGTTGGCCTTGCACCCTTGGACCCAAAGGGATGCCACCCTTTGTAACTGGTTGGCCCATTCCATGTGGGAGTCCACAGCCTTCTTCTTGGACTCCCGGAAGCGCCGGCGGTAGGCTTCTGGCGTTACGGCATATCTGGTTAGCAGCGCCTTTTTAACTTGCTGATATTGTAAAATATCCTCTGGGGCGAGAGCCCGAAAGGCTTCATTGGCTTTGCCCGACAATTTCCCCGACAAAATAGTGACCCATTGGTCTGGTGGTACCTGGTGTAGTGAGCACTGCCTCTCAAAATCTGCCAAATATCCATCAATTTCCTCCTCACTTTCTACAAAAGCTTTAAATGCCGTGAACGGTATTTTCTTTCCTGTAGCCGCGGGTGGGGGGGTAGGAACTGCAGGTGTACTGGGCTGTCTCGCTCTTACCAGTTCCAGTTCTTGTCCCCTCTTCGTTTGTATCTCCTCCCTTGCTTCCCGGAACAGCTGGTTGATAAGTTCCACGGACGTTTCTGGATACAAGGATAATCTCCGCTGTACAATCCCAGTAATTACATCTTCCTCGCTGACCGGTGCAAGGGGCTCAGTTCCTTCCATGAATCCATCCATTTCGTCCAGCTCCAGCAGGTCAGCTATCAGCTCCCTCCGTGGTCTGTTGCTGGCGCTCCGACCACGACTCTCTAATAAATGATTTAGTGTGGGTCTTTTCAGCCTGGCGTACTGCGACTCCATTCAGCACTTGCTCTTTGGATAAAAGGACCATCCCAGTGCGGCCAACCAATGTAACGGCTACCCAGCTAGAGAGAGGGTCTCAGCCGTTGGAGAAGTCCTTTTCCCTGGCAAGCTGCGATATGCAAGTACCGCCGGTATCCCCGTCCAATAGATCCAGAGAGAGAGAGAGAATTCCCCTTCCCGAACGAGACAAGGCTACGTTGAAGGGTCAAACAAGACTGTCTTTTATTGTACATTTCACCTCGCTTTTTATATGGTTACAAACTTACATGAACAATGACACTCTCCGCCCCCCCCCTTCACACACATACTTTGAAATAATGACATTCCCTTGAATCAATCAGTCTCCAGACGTTCGGCTCAAACCTTATATTTAACATGACTTGATCAGACAATAGAATTCAATTAACCTTTAAAACAATTATACACTCCCACATAACAGCCTCCGTATGTTGAGGGGATTAACTACACAAAGGAGAGTCCATTAGCTATGCAAAGGGAATATTAGCATTCAGCAGTGAAAAAGTCCCTTGTATAATTAACCCTTTGAGCTCAGAATACAAGTCATGCAGTCCTCTGTAGGCAGAATGGTTCATAGGTCCGTTACAATGGAGATACCATTGCAGCCTCTGGTGTGATACTTTGGGTGTGGAGGTTGAAACAGGAATGGTAGCAAAGGGAGGCCAGGATGGGGCTGGTGGAGGAGGGAGGCTGGGACAGGGCTGATGGGAAAGGGCCGCCAGAATGGGGCCAGTGGGAGAGGGAGGCTGGGAGATGGGGCTTGTGGGAAAGGGAGGCAAGGGCAAGGCTGGCGGAGGAGGGAGGTTGGGACAGGGCGAGTTGGAGAAGGAAGCTAGGAATGGAAAGGCCAGAATGGGGCCAGTGGGAGAGGGAGGTTGGCACAGGGTCAATGGGAGAGGGAGGTTGGGACAAGGTTGGTAAGAGAGTGAGGTTGAAACAGGGCCAGTGGGAGAAGGAGGCTAGGAATGGGAAGCCAGAATGGGGCCAGTGGGAGAGCGAGGCTGGGAGATGGGGCTGGTGGGAAAGGGAGGCCAGAACTGGACTGGTGGAGGTGGGAGTTTGGTACAGGCCGGCGGGAGAGGAAGGTTGGAACAGGGCCAGTGGGATAAGGAAGCTAGGAATGGGAGGCCATAATGGGGCCAGTTAGAGAGGGTGACAGTTACAGGGTGAGCGAGAGGTTGAAACAGGGTCAGTGAGAGATTGTGAGGTTGGGACAGGGTTGATTGGAGAGGGAAGTTGGAACAGGGCCAGTGGGAGAATAAGGCTTGCAATGGGAGGCCAGAATGGGGTCAGTGGGAGAGGGAGGTTGGGACAAGGTTGGTAAGAGTGTGAGGTTGGGACAGGGCCAGTGGGAGAAGGAAGCTAGGAATGGGAGGCCATAATGGGGCCAGTGGGAGAGGGTGGCTGGGACAGGGTGAGTGGGAGAGGGTTGGTGGGAGAGGGAGGTTGGAACAGGGCCAGTGGGAGGAAGCTATCAATGGGAGGCCAGAATGGGGTCAGTGGGAGAGTGAGGTTGGGGGAGGTTGGGACAGGGTTGGTTGGAGGGGGTGGCTATCAATGGGAGGCCAGAATGGGGTCAGTGGGAGAGTGAGGTTGGGACAGGGTTGGTTGGAGGGGGTGGCTATCAATGGGAGGCCAGAATGGGGTCAGTGGGAGAGTGAGGTTGGGGGAGGTTGGGACAGGGTTGGTTGGAGGGGGTGGCTATCAATGGGAGGCCAGAATGGTGTCAGTGGGAGAGTGAGGTTGGGACAGGGCCAGTGGGAGAAGGAGGCTAGCAATGGGTCAGTGGGAGAGGGAGGCTGGCAAAATGTTTAATTTATTTGGGGGAGATTTACTAAAACTGGAGTGTGCTGAATCTGGTGCAGCTGCGCATGGGAGCCAATCAGCTTCTAACTTTGATAATAAATCCTGGAAGCCGATTGTTTTTTTTTTTGCAGAGCTACACCAGATTTTGCACTCTCCAGTATTAGTAAATCTCCCCTTTGTGTCCATTGGTCAGCTCATTAGTAGAATCCTGAGATAAAAATGTATCAGATGATAACCTGTACACTTGAACCCTCGTCCTCAAACCGGACTATGTCCTCCGTCCATGCTTCCTCCGTCCAGAACCAGCACCGTCCCAGACACTTTAGCTCCCCCCAGTCACAACAGTGTAGATGGGCAAACAAACTGATTTTCTATCACACATGGACACCACAGATAAGTAACTCAGAGGCTCCTCCCCCCCCACCATTGGAAAACAGGGCGGGTTAAACTGTCCAATGACAATGGACACACAGGTCAGGTTTTTTCATTCTCATCAGTAAATGGTCTTATCAGTAGGGGGGCTGCTGGAGGAATTCCCCCTCCCTCTTTCCTCACAGCAAGACTCCAACACATCCCATAATAGTTGAGGCAGATAGAACAATAGAATACAGTCACACCCTAAACCATCACAGCAAAGAGTCCACAACAGCCTGAGACAATGGGGCAGATTCAGGTACCTGCGCGCCTAGTTACGGCGGCGCAGCGTATTGTATTTACGCTACGCTGACGCAAGTTACAGGAGCAAGTGCAGTATTCACAAAGCACTTGCTCCGTAAGTTGCGGCGGCGTAGCGTAAATGGGGCCGGCGTAAGCCCGCGTAATTCAAATGTGAAAGGGGGGCGTGTTTTATGCTAATATGTGATGACCTGACGTGATTGACGTGATTTACGAACGGCGCATGCGCCGTCCGTGTACATATCCCAGTGTGCATTGCTTCAAATGACGTCGCAAGGACGTCATTGGTTTCGACGTGAACGTAAATTACGTCCAGCACTATTCGCAAACGACTTACGCAAACAATTCAAATTTCGAAGCGGAAACGACGTCCATACTTTACATTGGCTGCGCCACCTAATAGCAGGAGCAACGTTACGCCGAAAACGACTTACGCAAACGACGTAAAAAACTACCGCCGGACGCACGTATGTTTGTGAATCGGCGTAACTAGGTCATTTGCATAATCTACACCGAAAACTACGGGAGCGCCACCTAGCGGCCAGCGTGAGAATGCACCCTAAGATACGATGACGTAAGAGAATCATGCCAGTCGTATCTTAGGCTAATGTAGGCGTATCTAGCTTTCTGAATACAGAAAGAAGATACGCCGGCGCAGATTTGAATTTACGCCGGCGTATCTATGGATACGCCGGCGTAAATTCTCTCTGAATCTACCCCAATATATACAACATTGAGTGTGACTAGCACAGATCATAGTGGGGTTCTCAGTCCCCCTGAACCCCTATTAGAGACACAGGGGGATCTACACATAAGAGGGTCCGGGAAGCTGGACAAGGAGCCTCCAGAGCTCTCCAAGGTAAGCCGAGTTCCACAAACCCCCCACCCAAAGCGACCCCCGTCACAGCCCCCCACCCAAAGTGACCCCCGTCACAGCCCCCCACCCAAAGCGACCTCCGTCACAGCCCCCCACCCAAAGCGACCCCCGTCACAGCCCCCCACCCAAAGCGACCCCCGTCACAAACCCCCACCCAAAGTGACCCCCGTCACAGCCCCCCACCCAAAGTGACCCCCGTCACAAACCCCCACCCAAAGTGACCCCCGTCACAGCCCCCCACCCAAAGTGACCCCCGTCACAGCCCCCCCACCCAAAGTGACCCCCGTCACAGCCCCCCCACCCAAAGTGACCCCCGTCACAGCCCCCCCACCCAAAGTGACTCCCGTCACAGCCCCCCACCCAAAGTGACCCCCTTCACAGCCCCCCACCCAAAGTGACCCCCGTCACAGACCCCCCACCCAAAGTGACCCCCGTCACAGACCCCCACCCAAAGTGACCCCCGTCACAGACCCCCACCCAAAGTGACCCCCGTCACAGACCCCCACCCAAAGTGACCCCCGTCACAGCCCCCCACCCAAAGTGACCCCCGTCACAGCCCCCCACCCAAAGTGACCCCCTTCACAGCCCCCCACCCAAAGTGACCCCCGTCACAGACCCCCACCCAAAGTGACCCCCGTCACAGACCCCCACCCAAAGTGACCCCCGTCACAGCCCCCCCACCCAAAGTGACCCCCGTCACAGCCCCCCCACCCAAAGTGACCCCCGTCACAGCCCCCCACCCAAAGTGACTCCCGTCACAGCCCCCCACCCAAAGTGACCCCCTTCACAGACCCCCCACCCAAAGTGACCCCCGTCACAGACCCCCCACCCAAAGTGACCCCCGTCACAGACCCCCACCCAAAGTGACCCCCGTCACAGCCCCCCCACCCAAAGTGACTCCCGTCACAGCCCCCCACCCAAAGTGACCCCCTTCACAGCCCCCCACCCAAAGTGACCCCCGTCACAGCCCCCCCACCCAAAGTGACCCCCGTCACAGACCCCCACCCAAAGTGACCCCCGTCACAGACCCCCACCCAAAGTGACCCCCGTCACAGACCCCCACCCAAAGTGACCCCCGTCACAGCTTGCTTTAAGCCAAATTTATTGACCTGAAACTTTCATGGATTGTCTTCTTCAGAGTTCATAGAGAAACTTTGGGCCAGATTCTCATACATTTACGTTGCTCCTGGGCAGCGTAATGTATGTGCTGTACGCTACACCGCCGCAGGTTTACATCCTGATTCTCAGAACACTTACCTGTAAACTTGCGGCGGTGTATCGTTAATTCGCTCGGCGCAAGCCCCCCCAATTCAAATGGGGCGGGCACCATTTAAATTAGGCGCGCTCCCGCGCCGAGCGTACTGCGCATGCTCCGTCGGGTAAATTACCCGACGTGCATTGCGCTAAATGACGTCGCCCCGACGTCATTTGCTTAGACGTTTACGTAAATGGCGTCCAGCTCCATTCACGGACGTCTTACGCAAACAATGTATTTTTTTTAAACTTCGACGCGGGAACGATGGCCATAGTTAACATTGGTTGCCCCTGCTAATAGCAGTGTACGCTACGGAAACGACGTAAATTCTCAGCGTCGGACGCGCGTAGGTTCGGGAATACCTCATTTGCATAGACGACGGGGAAGACGACGATGTGACACCTAGCGGCGGGAAAAAAAATTACTTTTAAGATCTGACAGCGTAACAGCCTTACGCATGTCAGATCTAATGGGTACCTATGCGCAACTGATTCTAAGAACCAGTCACATAGATACCCGGGGCCAGATGAGGAGTTACGACGGCGCTAATGGTGTTGCGCCGTCGTAACGCCTTTGAGAATCTGGCCCTTTGTATTTTACAAATGAACATTTCATACAGGGTGCAGATCCCCGAAGAGGGTACGATGGAAGCTGTGGGATGGGGGGGAGTAAGGGCGGAGAAGGGTTATAGGTGGGTAGGCAACCGGGGGGGGGGGGGGGGGATTGATTAAATCTGAACTCTTAGTACAGGCAGATTATTAATAATGATCGGATATCCATCTTACTATGGCCACCACACTTCCCCCAGATGTGTCGGGGGAATGGCAGCGCCTTGGCCATCATCACATGGCACGCCGTAGCTCCATCTATAAAATAACTTTACGCCGGACGTACAACTTACGCGCATCTCACGTAGCCTGCGTCGGGCGCACGCAGGTTCGTGAATCGTCGTATTTCCCTCAATTGCATGTTTGAATGGCTAATCAATGGGAGCGCCACCATGCGCCCAGCCTAAATGTGCACCCACCCTACGCCGGCGTAAGCAAGATACGTCAGCAGGGTGTAGCCTGGTTTTAGGCGCATATCTGTTTGTGGGTCAGGCGCACACTTTGGACTTACGTCGGCGTAACTTGTTACACGTCGGCGTAAGTGCTTTGTGAATTCGGGCCAAAGTGTCCATAACGTGATACTGCTTACCCACTTCAGTACCCAGCCATAGTAATACGACGTCCTGGGCTTTGTGGGGGGAGGTCTGAATGACGGGGGCAGCTACGGGCGTCAGATATCCTTCTCTTCTGCGCACCATAAGAATGATCAAAAATTGGGGTAACTTTACTGTTTTGTTTTTTTTTTTTAATTCATGAAACCATTCCCCTCCCCCCAAAAAAAAAAAAGCATTTGAAAAATTATTGCGCAAATACAGAGCAAGATAAAAAGTTGCAATGACCGCCATTTTTTCTCTAGGGTGTCGGCTAAGAAAACATATATAACATTTGGGGGTTCTGAGTGATTTTCTACTAAAAGAACGATGATTTGTACATGTAGGAGAGGAGTGCCGGAATAGGCGCGGCATGGGAGGGGTTAATTGACCTTTTTATTGATGAAAAGCAGCGGAATTCTACTCGCGTTTATTCAAAAATGACAGACGGATTTTTTAAAACACCGGCGCCGAGAAAAATTCAGTACAAGGCCCTGAACGGAAGCGACGCAAAGATGTTTCTGTAACTCCGCCCTGTTTTAAAAAAAAAAAATCCGTCTGTCACTTTTGAACAAACGCGAGTAGAATTCCGCTGCTTTTCATAAATAAAAAGGTCAATTAAGCCGGATCACGCCGTGGGCGCCATTTTCTCTCTCATATGACAACACTGGAGGATCGGAATTAACACACCAAAGAGCGAATTTCTCGAGCGCTGCACGGGGGCATAGACTGTGAGGGTGCAGCGCCCCCTAGTGGTGGAAGGCGACCTGGTGAGTGAATTCATAAGAGCGCCAACACAAATATCACGCCAGGGGGAGGGGCATCACAAGGACTTTCCTTGAAGAGCACCTGTCACTTTGTTTTGTATTGCCAGCATTATTAACCACTTAAGCCCCGGACCATTATGCAGGTAAAGGACCCGGCCAGTTTTTTGCGAGTCGGCACTGCGTCGATTTAACTGACAATTGCGCGGTCGTGCGACTTGGCTCCCAAACAAAATTGGCGTCCTTTTTTCCCCACAAATAGAGCTTTCTTTTGGTGGTATTTGATCACCTCTGCGGTTTTTATTTTTTGCGCTATAAACAAAAATAGAGCGACAATTTTGAAAACAAAAATCAATATTTTTTACTTGTTGCTGTAATAAATATCCCCCAAAAACACATAAAAAAAAAACGATTTTTCCTCACTTTAGGCCGATACGTATTCTTCTACCTATTTTTGGTAAAAAAAAAAATAAATCGCAATAAGTGTTTATCGGTTGGTTTGCGCAAAATTTACAGCGTTTACAAAATAGGGGATAGCTTTATTGCATTTTTATTAATATATTTTTTTTTACTACTAATGGCGGCGTTCAGCGATTTTTTTCGTGACTGCGACATTATGACGGACACTTCGGACAATTTTGACACATTTTTGGGACCGTTGTCATTTTCACAGCAAAAAATGCTATAGAAATGCACTGATTACTGTGAAAATGACAATTGCAGTTTGGGAGTTAACCACAAGGGGGCGCTGAAGGGGTTAAGTGTGACCTCATAAGTGTTTCTAACTGTAGGGGGGCGGGGCTGGACGTGTGACGTCATTGATTGTGTTTCCCTACATCAGGCAACAGACGATCAGTGACGCCGCCACAGTGAAGAACGGGGAAGCCGTGTTTGCACTCGCCTCTCCCCGTTCTTCAGCTCCGGAGGACCGATCGCAGGACACCGGCGGCGATCGGGTCCCACGGGCGTGGTCACGGAGCTTTGGACCGCACGCGACCCCACGGCTGGGCTTAAAGGGCCACGTACAGGTACGCGATTGTGCCCAGCCGTGCCATTCTGCCGACGTATATCGGCGTGAAGGGGTCCTTAACCACTTCCCGACCTCCTCATGTACATTTACGTCGGCAGAATGGCACGGACAGGCACAATCACGTACCTGTACGTCCCTGCCTAGACGTGGGTGGGGGGTCCGATCGGCACATGCGGCTGTCGGATTCCCGCGGGGAGCGATCCGGGACCACGGCGCGGCTATTTGTTTTTAGCCGCTCCGTCGCGATCGCTCCCCGGAGCTGAAGAACGGGGAGAGCCGTATGTAAACACGCCTTCCCCGTGCTTCACTATTGCGGCTGCATCGATCATGTGATCCCTTTTATAGGGAGACTCGATCGATGACGTCAGTCCTACAGCCACACCCTCCTACAGTAGTAAACACACACTAGGTGAACCCTAACTCCTACAGCGCCCCCTGTGGTTAACTCCCAAACTGCAATTGTCATTTTCACAGTAATCAGCGCAATTTAAATGCATTTTTTGCTGTGAAAATGCCAATGGTCCCAAAAATGTGTCAAAATTGTCCGAAGTGTCCGCCATAATGTCGCAGTCACGAAAAAAATCGCTGATCGCCGCCATTAGTAGTAAAAAATTTTTTTTTATAAAAATGCAATAAAACTATCCCCTATTTTGTAAACGCTATAAATTTTGCGCAAACCAATCAATATACGTTTATTGCGATTTTTTTTTACCAAAAATATGTAGAAGAATACGTATCGGCCTAAACTGAGGAAAAAAATTAGTTTTTTATATATTTTTGGGGGATATTTATTATAGCAAAAAGTAAAACATATTGCATATTTTTCAAAATTGTCGCTCTATTTTTGTTTATAGCGCAAAAAATAAAAACCGCAGAGGTGATCAAATGCCACCAAAAGAAAACTCTATTTGTGGGGAAAAAAGGACGCCAATTTTGTTTGGGAGCCACGTCGCACGACCGCGCAATTGTCAGTTAAAGCGACGCAGTGCCAAATTGTAAACACCCCTTGGGTCATTTAGCTGCATATTGATCCGGGGCTTAAGTGGTTAAGGACTGGATTTTTGTCACCATGTATTTTAATTTTATGTTTATTATTTGCACCCAAAAATGGAGCTTCCGCTTTTCGGAACCCTCCTCCCCCCCTCCGGTGTCACATTGGGCACGTATTTGCACACACTTCCGGGAATACGGTACCGCGGCAGACGCCTCTACCACAATCCCCCGCTGTCTTCTGGGAAAACACGCTTCACTTCCCGATTCCCTAAGCGTGGATTGCGGCGGCGAGCGCAGCACAGAAGAAGCCCCATAGACACTCTGCTTAAATCGATAACATTTCCTGAAATGATCACTAAACGTATACTGCTTTTTCACAAAAAACGCAAAAGATATCAAAGTGAAAAGATAAAGCCGGATAGCTGAATATTTTGTGACCGTTTCTTGGCGTCTTGTAGGTGAAAGTACGAAGTAGCTGAAACTTTTTGTAGCGCTCATTGGGGTAGATTCAGGTAGCTACGCTATAAGTTACGGCGGCGCAGCGTATCGTCTTTACGCTACGCCTCCGCAACTTACAGGAGCAAGAGCAGTATTCACAAAGCACTTGCTCTGTAAGTCGCGGCGGCGTAGCGTAAATGGGGCCGGCGTAAGCGTGCGTAATTCAAATGGGGAAGGGGGGGGCGTGTTTTATGGTAATATGTGATGACCTAACGTGATTGACGTGATTTACGAATGGCGCATGCGCCGTCCGTGTACATATCCCAGTGTGCATTGCTTCCAAGTACGGCGTAACAACGTATTGGTTTTGGGGCGTAAAGAACGTCCAGCCCTATTCGCAAACAACGTAAATAATTCAAATTTCAAAGCGGGAACGACGTCCACACTTAACATTGGCTGCGCCTCCTAATAGCAGGAGCAACGTTGCGCCAAAAAAAAGCCTTAACGCAAACGACGTAAAAAACGAACGCCGGGCGCACGTACGTTTGTGAATCGGCGTATCTAGGAAATTAGCATATTCTACGCCGACAACAGCGGAAGCGCCCAAAGTTATATTGCACACAATTCTACGCCGCCGCAATCAAGTTACGTCGGTGGAGGAAGCCTATTTTTTCAGCGCAACTGCCTTTTTGTGAATCGGCGTAACGCTACGCAGGCGCGGAATTCAAATTACGGCGGCGTATCTGGAGATACGCCGCCGCAAAAGGTATGTGAATCTACCCCAGTGACTTCAATGTTTAAAAAAAAAAAAAAAAAAGTGTCTAAAAGCGGAATATTTTAAAAAGTATAAATAGTAGAAAAAAAGTTGAAGTCGTCCCGTCATTGGCTGAAAGAGCTGAACATTTGATAAGTTGAACGGTCTTAATAGCTGAACGCGTGCAGACGTTACGCAGAGCCAAAAAACATACGGAATAATACAATGGGCCAGATTCAAGAAGCAATTGCGCCTGTGTAACCATAGGTTACACAGCGCAATTGCTTACTTGCCCCGGCGTAGCGAATGCTCCCGATTCAGGAACATCGTTACGCCGACTGCAGCCTAAAATCTGCGCGGCATAAGGCTCATATGCCACGCAGATTTTAGGCTGCATTCTTGCGTTGGCCGCTAGGGGGCGTTCCCATTGTGCTCAGTGTATAGTATGCAAATTGCATACTAACACCGATTCACAACGTTGCGCGAGCCCTGCGTACCCAAATTACATAGTTTGCGTACGTCGGGTTTCGCGCAAGGTTACACATCCTAATAGCAGGCGCAGCCAATGCTATAGGATACCCGTCGTTCCCGCGTCGCGATATTTAACATCTACGTCGTTTGCGTAAGTGAATCGTGAATGGCGCTGGACGCCATTCACTTTGAAGCAAATGACGTCCTTGCGACGTCATTTGCCGCAATGCACGTCGGGAAAGTTTCCCGACGGAGCATGCGATCTACGCTCGGCGCGCCTAATTTAAATGATTCCCGCCCCCTGGCGGGATCATTTACATTGCGCGCCCTTAGGTCGGGCAATTTTGCCGGCGCGCCCTCGCAATTTACGGAGCTACTGCTCCGTGAATCGAGGGCAGCGCAAAATATTTGCGGGGGCGCAGGGCAAAATCGTTGCCCTGTGCCTCCGCAAATAAAGCGCAAATGTACCTGAATCTGGGCCCTTGAAAATACGAATACTGGGAATGCTTGGAGAACATTCCCACTAATTAACCATTTGTACTCCACTTAGGGGGCCGCAGTTCATTCTCTTCCCATCATCTACCGAGGTTCCTCCATCCCGTCCCTCGATTTATAACCCTCACATCCGATACGACCCGGTGAAGAACGGATCGGGAAGGATTATGGGGCCCACAGAACATGTGATCGTTATGAATGACTCTTCTAGCGACCCTTCTGCGCCACACACCCCGGCACTGCGCCACACACCCCGGCACTGCGCCACACACCCCGGCACCGCGCCACACACCCCGGCACCGCGCCACACACCCCGGCACCGCGCCACACACCCCGGCACCGCGCCACACACCCCGGCACCGCGCCACACACCCCGGCACCGCGCCACACACCCCGGCACCGCGCCACACACCCCGGCACTGCGCCACACACCCGGAGCTGCGCCACACACCCCGGCACTGCGCCACATACCCCGGCACTGCGCCACACACCCCGGCACTGCGCCACACACCCGGAGCTGCGCCACACACCCCGGCACCGCGCCACACACCCCGGCACCGCGCCACACACCCCGGCACCGCGCCACACACCCCGGCACCGCGCCACACACCCCGGCACTGCGCCACACACCCCGGCACTGCGCCACACACCCGGAGCTGCGCCACACACCCCGGCACTGCGCCACATACCCCGGCACTGCGCCACACACCCCGGCACTGCGCCACACACCCGGAGCTGCGCCACACACCCCGGCACTGCGCCACACACCCGGAGCTGCGCCACACACCCGACACTGCGCCACACACCCAACACTGCGCCACACACCCAACACCGCGCCACACACCCGACACCGCGCCACACAACCGGAGCTGCGCCACACACCCGACACCGCGCCACACACCCCGGCACCGCGCCACACACCCGGAGCTGCGCCACACACCCGACACCGCGCCACACACCCCGGCACCGCGCCACACACCCGGAGCTGCGCCACACACCCGACACCGCGCCACACACCCGACACTGCGCCACACACCCGGCACCGCGCCACACACCCCGGCACCGCGCCACACACCCCGGCACCGCGCCACACACCCCGGCACCGCGCCACACACCCCGGCACTGCGCCACACACCCCGGCACTGCGCCACATACCCCGGCACCGCGCCACACACCCCGGCACTGCGCCACATACCCCGGCCCCTCCAGATGGAATCGGACTGAAATGATTTTTCAGCCATAATGAGGCCCTTCAAGTGGACCTTTCATGAACATGGGATGTCCGCTTTACCCACAGCCCCCAAAATACAAAAAAAAAAAAAAAAAAGTCACATCCAATTAAAAACCCCACCCGGGGGGGGGGGGGGGGCAGTATAGAGGACCTCCCATTTTCATGCAAGGTCCACTTTAAGCTGTATACAGAAGGCATTCATCTCTCAGGTACAAACTACATTTGTTAAATCTTCCAAGACTCACACATCATATACTGCATCCACCCCGATCTGTGCACCCCTCTACACCGGGGGCCCCCAAACTGTGGCCTGGGGGCCAGGTGCGGCCCTTTGCTTGCCTTTATCCAGCCCATGGAACCCTTTCTCCACCCGACGCCAGGGATGGGGCGCCACCCCTCCCCACCGACGCCAGTGATGGGGCGCCATCCCTCCCCACTGACGCCAGTGATGGGGCGCCACCCCTCCCCACCGACGCCAGTGATGGGACACTATTCCTCCCACTGACACCAGTGATGGGACACTATTCCTCCCACTGACACCAGTGATGGGACACTATTCCTCCCACTGACACCAGTGATGGGGCGCCATCCCTCCCCACTGACACCAATGATGGGACACTATTCCTCCCACTGACACCAATGATGGGACACTATTCCTCCCACTGACACCAATAATGGGACACTATTCCTCCCACTGACACCAATGATGGGACACTATTCCTCCCACTGACACCAATGATGGGGCACTATTCCTCCCACTGACACCAATGATGGGACACTATTCCTCCCACTGACACCAATGATGGGGCACTATTCCTCCCACTGACACCAATGATGGGGACACTATTCCTCCCACTGACACCAATGATGGGACACTATTCCTCCCACTGACACCAATGATGGGACACTATTCCCCCCCACTGACACCAATGATGGGACACTTCCTCCCACTGACACCAATGATGGGGCACTATCCCTCCCCACTGACACCAATGATGGGACACTATTCCTCCCACTGACACCAATGATGGGACACTTCCTCCCACTGACACCAATGATGGGGCACTATTCCTCCCACTGACGGGACACTATTCCTCCCACTGACACCAATGATGGGACACTATTCCCCCCCACTGACACCAATGATGGGACACTATTCCCCCCCACTGACACCAATGATGGGACACTATTCCCCCCCACTGACACCAATGATGGGACACTATTCCCCCCCACTGACACCAATGATGGGACACTTCCTCCCACTGACACCAATGATGGGGCACTATTCCTCCCACTGACACCAATGATGGGACACTATTCCTCCCACTGACACCAATGATGGGACACTATTCCCCCCACTGACACCAATGATGGGACACTATTCCTCCCACTGACACCAATGATGGGGACACTATTCCTCCCACTGACACCAATGATGGGGACACTATTCCTCCCACTGACACCAATGATGGGGACACTATTCCTCCCACTGACACCAATGATGGGGCACTATTCCTCCCACTGACACCAATGATGGGGCACTATTCCTCCCACTGACACCAATGATGGGGCACTATTCCTCCCACTGACACCAATGATGGGACACTATTCCTCCCACTGACACCAATGATGGGACACTATTCCTCCCACTGACACCAATGATGGGACACTATTCCCCCCACTGACACCAATGATGGGACACTATTCCTCCCACTGACACCAATGATGGAACACTATTCCTCCCTCTGACACCAATGATGGGACACTATTCCTCCCACTGACACCAATGATGGGGACACTATTCCTCCCACTGACACCAATGATGGGACACTATTCCTCCCACTGACACCAATGATGGGACACTATTCCTCCCACTGACACCAATGATGGGGCACTATTCCTTCCACTGATACCAATGATGGGACACTATTCCCCTCACTGACACCAATGATGGGACACTATTCCTCCCACTGACACCAATGATGGGACACTATTCCTCCCACTGACACCAATGAAGGGACACTATTCCTCCCACTGACACCAATGATGGGACACTATTCCCCCCACTGACACCAATGATGGGGCACTATTCCCCCCACTGACACCAATGATGGGACACTATTCCCCCCACTGACACCAATGATGGGACACTATTCCTCCCACTGACACCAACGATGGGACACTATTCCTCCCACTGACACCAACGATGGGACACTATTCCTCCCACTGACACCAATGATGGGACACAATTCCCCCAACTGACACCAATGATGGGGCACTATTCCTCCCACTGACACCAATGACGGGACACTATTCCTCCCACTGACACCAATCATGGGACACTATTCCTCCCACTGACACCAATGATGGGACACTATTCCTCCCACTGACACCAATGATGGGACACTATTCCCCCCACTGACACCAATGATGGGACACTATTCATCCCACTGACACCAATGATGGGACACTATTCCTCCCACTGACACCAACGATGGGACACTATTCCTCCCACTGACACCAATGATGGGACACAATTCCCCCAACTGACACCAATGATGGGACACTATTCCTCCCACTGACACCAATGACGGGACACTATTCCTCCCACTGACACCAATCATGGGACACTATTCCTCCCACTGACACCAATCATGGGACACTATTCCTCCCACTGACACCAATGATGGGACACTATTCCTCCCACTGACACCAATGATGGGACACTATTCCCCCCACTGACACCAATGATGGGACACTATTCATCCCACTGACACCAATGATGGGACACTATTCCTCCCACTGACACCAACGATGGGACACTATTCCTCCCACTGACACCAACGATGGGACACTATTCCTCCCACTGACACCAATCATGGGACACTATTCCTCCCACTGACACCAATGATGGGACACTATTCCTCCCACTGACACCAATGATGGGACACAATTCCCCCAACTGACACCAATGATGGGACACTATTCCTCCCACTGACACCAATGACGGGACACTATTCCTCCCACTGACACCAATCATGGGACACCATTCCTCCCACTGACACCAATGATGGGACACTATTCCTCCCACTGACACCAATGATGGGACACTATTCCCCCCACTGACACCAATGATGGGACACTATTCATCCCACTGACACCAATGATGGGACACTATTCCTCCCACTGACACCAACGATGGGACACTATTCCTCCCACTGACACCAACGATGGGGACACTATTCCTCCCACTGACAGCAATGATGGGACACTATTCCCCCCACTGATACCAATGATGGGACACTATACCTCCCACTGATACCAATGATGGGACACTATTCCCCCCACTGACACCAATGATGGGACACTATTCCTCCCACTGACACCAATGATGGGGACACTATTCCTCTCACTGACACCAATGATGGGGACACTATTCCTCCCACTGACACCAATGATGGGACACTATTCCCCCCACTGACACCAATGATGGGACACTATACCTCCCACTGATACCAATGATGGGACACTATTCCCCCCACTGACACCAATGATGGGACACTATTCCTCCCACTGACACCAATGATGGGACACTATACCTCCCACTGATACCAATGATGGGACACTATTCCTCCCACTGACACCAATGATGGGACACTATTCCTCCCACTGACACCAATGATGGGACACTATACCTCCCACTGATACCAATGATGGGACACTATTCCCCCCACTGACACCAATGATGGGACACTTCCTCCCACTGACACCAATGATGGGGCACTATTCCTCCCACTGACACCAATGATGGGACACTATTCCTCCCACTGACACCAATGATGGGACACTATTCCTTCCACTGACACCAATGATGGGACACTATTCCTCCCACTGACACCAATGATGGGGCACTATTCCTCCCACTGACACCAATGATGGGACACTATTCCTTCCACTGACACCAATGATGGGACACTATTCCTCCCACTGACACCAATGATGGGACACTATTCCTTCCACTGACACCAATGATGGGACACTATTCCTCCCACTGACACCAATGATGGGGACACTATTCCTCCCACTGACACCAATGATGGGACACTATTCCTCCCACTGACACCAATGATGGGGCACTATACCTCCCACTGATACCAATGATGGGACACTATTCCCCCCACTGATGGGACACTATTCCTTCCACTGACACCAATGATGGGACACTATTCCTCCCACTGACACCAATGATGGGGACACTATTCCTCCCACTGACACCAATGATGGGACACTATTCCCCCCACTGACACCAATGATGGGACACTATTCCTCCCACTGACACCAATGATGGGACACTATTCCTCCCACTGACACCAATGATGGGACACTATTCCCCCCACTGACACCAATGATGGGACACTATTCCTCCCACTGACACCAATGATGGGACACTATTCCTTCCACTGACACCAATGATGGGACACTATTCCTCCCACTGACACCAATGATGGGACACTATTCCCCCCACTGACACCAATGATGGGACACTATTCCTCCCACTGACACCAATGATGGGACACTATTCCTTCCACTGACACCAATGATGGGACACTATTCCCCCCACTGACACCAATGATGGGACACTATTCCCCCCACTGACACCAATGATGGGACACTATTCCTCCCACTGACACCAATGATGGGGCACTATTCCTCCCACTGACACCAATGACGGGACACTATTCCCCCCACTGACGGGACACTATTCCTCCCACTGACACCAATGATGGGACACTATTCCTTCCACTGACACCAATGATGGGACACGATTCCTCCCACTGACACCAATGATGGGACACTATTCCCCCCACTGACACCAATGATGGGACACTATTCCTCCCACTGACACCAATGATGGGGCACTATTCCTCCCACTGACACCAATGATGGGACACTATTCCCCCCACTGACACCAATGATGGGACACTATTCCTTCCACTGACACCAATGATGGGACACTATTCCTCCCACCGACACCAATGATGGGACACTATTCCTCCCACCGACACCAATGATGGGACACTATTCCTCCCACCGACACCAATGATGGGACACTATTCCTCCCACCGACACCAATGATGGGACACTATTCCTCCCACCGACACCAATGATGGGACACTATTCCTCCCACCGACACCAATGATGGGACACTATTCCTCCCACTGACACCAATGATGGGACACTATTCCTCCCACTGACACCAATGATGGGACACTATTCCTCCCACTGACACCAATGATGGGACACTATCCCTCCCACTGACACCAATGATGGGACACTATTCCTCCCACTGACACCAATGATGGGACACTATTCCTCCCACTGACACCAATGAGGGGACACTATTCCTCCCACTGACACCAATGATGGGACACTATTCCTCCCACTGACACCAATGATGGGACACTATTCCCCCCACTGACACCAATGATGGGACACTATTCCTCCCACTGACACCAATGATTTTTTCCCTCAGTTTAGGACGATACGTATTCTTCTACCTATTTTTGGTAAAAAATCTTTCCCAGCAAAATCGGCCAATGCCGATTAATAAAAAAACACCAAATATCGGTCGACCTCTATAACTGACCCTTTGATGAGAAAGTTTGGAGACCCCTGCTCTACTCTTACAAACACAAGGGTTGGCCTACACTGGAGAAATATCATGATTGACCTATTACATCATCTGGTGACCTCATAGTCACTCGTACCCCACCACAGCTCTGCAAGGCTGCAAATCACGGAACGCAAACTTTTCAACATCATTTATTTTATTAAAAGACAAGATGTTGTGCGATTTCACGGCTTGGGGGGGGTTTTCTATAGAAGGGGATTTGTAGGAACACCTGCCTGCTCTACGCCTTCAGTCCTTGGCTGCCTTGGCTCCAGATTTGGGCTTCATCTGAACTTTCTTCTTGATGAGAACTTTCTTCTTCCCTCCAATAATAATGGCTTTCTTCTTGATGGTGGAAGCGGCCAGCACGCGCCATTTCTTTGGGCCTCCAACTTTCTGCGCTTTCTCCTTAGCTGGCTCTTTCTTCGTTTTGTTGACTTTGGTTACGCTTTTCTTCTTCGGAGTCGGCTCTTTGGCCGTCTGTTCAGAGGGCTTCTCCTCTTCCTTCCCATCACTCTGCTTCTCAGTGGTGGTTTTCTTTCCTTCACCTTCAGAAGCTCCTTCGCCATCGACCTTTGCTCGTTTCTCCTTTGGACCTTTGCCTTTACCCTTCTCTTTGCCAACGGCGGCGGCGGCTTTCTTTGCTTTGACCGCTAGGTTTTTAGTTTTGAGTTTTTGTGCAGCTTTAAGTGCTTTCTGTTTTTCGTCGACTTTGCGCTTTTTCTGCACGCTCTCTCCATCCGAACTGGTGCTGGCGGTGTCCTTTGGGATCTTTCTCTTGGCGACGGCCTTTTTGAGAAGCAGGAGTTTCTTCCCTTTGCCTTTGCTCTGACATATCTTCATGTGGTTGGAGAGAGATTTCATGTACAGGAACCGTTTTCCGCAATGCATACAGGGCGTAATCGTTCTATCCTCATGGACAACCCTGTGCCGGACCAACATTATTAGTTTGGCGAAACGCAGTTCGCAGACCGCACAGGGAAACGGTTTTTCTTCTTCTTCTGTCATTTTAGGTTGCTCTGCGTTACTTTCATTGTTAGCACTTTGGTCGGGACTAGAGGAGTCCCCGTGCACCTTTTTGATATGGAAGGCCAGTCTGCCTTTGCTGGCGTAGACTTTGGCACAGTCTTTACATGGAAAAGTCGACTCCTCTCCATCAGCTTTAGGGGTCGGATTGTTCTCTGAGCTGGAAGACTTGTGCACTTTGCGGTGAAGGATGAAGCTTGCCTTAGATAAACAGACCTTCTTACAGACCTTGCATGTGAAATGTTTCTTCTCAGTGTTGGCTTGAAGGTTCTGCCCACTCTTGTGCACCTTAGAATGAAGGACAAAGCTGGCTTTAGTAGAGCACACCATATCGCATTTTTTGCACCGGAAAGATTTCAGACCCTCCACCTTGGGACTTTGCTCACCAACTAACGACCGATGCACTTTACTGTGAAGGACGAAGCTGGCCTTGGTAGAACACACCATATCACAATGTTTGCAGTTGTACAACTGGGGCTCCTCAGATGTCTTAAGACTTTGTTCACCTTCAACCAACGACCGGTGCCCTTTACTGTGCAGGATGAAACTGGCCTTGGTGGAGCACACTACATCGCAGTACTTGCAGTTGTACAATTGTGGCTCCTCCACCCCTTTGGGACTTTGCTCATCTAATGACCGGTGCACCTTACTGTGGAGGATGAAGCTGGCCTTGGTGGAGCACACCATATCGCAGTGCTTGCAGTTGTAGGATTGAAGCTCATCAACTTTGAGATTTTGTTCACTAGTGGTTGGAGTTTTGTGAACTCTACTGTGCAAGACGAAACTAGCTTTGGTGGAGCACACCATCTCGCAATGCTTGCAGTTGTAGGATTGCGGTTCTGCACCAGCCTTAGGGCTTTTCTGACTTTTGGAGGCAGATCTGTGCACCTTCCGATGAAGAAAATAGCTGACTTTGGTGAAGAACACCATATCACAGTCCTTACACTTAAAAGATTTTGTCTCGGAATCTGCACTCCCTGGAGTCTTGTGGACCCTACGATGAAGGACCAGACTTGCCTTTGTTGAACAAACTTTGTTGCAGTAATTACAAACATAGCCTGGAGTGTCAGACTCTACTTTGATGATCGGGTTTGGCTCACCATCGGATGGAGACTTGTGTACTTTACGGTGAAGAGCAAAGCTGGCCTTGGTTGAGCATACTTTATCACAATCTTTACAAGGAAAGCAGCCTTTGGGCTCTGGGCTCATCTCAGACTTGGCCGTCGCCTTGTGCGCGGAATGATTCTTCAAATGTATTTTTAGATTCCCCTTAGAAGAGAAAACCTTATTACATTCCTTGCAGCCAAAAGGGTGCTCTTCCTCGCTCCGTTCACGCTTAATAATTTTCACGGGCATGGAGGATAACCTGTGGATCTTCCGATGAAGAACAAAGCTTGCTTTGGTAGAGCAGACTTTACCACAATCTTGGCACTTGAACGGTTGCCCCTCTGAGATGTCCTTACTTAAATTCTGCTCACTACTTGAGGGATCTTGAGAAATTCTGTGCATCTTGCGATGCGCGTAAAGTCTTGCCTTGCTGGGAAAGGCTTTGTCGCAGTCTTTACAGGAGAAGGGGCATTCACCGGTGTGGAGACGTTCATGAACCACGAGCCTCTCCTTCATCTTGAAGCTTTTACTACAGACTGAACACTGGAACGGTTTGGTGAACAAGAGCTCATAGTTTCTATGGGAGTAACGATGAGCGAGTAGGGTGACCTTCTGCCGGAATCGACGTGGACAGTCGGGACACATGTAGGGGCGTGAACCGGCATGTACACGCATGTGGACACCAAGGTTGTTCCTTTTAGTGAAGGTTTTGTCACATTCCGGGCAACGATAGCGACGGTCGTCCTCCTCATGAGAGTGGACATGTAGATCCAAATACTGTTCAGTAGAAAAGACTTGTGGGCACTGTGGACAGGTGAAGGACTGGCCAGTCGTGTGGCTGTGCTGATGGTTGACCAAGGCTTCGGAGTTTGGCCAGGTCTGGTTGCACTCCACGCACTGCCATGTTTCTTCTTGTTTAATGAATGTTGAATCAGGAATATAAGGCAATACTTCACTCTCCTCCACCTTAATAATGTTCTTTTCTTTATATAAACACTTTCGGCCTTGTTTTGGGGTTTTAATCAAGGGAGACAGTAGCTCTGAAGAACCCGCTTTCTCCATGTCGGGATCATTCAGGTCAGACTTGGGATCATCTGGGTGAATACTGCTGCTTTCAACTGAAGACGCGGCACATTTTTCAGTTTCCGAGCTCTCGCCATCTTTCTTGGCAAGTTCCGCGGCCTTTAAAGCGCTCTCTTTCTTTTTTTTGGATTTATCCATGAGACCTCTAACGGCCAGTAGCATGTTCATCCATTTCAGCTCCTTCTTCTTCTTGATAATGGACTGGATTTTGCTGTTTTTCGACATCTTGGTTTGCTTGGCTTTCAGCCGAAGGGATGCAACATTCTTCTGCTTTGGTAATTTATCACCGGAGAGGCTCAGCTCATCTCCGCTGTCGGTCAATAGCTTTCCCTTTATTTGAAGGCGGCAACTGCGACACTTCTTGGACCAGCGCCCGACCTTGCGTCTTTTTGACAGTCGACAGCCACAGGATTCACACTGCTCTGAGGTGTGACTCAAGAGATGAAGATTAAGCGACCTGTTACACCGAAAAGCCTTGCCACACTGGGGACACAGGCGCGGCTTCACACTATCGGGCAGGTCAAGGTTCTGGTCACTTGTATCGAGTTCATCATCCGACTCGATTTCTTGTTTCTTGGACTTTTCTTTGTCTTTCTTGAAAGAGTCAACCTCTTCATCATCATCAAGAGGACCAACTTTGGAATCTTCATCTGAGACGTCATTGTCTGGATTGATATCAGCATCTTCGTCATCAGAGGTGGCGCTGTACTCATCCCCGCTACCTTCTACAACCTTTTTTTCTGCTCTCTTCTCCTTAAGTTGCTGAACACATTTTTGGCACCTTTTAGGGATTCGCTTTGTCTTATATTTAAGTTGCATCGGACACCTGCACGTCAGACACTGGGGTAAGGTGTGGCATTTTATGTGCCCCGCCAGAAGAGACGGTATTCGGAACGTTTCGTCACACTTCGGACACTTGTACCTTTTTTTAGCTGCAGAACGTGAAGCTTCTTTCTCATCAACTAATGGGTCAAGAATCAATGGATCTCCGTCTTGTTTAATAGGAGAATCTGCCAACTCCGCAGACAAGCTTAACGCTCTTTTGGACTTGAGTGGATCAAGGTCCACGCCATCAGCGGTTTCTTGATTTGAAAGACGTTCTTGCTTCTTGGCAGCTTTGCGGCATTTGAAGCAGACCGGCAACCTGACCATCTCTCTCCTGCCTCGTCTTATCCTCCGCCCACATTTCAAGCATTCTCCACCGACACCAGGCGACTTAGAGGGCGTTTCTGCGTTATCAGCATCTTCTTGGTCATTCTCCATTAGCTCGGAATCTTCTAGTGCATCTTGTAGACTATCTTTGCCTACAGTTTGGCCTATAGATGAGGCAACATCTGATACTTCTTTAGTAGCTGAGCCGCAGTCATCCATCACCTCAGATTCTATGTCTTTGGGAGAGGCAACACTTATTTTTTCCGAATCGTCTTCCATGTCTTTCGGAAGGCTGTTGTCTTCCAGAGCTCCAGTGGGTAGCTCGCCAAGCTCATGGTCTTCATCTCCTTTAGGAAAAAGCTTCTTGTCAAGGGAACTTTTCTTGGATTCAACAATCTCATTGGTGGACACAGTCTTAGAGGAAGAGTCCAGGTTGGAAGAAAGATCTGTAGTTTGTTCTTGTGTACATTTATCTGTTTCCGCATCATCTTTCTCATTCTCTTTGAGGGGAAAGGCGGCATCTTGGTCTACCTGCTTGTCTTGCATCCTTTCATCCTTTAAATCTCTTTCGGGAGATTTAGCCTTTGCATGGTCACCATCATTGCTGGTGATCTGCTTATCATCTAGAACATCTAAAGGTGGATTCTTCGATTCTTGATCTACAATTTTCAGTTTTGACTTCCTCTCTTTATTGCAAATCATTTCATTCGTTTCTGCACCATGCTTGGCCAAAGGTTCGGGATCAATCACGTCTTTTTGTTTAGAGGGCAAGCTTTCGATTTCACCAACTTTGGTTTTGCTTTGCTCTGGCTCTATACTGCAAACAAGACCACTGTGGCCAGGAATGCCGGTATGTGGCTTCTCTTGGCCTGATTGGATCACTGCATCCTTTTGTGAGGGACCTTCTAAGGAATCGGTCTGTTCGTCATCACACTCATTATCTTCTACAGTAACACAGACATCCATCTCCTCGGGAGTTATGGCATCATGGGTGCGTTCTGTTCTGGACATGGCAGCATCCCCCACAGGATTTACATCTTGCTTTTCTGTAGAGGTCCCAGATGGCTCATAGTCTTTGTCTCTGCATGGGAGGTCTTGCTCTGGTTGGGGTAGATCAGCCATACCCTCTGCTGTGATTGGTTGGAAATGACCACTGGAAGGTGCAAGTCGCTCTTCTGAACTATTCTTTGACACTGAATCTTGTGTTATCATGCTTTCGATGGAATCTGGAGCTTCTCCAGTTCTAGGTTCATCGTTGGTAAGAAAACTTAAAGGTGAGCAGGAACTAGTCTCCATTTTTTCGTTCGGAGGAGGAGCTTGAAATGTGGGCAAATTGTGATTTTCAGATGGTAACCCGACATGGTCAGTGGTTTTAAGCTTGTTTTGACCGAGCTGTACCTCTGATGTTTCTTCTTCCAAGCTAGCAGGTAGCTCACTGCCCCGATTGGTGAGCATCTCATCGACAGTATTCTGCCCTTCATTCACAGTTTCTGGACTTCTGGAGGACTTGGTCTCCTCAGAATTGCTTAGTTCAGGCTCTAGTTTTGACTGGGAAAGGGCTTGATCGTCGTCCTTCATGGTTTCCAAGTCTTTCTGGCCGGCAGCGATGGGTTCGTCTTCAGCGATGTCGTCTTTATCCTGGTCCAGCAATTTGATCATCTCGCTTTCAGAGATATAAGTCATTTCGCTGCCATTCAGGCAGATGTCACTCTCTTTCTCCTGTACAATCTTTGTACTGCGAGCTTCTCCCCCACACACAATGTTCTGCTCCTCCACAGAGGCAAGGCCTTTCTCACAAACCTCCAATGGGAAAATGTCTCTCTCAAACAAGTCTTGGTCTCTTTTGTCATCAATGACGAGCTCGTTATCATCGTCATCATCAACATTATCGTCATTATCATCATCATCATCATCATCATCATCGTGAAGCATATCCTGTCCGGATAAAAGGCTACAAGGTTTTTCTGGCTCCTTGTTGTCCGCCGGCAAATCCTTCTCTGGTAAGCCAACTTCTTCTTCTGGAATGGAGACTTGGCCGACATCCTCAGATGTCATACAGATATCGGTCTTCAAATTCTTGTCAGCAGTTACCTGGACGGTTGCAGATTGCAGGTCGTGTTTTTCTGGTATAATTGTGCCGACAACGGAACGTTCTTCTGATGATGTAGATTGTTCATTTTGAGCTCCGAGGTCTTCGGCAGACGTCTCTACGGATGCGTCTTCTGTAGGTGAGCTCACATCATCTCTGTTCCTTGATAAAGTATTAGAAAGATCAGCTTCCTCTTTGCTGGACTGGATCTCCAGGGGCGCCGGGCGGTCTTCAGACACATTAACGGGCATTGCGGGGGAGAGGTTTTCTCGTCTTTCTGGTGGCATTTCTTCAGGTGGGTTTACCTTTCCGACCTCAGCGTCAGATTTCGGTAAAGTCAAGTCTTGAGCTTGTTCTACATTGGGAATCATCTCTTCCTCTGGCTGTTTATTTTCTTTGATGGTCTTGGGCTCATCTTTCGAAGAGCCTGGGTCACCCAACGAGGAACAATCGGGCAGTTGGGGAGAGTCTTCTTCAAGACGTTTATCCTTGGCTATGGGCTCATCAGTAAGCAAAGTGGAATTGTGTTTAGCAGTTTGATTGACTTCCAGCTCATTCTGCTGTTTCTGTGGAGAGGCTGGACTGGCAGCCTCCTCCTCTGGGGTGGTATCCATGTCGTCATCATCATCAATAGCAGGAAGGTTGCCGTCAATGATGGAATCAACGGCTTGGCCTTGGTCGACCTTCTCTTGAGAGACCTCTGAAGGTTGCACACTTTGTTTCTCAGAGACATTCTCCATAGTTTCGGAGCTGGGTCGACTTTCCATTGGTTCCTGTTCTGGAGCGACTGCACTTTCCGCATTAGACAGTTCAGGCAGAGGAAGACCGGCCTCGGGTTTCTCAGAGGCGACACTTTCACTTGCGATCGGCTCGCTGCTTGGAGGACGATCATTGGCCATGTCAGCGGGTTTTGTCTGGGGGGAAGTCTCTTCAGTGAGGGTTTTGGAATTGGTCTCATCAGGACTCGCAGTCTTTGTAGGGACCTCATCGGCGTTGGTGGTCACACCGTTCTCTTCCGGCCCCGCGATGGTGTACGCGTTGAAGACATCGGTCAATATTTCGATGGAGTTTCCAAAGGAATCCATAAGATGTACGGTTGTGTCTGAAAACTTGGATATTCGCAACTCAAATAAGTTCTTTTTCTCAGGAACGTCATCCTTCTGACTGGTGGCTACACCGGACCCATGGCATCGCCTGGTGAGGAACTCTTTTGGGGTGAAGGTTTGGTAGACTTTCGTCTCAGTTTTGAAATGCACTATAGAGTTCAGAGGGCGTGGAGGCTTGGTGTAGGTGGGCTTCACGTGCACAATGTCAGCCATCTTGCTGCTCCTGGTGGATATGACCCGAGGAGGGGGCGTCTTTACTCTGGAAACTCCTTCTTCGTGACTTCTCTCGTGCATCTGCAGGAAGACCTGGTGGTGGAAGCCCCTTCCGCAGTGCGTGCACGTGAACTGTTTCTTGGCCACATGGCTCTGGCGGTGCGAGGTCAGCTCAAGCTTGGTGTCGAAGGTCTCGCTGCACTCGATGCACATGTACTGTCCGGTGTCACTTTCAGGGCCGGGGGAGGTCATCTGCATCGGGATGGGCTTCCTGGAAGAACGGGTGCTTCTCTCCGAATTCTGCATCTTGCATGTCACGCCTCCTGGCCAAAAATAAAGAAAGTTAGAGTTTTGTTGAATTCGTTCAGAACTACATTGGGACAACTGTAGCAGGGTAAGTGAAGAGGGATTAGACCCCCTGCCAGGTTCTTATTGCCATCTGCGTGCCCCCCCCCCCATTGGACAGATGTACTCTCTCAGTTTGTCCTGGTGACCCTTATGACTGAAAGAAAATCCCAGAACAAGGGTCACCAGACATGGGACAGAGGAGAAATCTTACAATGGGGACACCAGTCCTGGTGACAACCAGGGATTCCCTCACTTCCTGATTTTCACTAAAGGGACAGGAAGAGGGGAAATCTTCTGAAGGGGAGACTAGTCTTGGTGACAACCAGGGATTCCCTCACTTCCCGGTTTCACTATGAAACAGGAAGTGAAATCTTACAATGGGGACACTAGTCCCGGTGACAACCAGGGATTCCCTCACTTCACTTCCTGTCCCATAGCGAAAACTGGAAGAGAGGGAATCCCTAGTTGTCACCTGGACTAGTGTCCCCATCAGAAGATTTCCCCTCTTCCTGTCTCTTTAGTGAAAACCGGGAAGTGAGGGAATTCCCTGGTTGTCACCAGAACTGGTGCCCCCATTGTAAGATTTCACTTCCTGTACCTTAGTGGAAACAGGAAGTGAGAGAATCCTTGGTTGCCGCCATGACTAATGTCCCCATTGGAAGCTTTCCCTTCACTTCCTGTCCCATAGCGAAAACGGGAAGGGAAAGTTTTCAATGGGGACATTAGTCATGGCCACAACCAGGGATTCCCTCACTTCCTGTTTCCACTAAGGTACAGGAAGTGAAATCTTACAGTGAGGACACCAGCCCCCCCCCCCCCCCCCCCGGGACACCACATGTATGGGTGACTGAAGAAGTGAGAAGTACAGGTCCTCTTTATTACCGAGTGTCATGTGATCAGTACTGGTACTTACAGCTCTCTGGGGGTGGGGCTCCTCTGTAGATGGGGGCGGGGCTCCTCTGTAGATGGGGGCGGGGCTCCTCCGTAGATGGGTGCGGGATCAATGAACACGGCTGACACTGAAGAAGAAGAAAAATAAATAAAGAGATTGAGAATATTCTCCTATAAGAAGTCTGAGATCCAAGGGGAGAGGCGGAATGTGATTGGTCAGTGGGAGGGACAGACACTCCGCCTCTCATCCAAAATAAAAAAACTACAAGACACTCCCTCCTACAAGGGGAGGCGGGATTACTTTATATCATTCCGATCATGAAATCTTTATTCTACAAATAAACATCTAAACACCGGGAATGTAGAGCATTATGGGAGCTCTAAAGAGACAGCAGAAGCCGATTGCTTTCAGACTCTCCGAGTGAATGTACAGAGAAGGGGGAGGAGCCACTCCTCAAACTCATTCAGCTGCGTGTGCAATCTGAGCTTCAGATACTGAGGACTGTGAGCAACCAAACTTCTACACCAACTGCCCCCCCCCCACATTGACCCCCTCCTACACCGACCCCCCCCCCCATACACTGACCCCCTCCTACACCAACTCCCCCCCCACACCAACCCCCCCCCCCCCCCACACTGACCCCCTCCTACACCAACCCCCCCCCCCCCACACTGACCCCCTCCTACACCAACCCCCCCCCCCACACTGACCCCCTCCTACACCAACCCCCCCCCTACACCGACCCCCCCCCCCATACACTGACCCCCTCCTACACCAACCCAACCCCCCCACACTAACCTCCCTACACTGACCCCCTTCTACACCAACCCCGCCCTACACCAACCTCCCTACACCAACCCCCCCACACTGACCTCCCTACACTGCCCCCCCCCCCCGCTACACTGACCCCCTCCTACACTGACCCAACCCCCCCCCACACTAACCCCCTTCTACACCAACGCCCCCCACACTAACCCCCTTCTACACCAACCTCCCTACACTGCCCCCCCCCCGCTACACTGACCCAACCCCCCCCACACTAACCCCCTTCTACACCAACTCCCCCCACACTGACCCCCTCCTACACCACCCCCCCCCCCACACTGACCCCCTTCTACACCAACCTCCCTACACTGCCCCCCCCCCGCTACACTGACCCAACCCCCCCCCACACTAACCCCCTTCTACACCAACTCCCCCCACACTGACCCCCTCCTACACCCCCCCCCCCCCCACACTGACCCCCTCCTACACCAACCTCCCTACACTGACCCCCCCCCGCTACACTGACCCGTCCTCCCCCACACTAACCCCGTTCTACACCGACTCCCCCCTACACTGACCCCCTCCTACACTAACCCCCCCCCCCCTACACCATCCCCCCCCCTACACTGACCCCCTCCTACACCATCCCCCCCCCTACACTAACCCCCTCCTACACCAACCCCCCCTACACTGACCCCCTCCCACACCAACCCCAAAACACCCACCTCCCTACACTGACCCTCTTCTTACACCAACCCCCCCCCTCTACACCAACCCAACCCCCCCCACACTGACCCCCTTCTACACCACCCCCCCCCTACACTGACCCCCTCCCACACCAACCCCAAAACACCGACCCCCTCCTACACAAATGCTGTTGCTGTTACAATGAAAATAAAAAACACTCTTCTCCACAAAATGTTTCATATTCATGAAAATGAACCCTGCAGGTCTATATAGCCACAGGTGCAGGCTCCGCCCCCTTGCTTGTGGTTCTATACAGCAGGGACACACCCCCAGTACATAGAATATGAATAATACTCGGACAGTGATTGGTTACACCCAGAGGGGAATGATGCAAGGTGTGTGCTCACCTGGAGATGTGAGGATCACCTTCCTCCTCTTCCGGCTCCTCCTCCTCTTCCTGCTCCTCCTCTTCCTGCTCCTCCTCCTCCTCCGGCTCCTCCTCCAATGACCTCCGGCGGAGAGAAGAAGATTTCTAGAAGACAAAACAGGAAGTTTGAACCCGACATAAAATCCTTCATTCAGGTTATACCGCCACCTACAGGAGGAGGACGACACCGACACACAACACTGGAGACCAGTCCGGATAACCCCTCCCACTCCCAGCATGTCTCAGTCTCCTGACAGCAGGATTCCCAAATGGGGGGGGGGGTCCCTCAAATATCACCCCGGGGGAGGGGAGGAGGTGTGTGATCTTCTCATCAGTCTTCAGGTGGAGTCGTCTGTGTTCAATAAATTCCAAAAGCCACAGAGGTCTATGGGAGAAATCTAAAGTGTGAATTTTAAAGGCTGATATGCAAGTTATTGTCCTAAAAAAACGTTCGGGGACTGGCCCCAGGGGGAGTGTTTGGGGACCCCCGGCCCCAGGGGGAGTGTTTGGGGACCCCCGGCCCCAGGGGGAGTGTTTGGGGACCCGGGGACCCGCCCCAGGGGGAGTGTTTGGGGACCCGGGGACCGGCCCCAGGGGGAGTGTTTGGGGACCCCCGGCCCCAGGGGGAGTGTTTGGGGACCCCCGGCCCCGGGGGGAGTGTTTGGGGACCCCCGGCCCCGGGGGGAGTGTTTGGGGACCCCCGGCCCCGGGGGGAGTGTTTGGGGACCCCCGCCCCCAGGGGGGAGTGTTTGGGGACCCCCGCCCCCAGGGGGGAGTGTTTGGGGACCCCCGCCCCCAGGGGGGAGTGTTTGGGGACCCGGGGACCGGCCCCGGGGGGAGTGTTTGGGGACCCCCGGCCCCGGGGGGAGTGTTTGGGGACCCCCGCCCCCAGGGGGGAGTGTTTGGGGACCCCCGCCCCCAGGGGGGAGTGTTTGGGGACCCCCGCCCCCAGGGGGGAGTGTTTGGGGACCCCCGCCCCCAGGGGGGAGTGTTTGGGGACCCCCGCCCCCAGGGGGGAGTGTTTGGGGACCCCCGCCCCCAGGGGGGAGTGTTTGGGGACCCCCGCCCCCAGGGGGGAGTGTTTGGGGACCCGGCTCCTGCCCCCGGGGACATGTATCCATGCAAAAAATGTTTTAAAAATTGCAGTTTTTTTGGGGAGCAGTGATATTAATAATGCTTAAAGTGAATGTTCACCCAAAATATACATTTTTTGGCTTCATTTCCATGGACGTTTTTGGACGTTTTTACAGCCACTTTTCTGAGCGTCTTTTTACAGCTTAAAAACGTCCATGTTATTCTATGGCCTCATGCCCACATAGGTGTTTTTGAGCTGTAAAAAAAAACGCGGGACCGGGGCGTTCTGTGGCTCCAGCAATAGAGCTGTAAAAACGCCAGACATTAAAAAACGCTCAAAAACACGCAAAAACGCTACCACGGCGTTCCAACGGTCGCATACATTGCGTCACAATCTCCCGAAAATAGCCGAACATCGGTGCGCAGGCGCCATATAGAGTCGCACTGACGTTCGGCTACTTTGGGCAACTCGTGACGCGATGTATGCGACCGTCGGAAGACTGTCAATCAGATAGGAACGCCCAGTCCCGCAGCCCATACCCGGGAGCGGCGGAGAAGATCGCTCTCTACAACGGTAACTACGGCATTGATTTATAAAAAAAACACCCGTTTCTGCTTCCCGTAATTCGCCTCAATCTAGTGTTAGAATTTTTTTTTTTGGGTGAACTCCCGCTTTAAAGTGAAACAATAAAAGTGAAATATTCCTTTACATTTCGTACCTGGGGGGTGTCTATAGTATGCCTGCAAAGTAGCGCATTTTTCCCGTACATAGAACTGTCCCTGCACAAAGTATTATTTCTAAAAGGAAAAAAAGTCATATAAAAATCACTCGCGGCTGTTCATGAATTGTCGGGTCCCGGCAACACAGAGAAAAGTCATTAAATAAATAAAAAGCGTGGGGGTCCCCCCAAATTCCATTACCAGGCCCTTCAGGTCTGGATATTAAGGGGAACCCCGCCGTCAATTAAATGAAAGAAAAAAAAATGGTATCCAGAGCGCAGCCCGGCGAATAACGCGGCTTCAGCCAGTGACAGCTCTTATATCGGTGAGGGCGGGACCACCCGTCACGTGACCCCGCCCCCCCCCATGACGCACCCTCTGACTACGTCACTGGGGAAGCCGAGGCTTTCCCTTGCGTCAGAGGGGGGCGGGGTCACGTGACGGGTGGCCCCGCCCTCACTGATATAAGAGCTGTCACTGGCTGAAGCCGCGTCATGCGCCGGGCTGGATCCCGGATCTGGATGGATCTTCTCATCGGTGGACCCCGGAGGAGAGGAGATCCCCCGTCGCTGGATAACGACAACGTTGGGGCCCCCGGGACCGAGAGCGGATCACCACCGCTGGATTTATTTGTAAGGACTTTTCTCCACAGTGTGTGTTTTACAACTATTCCTTCGTGAAATGGTAGAGGTACAGTGTACCCCATTACTAATTCACATAGGGGGGGCCAGGATCTGGGGGTCCCCTTTGTTAAAGGGGTCTTCCAGATTCTGATAAGCCCCCCGCCCGCAGACCCCCCCAACCACCGGGCAAGGGTTGTGGGGATGAGAGGACATCCTCCCCATGTTGAGGGCATGTGGCCTGGTGCGGTTCAGGAGAGGGGGGGGGCCGCACTCTGTCCCCCCCTCTTTTCTGCGGCCGGCCAGGTCAACGTGCTCGGATAAGGGTCTGGTGTGGATTTTTAGGGGGACTCCACGCCAATTTTTTTAAATTTGGGGTGGAGTTCCCCTTAAAATCCACACCAGACCTGAAAGAAATTTTGGGGGGCCCCCGACAATTCATGAAGAGCCGCGAGTGATTTTATATGACTTTTCCTTCAGAAATGACACTTTGTGCAGGGACAGTTCTATGTACGGGAAACATGCGCTATTTCACATGCATAATATACACCCCCCCCCCCCCAGGTACGAAATTTAAAGGAACATTTCACTTTTATTGTTTCACTTTAATCACTGATCCCGAAAAAACTGCAATTTTTAAAACATTTTTGATACATGTCCCCTGGGGCAGGACCCGAGTCCCCAAACACTCCCCTGGGGCAGGACCCGGGTCCCCAAACACTCCCCTGGGGCAGGACCCGGGTCCCCAAACACTCCCCTGGGGCAGGACCCGAGTCCCCAAACACTCCCCTGGGGCAGGACCCGAGTCCCCAAACACTCCCCTGGGGCAGGACCCGAGTCCCCAAACACTCCCCTGGGGGCAGGACCCGAGTCCCCAAACACTCCCCTGGGGGCAGGACCCGGGTCCCCAAACACTCCCCCGGGGGCAGGACCCGGGTCCCCAAACACTCCCCTGGGGCAGGACCCGGGTCCCCAAACACTCCCCTGGGGCAGGACCCGGGTCCCCAAACACTCCCCCTGGGGCAGGACCCGGGTCCCCAAACACTCCCCTGGGGCAGGACCCGGGTCCCCAAACACTCCCCTGGGGCAGGACCCGGGTCCCCAAACACTCCCCCTGGGGCAGGACACGGGTCCCCAAACACTCCCCTGGGGCAGGACCCGGGTCCCCAAACACTCCCCCTGGGACAGGACCCGGGTCCCCAAACACTCCCCTGGGACAGGACCCGGGTCCCCAAACACTCCCCTGGGACAGAACCCGGGTCCCCAAACACTCCCCCTGGGGCAGGACCCGGGTCCCCAAACACTCCCCCTGGGGCAGGACCCGGGTCCCCAAACACTCCCCCTGGGGCAGGACCCGGGTCCCCAAACACTCCCCTGGGGCAGGACCCGGGTCCCCAAACACTCCCCTGGGGCAGGACCCGGGTCCCCAAACACTCCCCCTGGGGCAGGACACGGGTCCCCAAACACTCCCCTGGGGCAGGACCCGGGTCCCCAAACACTCCCCCTGGGGCAGGACCCGGGTCCCCAAACACTCCCCTGGGACAGGACCCGGGTCCCCAAACACTCCCCTGGGACAGGACCCGGGTCCCCAAACACTCCCCTGGGGCAGGACCCGGGTCCCCAAACACTCCCCTGGGGCAGGACCCGGGTCCCCAAACACTCCCCTGGGGCAGGACCCGGGTCCCCAAACACTCCCCTGGGGCAGGACCCGGGTCCCCAAACACTCCCCTGGGGCAGGACACGGGTCCCCAAACACTCCCCTGGGACAGGACCCGGGTCCCCAAACACTCCCCCTGGGGCAGGACCCGGGTCCCCAAACACTCCCCTGGGGCAGGACCCGGGTCCCCAAACACTCCCCTGGGGCAGGACCCGGGTCCCCAAACACTCCCCCTGGGGCAGGACACGGGTCCCCAAACACTCCCCTGGGGCAGGACCCGGGTCCCCAAACACTCCCCCTGGGACAGGACCCGGGTCCCCAAACACTCCCCTGGGACAGGACCCGGGTCCCCAAACACTCCCCTGGGACAGAACCCGGGTCCCCAAACACTCCCCCTGGGGCAGGACCCGGGTCCCCAAACACTCCCCCTGGGGCAGGACCCGGGTCCCCAAACACTCCCCCTGGGGCAGGACCCGGGTCCCCAAACACTCCCCCTGGGGCAGGACCCGGGTCCCCAAACACTCCCCTGGGGCAGGACCCGGGTCCCCAAACACTCCCCTGGGGCAGGACCCGGGTCCCCAAACACTCCCCCTGGGGCAGGACACGGGTCCCCAAACACTCCCCTGGGGCAGGACCCGGGTCCCCAAACACTCCCCCTGGGGCAGGACCCGGGTCCCCAAACACTCCCCTGGGACAGGACCCGGGTCCCCAAACACTCCCCTGGGACAGGACCCGGGTCCCCAAACACTCCCCTGGGGCAGGACCCGGGTCCCCAAACACTCCCCTGGGGCAGGACCCGGGTCCCCAAACACTCCCCTGGGGCAGGACCCGGGTCCCCAAACACTCCCCTGGGGCAGGACCCGGGTCCCCAAACACTCCCCTGGGGCAGGACACGGGTCCCCAAACACTCCCCTGGGACAGGACCCGGGTCCCCAAACACTCCCCCTGGGGCAGGACCCGGGTCCCCAAACACTCCCCTGGGGCAGGACCCGGGTCCCCAAACACTCCCCTGGGGCAGGACCCGGGTCCCCAAACACTCCCCCTGGGGCAGGACCCGGGTCCCCAAACACTCCCCTGGGGCAGGACCCGGGTCCCCAAACACTCCCCTGGGGCAGGACCCGGGTCCCCAAACACTCCCCTGGGGGCAGGACCCGGGTCCCCAAACACTCCCCTGGGACAGGACCCGGGTCCCCAAACACTCCCCTCGGGCAGGGCCCGGGTCCCCAAACACTCCCCTGGGGCAGGACCCGGGTCCCCAAACACTCCCCTGGGGCAGGACCCGGGTCCCCAAACACTCCCCTGGGGCAGGACCCGGGTCCCCAAACACTCCCCCTCGGGCAGGACCCGGGTCCCCAAACACTCCCCTGGGGCAGGACCCGGGTCCCCAAACACTCCCCTGGGACAGGACCCGGGTCCCCAAACACTCCCCCCCCCCCAACACACAGAATCCCCCCTCTACAGAACACCTCCCCCCAACACACAGAATCCTCCTCTACAGAACACCTCCCCCCCCCAACACACAGAATCCTCCTCTACAGAACACCTCCCCCCCCCCAACACACAGAATCCCCCTCTACAGAACACCTCCCCCCCCAACACACAGAATCCCCCTCTACAGAACACCTCCCCCAACACACAGAATCCCCCTCTACAGAACACCTCCCCCCAACACACAGAATCCCCCCTCTACAGAACACCTCCCCCCCAACACACAGAATCCTCCTCTACAGAACACCTCCCCCCCCCCAACACACAGAATCCCCCCTCTACAGAACACCTCCCCCCCAACACACAGAATCCCCCTCTACAGAACACCTCCCCCCCCCAACACACAGAATCCCCCTCTACAGAACACCTCCCCCCAACACACAGAATCCCCCTCTACAGAACACCTCCCCCAACACACAGAATCCCCCTCTACAGAACACCTCCCCCCACACACAGAATCCCCCTCTACAGAACACCTCCCCCCCACACACAGAATCCCCCTCTACAGAACACCTCCCCCAACACACAGAATCCCCCCTCTACAGAACACCTCCCCCCCAACACACAGAATCCCCCTCTACAGAACACCTCCCCCCCCCCAACACACAGAATCCCCCTCTACAGAACACCTCCCCCCCAACACACAGAATCCCCCTCTACAGAACACCTCCCCCAACACACAGAATCCCCCTCTACAGAACACCTCCCCCCCCCCCCCAACACACAGAATCCCCCTCTACAGAACACCTCCCCCAACACACAGAATCCCCCTCTACAGAACACCTCCCCCCCCCCCCCCAACACACAGAATCCCCCTCTACAGAACACCTCCCCCCAACACACAGAATCCCCCTCTACAGAACACCCCCCCCCAACACACAGAATCCCCCTCTACAGAACACCTCCCCCCAACACACAGAATCCCCCCTCTACAGAACACCTCCCCCCCAACACACAGAATCCCCCTCTACAGAACACCTCCCCCCAACACACAGAATCCCCCTCTACAGAACACCTCCCCCCAACACACAGAATCCCCCTCTACAGAACACCTCCCCCAACACACAGAATCCCCCTCTACAGAACACCTCCCCCCCCCCCCCAACACACAGAATCCCCCTCTACAGAACACCTCCCCCAACACACAGAATCCCCCTCTACAGAACACCTCCCCCCCCCCCCCCCCAACACACAGAATCCCCCTCTACAGAACACCTCCCCCCAACACACAGAATCCCCCTCTACAGAACACCCCCCCCCAACACACAGAATCCCTCTCTACAGAACACCTCCCCCCAACACACAGAATCCCCCCTCTACAGAACACCTCCCCCCCAACACACAGAATCCCCCTCTACAGAACACCTCCCCCCAACACACAGAATCCCCCTCTACAGAACACCTCCCCCCCAACACACAGAATCCCCCTCTACAGAACACCTCCCCCCCAACACACAGAATCCCCCTCTACAGAACACCTCCCCCCAACACACAGAATCCCCCTCTACAGAACACCTCCCCCCAACACACAGAATCCCCCTCTACAGAACACCTCCCCCACACACAGAATCCCCCTCTACAGAACACCTCCCCCCCCACACACAGAATCCCCCTCTACAGAACACCTCCCCCCCAACACACAGAATCCCCCTCTACAGAACACCTCCCCCCCAACACACAGAATCCCCCTCTACAGAACACCTCCCCCCAACACACAGAATCCCCCTCTACAGAACACCTCCCCCCAACACACAGAATCCCCCTCTACAGAACACCTCCCCCCCAACACACAGAATCCCCCCTCTACAGAACACCTCCCCCCAACACACAGAATCCCCCTCTACAGAACACCTCCCCCAACACACAGAATCCCCCTCTACAGAACACCTCCCCCAACACACAGAATCCCCTCTACAGAACACCTCCCCCAACACACAGAATCCCCCCTCTACAGAACACCTCCCCCCCAACACACAGAATCCCCCTCTACAGAACACCTCCCCCCCAACACACAGAATCCCCCTCTACAGAACACCTCCCCCCCAACACACAGAATCCCCCCTCTACAGAACACCTCCCCCAACACACAGAATCCCCCTCTACAGAACACCTCCCCCCAACACACAGAATCCCCCTCTACAGAACACCTCCCCCCAACACACAGAATCCCCCTCTACAGAACACCTCCCCCCCACCACACAGAATCCCCCTCTACAGAACACCTCCCCCCCACCACACAGAATCCCCCCTCTACAGAACACCTCCCCCCAACACACAGAATCCCCCCTCTACAGAACACCTCCCCCCAACACACAGAATCCTCCCTCTACAGAACACCTCCCCCCAACACACAGAATCCCCCCTCTACAGAACACCTCCCCCAACACACAGAATCCCCCTCTACAGAACACCTCCCCCAACACACAGCATCCCCCTCTACAGAACACCTCCCCCAACACACAGAATCCCCCTCTACAGAACACCTCCCCCCCCAACACACAGAATCCCCCTCTACAGAACACCTCCCCCAACACACAGAATCCCCCTCTACAGAACACCTCCCCCCCCAATACACAGAATCCCCCCCTCTACAGAACACCTCCCCCAACACAGAATCCCCCTCTACAGAACACCTCCCCCCCCAACACACAGAATCCCCCTCTACAGAACACCTCCCCCCAACACACAGAATCCCCCTCTACAGAACACCTCCCCCCCCCAACACACAGAATCCCCCCCCTCTACAGAACACCCCCCCCCCCAACACACAGAATCCCCCCTCTACAGAACACCTCCCCCCCCAACACACAGAATCCCCCCTCTACAGAACACCCCCCCCCCCAACACACAGAATCCCCCCCTCTACAGAACACCTCCCCCCAACACACAGAATCCCCCTCTACAGAACACCTCCCCCCCCAACACACAGAATCCCCCCCCTCTACAGAACACCTCCCCCCCCAACACACAGAATCCCCCCTCTACAGAACACCTCCCCCCCAACACACAGAATCCCCCCTCTACAGAACACCTCCCCCCCCAACACACAGAATCCCCCCCTCTACAGAACACCTCCCCCAACACAGAATCCCCCTCTACAGAACACCTCCCCCCCAACACACAGAATCCCCCTCTACAGAACACCTCCCCCCAACACACAGAATCCCCCCTCTACAGAACACCTCCCCCCCCAACACACAGAATCCCCCCTCTACAGAACACCTCCCCCCCCAACACACAGAATCCCCCTCTACAGAACACCTCCCCCCAACACACAGAATCCCCCCTCTACAGAACACCTCCCCCCCCCAACACACAGAATCCCCCCTCTACAGAACACCTCCCCCCCCAACACACAGAATCCCCCCCTCTACAGAACACCTCCCCCCCAACACACAGAATCCCCCCCTCTACAGAACACCTCCCCCCCCAACACACAGAATCCCCCTCTACAGAACACCTCCCCCCAACACACAGAATCCCCCCTCTACAGAACACCTCCCCCCCCCCAACACACAGAATCCCCCCTCTACAGAACACCTCCCCCCCCAACACACAGAATCCCCCCCTCTACAGAACACCTCCCCCCCCAACACACAGAATCCCCCTCTACAGAACACCTCCCCCCAACACACAGAATCCCCCCTCTACAGAACACCTCCCCCCAACACACAGAATCCCCCTCTACAGAACACCTCCCCCCAACACACAGAATCCCCTTCTACAGAACACCTCCCCCCCCAACACACAGAATCCCCCTCTACAGAACACCTCCCCCCCCAACACACAGAATCCCCCTCTACAGAACACCTCCCCCCACACACAGAATCCCCCTCTACAGAACACCCCCCCCCCCCAACACACAGAATCCCCCTCTACAGAACACCTCCCCCCAACACACAGAATCCCCCTCTACAGAACACCTCCCCCCCAACACACAGAATCCCCCTCTACAGAACACCTCCCCCAACACACAGAATCCCCCCTCTACAGAACACCTCCCCCCCCAACACACAGAATCCCCCTCTACAGAACACCTCCCCCAACACACAGAATCCCCCCTCTACAGAACACCTCCCCCCCCAACACACAGAATCCCCCCTCTACAGAACACCTCCCCCAACACACAGAATCCCCCTCTACAGAACACCTCCCCCCAACACACAGAATCCCCCTCTACAGAACACCTCCCCCAACACACAGAATCCCCCCTCTACAGAACACCTCCCCCAACACACAGAATCCCCCCTCTACAGAACACCTCCCCCCCAACACACAGAATCCCCCCTCTACAGAACACCTCCCCCCAACACACACAGAATCCCCCTCTACAGAACACCTCCCCCCAACACACAGAATCCCCCCCTCTACAGAACACCTCCCCCCCCAACACACAGAATCCCCCTCTACAGAACACCTCCCCCAACACACAGAATCCCCCCTCTACAGAACACCTCCCCCCCAACACACAGAATCCCCCCTCTACAGAACACCTCCCCCCCACACACACAGAATCCCCCCTCTACAGAACACCTCCCCCCCACACACACAGAATCCCCCTCTACAGAACACCTCCCCCCCCCAACACACAGAATCCCCCCTCTACAGAACACCTCCCCCCCAACACACAGAATCCCCCCTCTACAGAACACCTCCCCCCCAACACACAGAATCCCCCCCTCTACAGAACACCTCCCCCCCAACACACAGAATCCCCCTCTACAGAACACCTCCCCCCCAACACACAGAATCCCCCTCTACAGAACACCTCCCCCCCACACACACAGAATCCTCCTCTACAGAACACCTCCCCCCAACACACACAGAATCCCCCTCTACAGAACACCTCCCCCCCACACACAGAATCCTCCTCTACAGAACACCTCCCCCCAACACACAGAATCCCCCTCTACAGAACACCCCCCCCCCCAACACACAGAATCCCCCTCTACAGAACACCTCCCCCCCAACACACAGAATCCCCCTCTACAGAACACCTCCCCCCAACACACAGAATCCCCCTCTACAGAACACCTCCCCCCCCCAACACACAGAATCCCCCCTCTACAGAACACCTCCCCCCCAACACACAGAATCCCCCTCTACAGAACACCTCCCCCCCAACACACAGAATCCCCCTCTACAGAACACCTCCCCCCCAATACACAGAATCCCCCTCTACAGAACACCTCCCCCCAACACACAGAATCCCCCTCTACAGAACACCTCCCCCCAACACACAGAATCCCCCTCTACAGAACACCTCCCCCCAACACACAGAATCCCCCTCTACAGAACACCTCCCCCCAACACACAGAATCCCCCCTCTACAGAACACCTCCCCCCAACACACAGAATCCCCCCTCTACAGAACACCTCCCCCCAACACACAGAATCCCCCTCTACAGAACACCTCCCCCAACACAGAATCCCCCCTCTACAGAACACCTCCCCCAACACACAGAATCCCCCTCTACAGAACACCTCCCCCCAACACACAGAATCCCCCCTCTACAGAACACCCCCCCCCAACACACAGAATCCCCCCTCTACAGAACCCCCCCCCCCCAACACACAGAATCCCCCCTCTACAGAACACCTCCCCCCCAACACACAGAATCCCCCCCTCTACAGAACACCTCCCCCCCCCCCCCCCCAACACACAGAATCCCCCTCTACAGAACACCTCCCCCCCAACACACAGAATCCCCCCCTCTACAGAACACCTCCCCCCCCCCCCCCAACACACAGAATCCCCCTCTACAGAACACCTCCCCCCCCCCAACACACAGAATCCCCCTCTACAGAACACCTCCCCCCAACACACAGAATCCCCCTCTACAGAACACCTCCCCCCCAACACACAGAATCCCCCTCTACAGAACACCTCCCCCCCACACACACAGAATCCCCCCTCTACAGAACACCTCCCCCCCCCCCAACACACAGAATCCCCCTCTACAGAACACCTCCCCCCAACACACAGAATCCCCCCCTCTACAGAACACCTCCCCCCAACACACAGAATCCCCCTCTACAGAACACCTCCCCCCCCCAACACACAGAATCCCCCTCTACAGAACACCTCCCCCCAACACACACAGAATCCCCCTCTACAGAACACCTCCCCCCCAACACACAGAATCCCCCTCTACAGAACACCTCCCCCCCAACACACAGAATCCCCCCTCTACAGAACACCTCCCCCCCCAACACACAGAATCCCCCTCTACAGAACACCTCCCCCCCCCCACACAGAATCCCCCTCTACAGAACACCTCCCCCCCCAACACACAGAATCCCCCTCTACAGAACACCTCCCCCCCCAACACACAGAATCCCCCCTCTACAGAACACCTCCCCCCCAACACACAGAATCCCCCTCTACAGAACACCTCCCTCCCAACACACAGAATCCCCCTCTACAGAACACCTCCCCCCCCAACACACAGAATCCCCCCTCTACAGAACACCTCCCCCCCAACACACAGAATCCCCCTCTACAGAACACCTCCCCCAACACACAGAATCCCCCCTCTACAGAACACCTCCCCCCCCAACACACAGAATCCCCCTCTACAGAACACCTCCCCCCAACACACAGAATCCCCCTCTACAGAACACCTCCCCCCAACACACAGAATCCCCCTCTACAGAACACCTCCCCCCCCAACACACAGAATCCCCCTCTACAGAACACCTCCCCCAACACACAGAATCCCCCTCTACAGAACACCTCCCCCCAACACACAGAATCCCCCTCTACAGAACACCTCCCCCCCCAACACACAGAATCCCCCTCTACAGAACACCTCCCCCCCCAACACACAGAATCCCCCTCTACAGAACACCTCCCCCAACACACAGAATCCCCCTCTACAGAACACCTCCCCCCAACACACAGAATCCCCCTCTACAGAACACCTCCCCCCAACACACAGAATCCCCCTCTACAGAACACCTCCCCCAACACACAGAATCCCCCTCTACAGAACACCTCCCCCAACACACAGAATCCCCCCTCTACAGAACACCTCCCCCCAACACACACAGAATCCCCCTCTACAGAACACCTCCCCCCCCCACACAGAATCCCCCTCTACAGAACACCTCCCCCCCCCCAACACACAGAATCCCCCTCTACAGAACACCTCCCCCCCAACACACAGAATCCCCCCCTACAGAACACCTCCCCCAACACACAGAATCCCCCTCTACAGAACACCTCCCCCCCAACACACAGAATCCCCCCCTACAGAACACCTCCCCCAACACACAGAATCCCCCTCTACAGAACACCTCCCCCCAACACACAGAATCCCCCTCTACAGAACACCTCCCCCCAACACACAGAATCCCCCTCTACAGAACACCTCCCCCAACACACAGAATCCCCCTCTACAGAACACCTCCCCCAACACACAGAATCCCCCCTCTACAGAACACCTCCCCCCAACACACACAGAATCCCCCTCTACAGAACACCTCCCCCCAACACACAGAATCCCCCTCTACAGAACACCTCCCCCCCAACACACAGAATCCCCCTCTACAGAACACCTCCCCCCCCAACACACAGAATCCCCCTCTACAGAACACCTCCCCCCCCAACACACAGAATCCCCCTCTACAGAACACCTCCCCCCCCCACACAGAATCCCCCTCTACAGAACACCTCCCCCCCCCAACACACAGAATCCCCCTCTACAGAACACCTCCCCCCCAACACACAGAATCCCCCCCTACAGAACACCTCCCCCAACACACAGAATCCCCCCTCTACAGAACACCTCCCCCCCCAACACACAGAATCCCCCTCTACAGAACACCTCCCCCCCAACACACAGAATCCCCCTCTACAGAACACCTCCCCCCCAACACACAGAATCCCCCTCTACAGAACACCTCCCCCCAACACACAGAATCCCCCCTCTACAGAACACCTCCCCCCCCAACACACACAGAATCCCCCCTCTACAGAACACCTCCCCCCCAACACACAGAATCCCCCTCTACAGAACACCTCCCCCCCAACACACAGAATCCCCCCCCTCTACAGAACACCTCCCCCCCCAACACACAGAATCCCCCTCTACAGAACACCTCCCCCAACACACAGAATCCCCCTCTACAGAACACCTCCCCCCAACACACAGAATCCCCCTCTACAGAACACCTCCCCCCAACACACAGAATCCCCCTCTACAGAACACCTCCCCCAACACACAGAATCCCCCTCTACAGAACACCTCCCCCAACACACAGAATCCCCCCTCTACAGAACACCTCCCCCCAACACACACAGAATCCCCCTCTACAGAACACCTCCCCCCCCCACACAGAATCCCCCTCTACAGAACACCTCCCCCCCCCAACACACAGAATCCCCCTCTACAGAACACCTCCCCCCCAACACACAGAATCCCCCCCTACAGAACACCTCCCCCAACACACAGAATCCCCCTCTACAGAACACCTCCCCCCCAACACACAGAATCCCCCCCTACAGAACACCTCCCCCAACACACAGAATCCCCCTCTACAGAACACCTCCCCCCAACACACAGAATCCCCCTCTACAGAACACCTCCCCCCAACACACAGAATCCCCCTCTACAGAACACCTCCCCCAACACACAGAATCCCCCTCTACAGAACACCTCCCCCAACACACAGAATCCCCCCTCTACAGAACACCTCCCCCCAACACACACAGAATCCCCCTCTACAGAACACCTCCCCCCCCCAACACACAGAATCCCCCTCTACAGAACACCTCCCCCCCAACACACAGAATCCTCCTCTACAGAACACCTCCCCCCAACACACAGAATCCCCCTCTACAGAACACCTCCCCCCAACACACAGAATCCCCCTCTACAGAACACCTCCCCCCCCCACACAGAATCCCCCTCTACAGAACACCTCCCCCCCCCAACACACAGAATCCCCCTCTACAGAACACCTCCCCCCAACACACAGAATCCCCCCTCTACAGAACACCTCCCCCCCCAACACACAGAATCCCCCCTCTACAGAACACCTCCCCCCAACACACAGAATCCCCCTCTACAGAACACCTCCCCCAACACACAGAATCCCCCCCTACAGAACACCTCCCCCAACACACAGAATCCCCCCTCTACAGAACACCTCCCCCCCCAACACACAGAATCCCCCTCTACAGAACACCTCCCCCCCAACACACAGAATCCCCCTCTACAGAACACCTCCCCCCAACACACAGAATCCCCCCTCTACAGAACACCTCCCCCCCCAACACACACAGAATCCCCCCTCTACAGAACACCTCCCCCCCAACACACAGAATCCCCCTCTACAGAACACCTCCCCCCCAACACACAGAATCCCCCCCCTCTACAGAACACCTCCCCCCAACACACAGAATCCCCCTCTACAGAACACCTCCCCCTGTGGTATGCGGAGGAGGGGGAGGGGTAGTACACACCTCGGTACACGCGGGACGGCGGGGATCTCGGTGACGGGCGGGGAATCTCTGGGGGGGGGGGGGGGGCGGCGGTCTCTTCACACCGAAACTTCCTCCTCCGGAGCCGGAAGTGGCTGCGATCAGCTGACCCGCACTGCACTCTGGGAGGTGACGTCACCGGACGGGAAGAGCTTCGCGTCTGTCACATGACTCGTTCTCCGCTCCGCCTACTCCTCCTCCCCCTGGGCCTTACCGGGGGAGGAGCCGACGCGTCATACCCGCCCCCTCCCTAAGTGCGTGACACTGCTTTGAGACCCCGCCCCCCCTGTGTATAATGACCGCCCACCGTCCGATCTGATCGTCCGATAATCATCGTATCCCAGAGATCTGACTGATATGTGTGTGGGGGAGGGGTGACAACAGAAATCTCAACCTGAAAATACTCATTTCAGAGTAAAGTCCGTAAAAACGGTCCGAATATCGAACGACAGATCCTACGATTGGTTATTAACGTCACGAAAATTCTCGTGCGACAGAAAATAACGGGACGCGACATCCTGCGCTGTATTCCCGGAAATCGTACGAGGAAAATTTCCATGTCCGATCGGATAATATCCGATCATCGCTCCCAACTGTCCCGGATTTGGAGGGATGTCCCTCATTCTCCTCATTTGTCCCTCATTCTCCTCATGTGTCCCTCATTCTCCTCATGTGTCCCTCATTCTCCTCATTTGTCCCTCATTCTCCTCATGTGTCCCTCATTCCCCTCATTTGTCCCTCATTCTCCTCATTTGTCCCTCATTCTCCTCATGTGTCCCTCATGTGTCCCTCATTCCCCTCATTTGTCCCTCATTCCCCTCATGTGTCCCTCATTCTCCTCATGTGTCCCTCATTCCCCTCATTTGTCCCTCATTCTCCTCATTTGTCCCTCATTCCCCTCATTTGTCCCTCATTCCCCTCATGTGTCCCTCATTCCCCTCATGTGTCCCTCATTCTCCTCATGTGTCCCTCATTCTCCTCATGTGTCCCTCATTCCCCTCATTTGTCCCTCATTCCCCTCATGTGTCCCTCATTCTCCTCATGTGTCCCTCATTCTCCTCATGTGTCCCTCATTCTCCTCATGTGTCCCTCATTCTCCTCATGTGTCCCTCATTCCCCTCATGTGTCCCTCATTCTCCTCATGTGTCCCTCATTCTCCTCATATGTCCCTCATTCTCCTCATTTGTCCCTCATTCTCCTCATTTGTCCCTCATTCTCCTCATGTGTCCCTCATTCTCCTCATGTGTCCCTCATTCTCCTCATTTGTCCCTCATTCTCCTCATTTGTCCCTCATTCTCCTCATTTGTCCCTCATTCTCCTCATGTGTCCCTCATTCTCCTCATATGTCCCTCTGTCCCGTCTCAGAAAGTTGGGAGGCGTGTCGGATGAACGGTTCTGATTGGCTCCTGTGAATACGCCATCCGGAAACGATTGTCTGATTCTTGTACAGCTGTCAGCGGGGATTTTAGGGCCCCCCCCCCCCTGGAGCAGAGAACTCGGGGTACTGCCACTGCAAGTTGAAAAGGGGGGGGGGGGTGTCGTGAAATGAGAATGGGGGGGAGGAGCTGCTGCCGTGAATTAGGCCCCTTTCACACCCAGGCGACAAAACGCCGGTAGGGGAGAATTTCCATTGCCCTCCTATGGAGACGGTTCACGCCTCACGCCTCACGCCTCACGTCTCACGCCTCACGCCTCACGCCTCACGTCTCACGCCTCACGCCTCACGCCGAACGCCTCACGCCTCACGCCTCACGCCTCACGCCTCACGCCTCACGCCTCACGCCTCACGCCTCACGCCTCACGTCTCACGTCTCACGCCTCACGCCTCACGCCTCACGCCTCACGTCTCACGCCGAACGCCGAACGCCTCACGCCTCACGTCTCACGCCTCACGCCTCACGCCGAACGCCTCACGCCTCACGTCTCACGCCTCACGCCTCACGCCTCACGCCTCACGCCTCACGTCTCACGCCTCACGCCGAACGCCGAACGCCTCACGCCGAAACGCCTGAAGCTCAAAACAAGTCCCGGACCCTTTTTTTCAGGCGTCTTTCGGCGTTCGGCCATATTACACGATGTGTAATCACCCCTCCAGCGAAAACCGCGGTAAAAAACGCCGCAAATCGCCTACACCTAGGTGTGAATGCAGCCCTAAGGTTAGGGGGGGGGGGGGGGGCCATCCGGGGGAGAAACGACTGATTGTATGAACAGCGATCGCTCAGTCCCCTCCCCCCCTACAGTTAGAACATAATTAACCCCTTCCCTGCCAGTGATATTTTTACAGTAAACATTGGGCCCGGATTCAAGAAGCAATTGCGCCTGTGTAACCATAGTTACACAGCGCAATTGCTTACTTGCGCCGGCGTTACGAATGCTCCTGATTCAGGTAGCTCGATACGCCGACTGCAGCCTAAGATATGCGCGGTATAAGGCTCTTATGCCCTCATATCTTAGGCTGCATTCTTGCGCAGGCCGCTAGGTGGCGTTCCCGTAGTGGTCAGCATATAGTATGCAAATTGCATACTAACGCCGATTCACAACGTTACGCAAGCCCTGCGTACGCAATTTACGTGGTTTCCGTACGTCGGGTTTCGCGTAAGGCTGCCCATGCTAAAAGCAGGGGCAGCCAATGGTACGTATACCCGTCGTTCCCACGTCGCGAGGTTTACATTTTAAGTCATTTGCGTAAGTGAATCGTGAATGGCACTGGACGCCATTCACGTTCACTTTGAAGCAAATGACGTCCTTGCGACGTCATTTGCCGCAATGCACGTCGGGAAAGTTTCCCAAAAGGAGCATGCACCGTACGCTCGGCGCGGGAACACGCCTAATTTAAATGATTCCCGTCCCCTACGGGATCATTTAAATTGCGCGCCCGCTTACGCCGGGCATTTTGCCGGCGCGCCCACGCAAATTACGGAGCTAGTGCTCGGTGAATCGAGGGTAGCGCAGATAATTTGCGGGGGCGCAGGGCAAAAACGGTGCTCTGCACCTACGTAAAATATGCGCAAATCTTATTCAATCTACCCCACTATCGTATCTATCGGCGGGCATAGCGTATCTCAGATACGTTACGCCGCTGTAACATAGGGCGCAAGTTCCGTATTCAGAAAGAACTTGCGCCTTAAGTTACGGCGGCGTAGTGTAAATGTGTCGGCGTAAGCCCGCCTAATTCAAATGTGGATGATGTGGGCATGTTTTTTTAAAATTACATGTGACCCCCCACATATTTGACGTTTTTTATGAACGGCGCATGCGCCAAATTACGCCACAAACTGTCATTGATTTCGATGTGAACGTAACTTACGTACAGCCCTATTCGCGAACGACTTACACAAACAACGTAAAATACGACGCTGTTTGTTCGTTTCCGACGGCCATACCTTAACACGACTTATGCCTGCTTTATGAGGGGTAACTTTACACCGGAAAAAGCCAAACATAAACGATGTAAAAAAACTGCGCCGAGCGCACATACTTTTCTGAATCGCCGTATCTACCGAATTTGCATATTCCTTGCGTAAATCGACGGAAGCGCCACCTAGCGGCCAGCGTGAAATTGCAGCTTAAGATACGATGGTGTAAGACACTTAGGGCCAGATTCTCAAAGGCGTTACCACGGCGCAACACCATTAGCGCCGTCGTAACACCTCATCTGGCCCCGGGTATCTATGCGACTGATTCTTAGAATCAGTTGCGCATAGGTACCCATTAGATCTGACATGCGTAAGGCTGTTACGCTGTCAGATCTTAAATGTATTTTTTTTTCCCGCCGCTAGGTGTCGCATCGTCGCTTTTCCCCGTCGTCTATGCAAATGAGGTAAGTACGGCGATTCCCGAACATACGCGAGGTCGACGCAGCGAATTAACGTCGTTTGCGTAGCGTACCCGACGCGTAAGGTTGCCCCTGCTAATTAGCAGGCGCAACCAATGTTAACGATGGCCGTCGTTCCCGCGTCGAATTCAATATAAATTACGTCGTTTGCGTAAGATGTCCGTGAATGGCGCTGGACGCCATTTACGTATACATCTAGGCAAATGACGTCGGGGCGACGTCATTTAGCGCAATGCACGTCGGGTAATTTACCCGACGGAGCATGCGCAGTACGCTCGGCGCGGGAGCGCGCCTAATTTAAATGGTGCCCGCCCCATTTGAATTGGGCGGGCTTGCGACGAGCAATCTAACGCTACACCGCCGCAAGTTTACAGGTAAGTGTTCTGAGAATCAGGATGTAAACCTGTAGACCTGCGGCGGTGTAACGTAGATCTCATATATTCCGCTGCCCAGGAGCAGCGCGAATGTATGAGAATCTGGCCCTATGCCCCCATTCACACCTAGGCGTTTTGTCGCCTGTAGTGCGACGCCGCTGCGGCCCCGACACGCCAGAGGGATGATGTAACATTGCCCTCTATGGAGATGGTTCACATCTCCACGCCGAACGCCTGAAAACAAGTCCCGGACCTTTTTTTTTTCAGGCGGCTCTCGGCGTTCGGCATAGGAGATGTGAACCATCTCCATAGAGGGACAATCTAGGGGCACATCTAGGCGGACAATCGTGGCGTTTTGTCGCCGCAAATCGCGGGACAAAACGCTGCGATTTTGTCTGCCTAGATGTGAATGCAGCCTCACACCAGTCGGATCTTAGGCATATCTCTGCGTAACCTGATTCTATGAATCAGCCGCATGGATACGACCGACGCAACTCGTATCTGAATCTGGGCCGAAGTTTTTATTTTTTTCTGTTCATTTTTTTTGTAAATAAGTAAGTTTTCTACTTTGATTACGGGCACCAATGAGGCGGCACTGATGGGTACCGGCGAGGCGACACTGATGGACACTGATAGGCGGCACTGATGGGCACTGTTAGGCAACACTGATGGGCACTCATGGGTGGCACTGATGGACACTGAGGGGTGGCACTGATGGCATTGCTGGGCATCACTTGTGCCCATGTTGCCAGTCAGTGCCCATTTGTGGCAGGACTGGAGGGAGGGAAGAGGAGGAGGACAGGAGGGGGGCAGAGGAGGAGGGGGGCAGAGGAGGAGGACAGGAGGTGGGCAGAGGAGGACAGGAGGGGGCAGAGGAGGACAGGAGGGGGGCACAGGAGGAGGACAGGAGGAGGGCAGAGGAGGAGGACAGGAGGGGGGGCAGAGGAGGAGGACAGGAGGGGGGAAAGAGGAGGAGGACAGGAGGGGGGGCAGAGGAGGAGGACAGGAGGGGGGAAAGAGGAGGAGGACAGGAGGGGGGCAGAGAAGGAGGACAGGAGGGGGGCAGAGAAGGAGGACAGGAGGGGGGCAGAGGAGGAGGACAGGAGGGGGGAAAGAGGAGGAGGACAGGAGGGGGGCAGAGGAGGAGGACAGGAGGGGGGCAGAGAAGGAGGACAGGAGGGGGGCAGAGGAGGAGGACAGGAGGGGGGAAAGAGGAGGAGGACAGGAGGGGGGGCAGAGGAGGAGGACAGGAAGAGGGCAGAGGAGGAGGACAGGAGGGGGGAAAGAGGAGGAGGACAGGAGGGGGGGCAGAGGAGGAGGACAGGAGGAGGGGCAGAGGAGGAGGACAGGAGGGGGGAAAGAGGAGGAGGACAGGAGGGGGGGCAGAGGAGGAGGACAGGAGGAGGGGCAGAGGAGGAGGACAGGAGGGGGGAAAGAGGAGGAGGACAGGAGGGGGGGCAGAGGAGGAGGACAGGAGGAGGGGCAGAGGAGGAGGACAGGAGGGGGGCAGAGAAGGAGGACAGGAGGGGGGCAGAGGAGGAGGACAGGAGGAGGAGGGCAGAGGAGGAGGACAGGAGGTGGGCAGAGGAGGAGGACAGGAGGAGGGCAGAGGAGGAGGACAGGAGGGGGGCATAGGAGGAGGACAGGAGGGGGGCATAGGAGGAGGACAGGAGGGGGGCAGAGGAGGAGGACAGGAGGGGGGCAGAGGAGGAGGACAGGAGGGGGGGCAGAGGAGGACAGGAGGAGGGGCAGAGGAGGAGGACAGGAGGGGGGCAGAGAAGGAGGACAGGAGGGGGGCAGAGGAGGAGGACAGGAGGAGGAGGGCAGAGGAGGAGGACAGGAGGAGGAGGGCAGAGGAGGAGGACAGGAGGGGGGGCAGAGGAGGAGGACAGGAGGAGGGGCAGAGGAGGAGGACAGGAGGAGGGCAGAGGAGGAGGACAGGAAGAGGGCAGAGGAGGAGGACAGGAAGAGGGCAGAGGAGGAGGACAGGAGGTGGGCAGAGGAGGAGGACAGGAGGGGGGCATAGGAGGAGGACAGGAGGGGGGCAGAGGAGGAGGACAGGAGGGGGGCAGAGGAGGAGGACAGGAGGGGGGCAGAGGAGGAGGACAGGAGGGGGGCAGAGGAGGAGGACAGGAAGAGGGCAGAGGAGGAGGACAGGAGGTGGGCAGAGGAGGAGGACAGGAGGAGGGCAGAGGAGGAGGACAGGAGGGGGGCAGAGGAGGAGGACAGGAGGAGGAGGGCAGAGGAGGAGGACAGGAGGGGGGGCAGAGGAGGAGGACAGGAGGAGGGGCAGAGGAGGAGGACAGGAGGGGGGCAGAGAAGGAGGACAGGAGGAGGGGCAGAGGAGGAGGACAGGAGGAGGAGGGCAGAGGAGGAGGACAGGAGGGGGGGCAGAGGAGGAGGACAGGAGGAGGGGCAGAGGAGGAGGACAGGAGGAGGAGGGCAGAGGAGGAGGACAGGAGGGGGGGCAGAGAAGGAGGACAGGAGGAGGGGCAGAGGAGGAGGACAGGAGGAGGAGGGCAGAGGAGGAGGACAGGAGGGGGGGCAGAGGAGGAGGACAGGAGGAGGGGCAGAGGAGGAGGACAGGAGGAGGGCAGAGGAGGAGGACAGGAAGAGGGCAGAGGAGGAGGACAGGAGGTGGGCAGAGGAGGACAGGAGGGGGGCAGAGGAGGAGGACAGGAGGGGGGCATAGGAGGAGGACAGGAGGGGGGCAGAGGAGGAGGACAGGAGGGGGGCAGAGGAGGAGGACAGGAAGAGGGCAGAGGAGGAGGACAGGAGGTGGGCAGAGGAGGAGGACAGGAGGAGGGCAGAGGAGGAGGACAGGAGGGGGGCAGAGGAGGAGGACAGGAGGAGGAGGGCAGAGGAGGAGGACAGGAGGGGGGGCAGAGGAGGAGGACAGGAGGAGGGGCAGAGGAGGAGGACAGGAGGGGGGCAGAGAAGGAGGACAGGAGGAGGGGCAGAGGAGGAGGACAGGAGGAGGAGGGCAGAGGAGGAGGACAGGAGGGGGGGCAGAGGAGGAGGACAGGAGGAGGGGCAGAGGAGGAGGACAGGAGGAGGGGCAGAGGAGGAGGACAGGAGGAGGGGCAGAGGAGGAGGACAGGAGGAGGGCAGAGGAGGAGGACAGGAGGTGGGCAGAGGAGGACAGGAGGGGGGCAGAGGAGGAGGACAGGAGGGGGGCATAGGAGGAGGACAGGAGGGGGGCAGAGGAGGAGGACAGGAGGAGGGCAGAGGAGGAGGACAGGAGGGGGGCAGAGGAGGAGGACAGGAAGAGGGCAGAGGAGGAGGACAGGAGGTGGGCAGAGGAGGAGGACAGGATGGGGCAGAGGAGGAGGGCAGAGGAGGAGGACAGGAGGGGGGCAGAGGAGGAGGACAGGAGGGGGGCAGAGGAGGGGGGCAGAGGAGGGGGGCAGAGGAGGAGGACAGGAGGGGGGCAGATAAGGAGGACAGGAGGGGGGGAAGAGGAGGGGGAGAGGAGGAGGACAGAAGGGGGGCAGAGGAGGAGGACAGGAGGGGGGCAGAGGAGGAGGACAGGAGGGGGCAGAGGAGGAGGACAGGAGGGGGGCAGAGAAGGAGGACAGGAGGGGGGGGAAAGGGAAGGAGGGGGGCAGAGAAGAACGGGAGGGGGGAAGAGGACAGGAGGGGGAGCAGAGGAGAAGGACAGGAGGGGGGGCAGAGGAGGAGGACAGGAGGAGGGGCAGAGGAGGAGGACAGGAGGAGGGCAGAGGAGGAGGACAGGAGGAGGGGCAGAGGAGGAGGACAGGAGGAGGGGCAGAGGAGGAGGACAGGAGGAGGGCAGAGGAGGAGGACAGGAAGAGGGCAGAGGAGGAGGACAGGAGGTGGGCAGAGGAGGAGGACAGGAGGGGACAGAGGAGGGCAGAGGAGGAGGACAGGAGGGGGGCATAGGAGGAGGACAGGAGGGGGGCAGAGGAGGAGGACAGGAGGAGGGCAGAGGAGGATGAGAGGAGGAGGACAGGAGGGGGGCAGAGGAGGAGGACAGGGAGAGGGCAGAGGAGGAGGACAGGAGGTGGGCAGAGGAGGAGGACAGGAGGGGGCAGAGGAGGACAGGAGGAGGGCAGAGGAGGAGGACAGGAGGGGGGCAGAGGAGGAGGACAGGAGGGGGGCAGAGGAGGAGGACAGGAGGGGGGGAAGAGGAGGGGGAGAGGAGGAGGACAGAAGGGGGGCAGAGGAGGAGGACAGAGGAGGAGGACAGGAGGGGGCAGAGGAGGAGGACAGGAGGGGGCAGAGGAGGAGGACAGGAGGGGGGCAGATAAGGAGGACAGGAGGGGGGGAAGAGGAGGGGGAGAGGAGGAGGACAGAAGGGGGGCAGAGGAGGAGGACAGGAGGAGGGCAGAGGAGGAGGACAGGAGGGGGGGCAGAGGAGGAGGACAGGAGGGGGGAAAGAGGAGGAGGACAGGAGGAGGAGGGCAGAGGAGGAGGACAGGAGGGGGGGCAGAGGAGGAGGACAGGAGGGGGGGCAGAGGAGGAGGACAGGAGGAGGGGCAGAGGAGGAGGACAGGAGGGGGGCAGAGAAGGAGGACAGGAGGGGGGCAGAGGAGGAGGACAGGAGGAGGAGGGCAGAGGAGGAGGACAGGAGGAGGAGGGCAGAGGAGGAGGACAGGAGGGGGGGCAGAGGAGGAGGACAGGAGGAGGGGCAGAGGAGGAGGACAGGAGGAGGGCAGAGGAGGAGGACAGGAAGAGGGCAGAGGAGGAGGACAGGAAGAGGGCAGAGGAGGAGGACAGGAGGTGGGCAGAGGAGGAGGACAGGAGGGGGGCATAGGAGGAGGACAGGAGGGGGGCAGAGGAGGAGGACAGGAGGGGGGCAGAGGAGGAGGACAGGAAGAGGGCAGAGGAGGAGGACAGGAGGTGGGCAGAGGAGGAGGACAGGAGGAGGGCAGAGGAGGAGGACAGGAGGGGGGCAGAGGAGGAGGACAGGAGGAGGAGGGCAGAGGAGGAGGACAGGAGGGGGGGCAGAGGAGGAGGACAGGAGGAGGGGCAGAGGAGGAGGACAGGAGGGGGGCAGAGAAGGAGGACAGGAGGAGGGGCAGAGGAGGAGGACAGGAGGAGGAGGGCAGAGGAGGAGGACAGGAGGGGGGGCAGAGGAGGAGGACAGGAGGAGGGGCAGAGGAGGAGGACAGGAGGAGGAGGGCAGAGGAGGAGGACAGGAGGGGGGGCAGAGAAGGAGGACAGGAGGAGGGGCAGAGGAGGACAGGAGGGGGGCAGAGGAGGAGGACAGGAGGGGGGCATAGGAGGAGGACAGGAGGGGGGCAGAGGAGGAGGACAGGAGGGGGGCAGAGGAGGAGGACAGGAAGAGGGCAGAGGAGGAGGACAGGAGGTGGGCAGAGGAGGAGGACAGGAGGGGGGCAGAGGAGGAGGACATGAGGAGGAGGGCAGAGGAGGAGGACAGGAGGGGGGGCAGAGGAGGAGGACAGGAGGAGGGGCAGAGGAGGAGGACAGGAGGGGGGCAGAGAAGGAGGACAGGAGGAGGGGCAGAGGAGGAGGACAGGAGGAGGAGGGCAGAGGAGGAGGACAGGAGGGGGGGCAGAGGAGGAGGACAGGAGGAGGGGCAGAGGAGGAGGACAGGAGGAGGGGCAGAGGAGGAGGACAGGAGGAGGGCAGAGGAGGAGGACAGGAAGAGGGCAGAGGAGGAGGACAGGAGGTGGGCAGAGGAGGACAGGAGGGGGGCAGAGGAGGAGGACAGGAGGGGGGCATAGGAGGAGGACAGGAGGGGGGCAGAGGAGGAGGACAGCAGAGGAGGAGGACAGGAGGGGGGCAGAGGAGGAGGACAGGAAGAGGGCAGAGGAGGAGGACAGGAGGTGGGCAGAGGAGGAGGACAGGATGGGGCAGAGGAGGAGGGCAGAGGAGGAGGACAGGAGGGGGGCAGAGGAGGAGGACAGGAGGGGGGCAGAGGAGGGGGGCAGAGGAGGGGGGCAGAGGAGGAGGACAGGAGGGGGGCAGATAAGGAGGACAGGAGGGGGGGGAAGAGGAGGGGGAGAGGAGGAGGACAGAAGGGGGGCAGAGGAGGAGGACAGGAGGGGGGCAGAGGAGGAGGACAGGAGGGGGCAGAGGAGGAGGACAGGAGGGGGGCAGAGAAGGAGGACAGGAGGGGGGGGGAAGGGAAGGAGGGGGGCAGAGAAGAACGGGAGGGGGGAAGAGGACAGGAGGGGGAGCAGAGGAGAAGGACAGGAGGGGGGGCAGAGGAGGAGGACAGGAGGAGGGGCAGAGGAGGAGGACAGGAGGAGGGCAGAGGAGGAGGACAGGAGGAGGGGCAGAGGAGGAGGACAGGAGGAGGGGCAGAGGAGGAGGACAGGAGGAGGGCAGAGGAGGAGGACAGGAAGAGGGCAGAGGAGGAGGACAGGAGGTGGGCAGAGGAGGAGGACAGGAGGGGACAGAGGAGGGCAGAGGAGGAGGACAGGAGGGGGGCATAGGAGGAGGACAGGAGGGGGGCAGAGGAGGAGGACAGGAGGAGGGCAGAGGAGGAGGACAGGAGGGGGGCAGAGGAGGAGGACAGGAAGAGGGCAGAGGAGGAGGACAGGAGGTGGGCAGAGGAGGAGGACAGGAGGGGGCAGAGGAGGACAGGAGGAGGGCAGAGGAGGAGGACAGGAGGGGGGCAGAGGAGGAGGACAGGAGGGGGGCAGAGGAGGAGGACAGGAGGGGGGCAGAGGAGGAGGACAGGAGGGGGGGAAGAGGAGGGGGAGAGGAGGAGGACAGAAGGGGGGCAGAGGAGGAGGACAGGAGGGGGCAGAGGAGGAGGACAGGAGGGGGGCAGAGAAGGAGGACAGGAGGGGGGGAAGAGGACAGGAGTGGGGCAGAGAAGAACGGGAGGGGGGAAGAGGACAGGAGGGGGAGCAGAGGAGAAGGACAGGAGGGGGGGCAGAGGAGAGGGTCTGGAGGGGGGAAGAGGAGGACAGGAGGGGGAGCAGAGAAGAACGGGAGGGGGGAAAGAGGAGGAGGACAGGAGGGGGGCAGAGGAGGAGGACAGGAGGGGGGCAGAGAAGGAGGACAGGAGGGGGGGCAGAGGAGGAAGGAAGACAGGAGGGGGGGCAGAAGAGGAGGACAGGAGGGCAGAGGAGGAGGCCAGGAAGAGGAGCAGAGGAGAAGGACTGGAGGGGGGCAGAGGAGGAAGACAGGATGGGGGCAGAGGAGAGGGTCTGGAGGGGGAAGAGGAGGAGAACAGGATGGGGGCAGAGGAGGAGGACAGGAGGCCCGGAGAACAGGGGGGCGGAGAAAGACACGGAGGGGGGCCAGGGAGGAGCACACAGAACAGTGGGGAAGCTGTATAGATTTTTAGCTGAAAGCCGGGGGAAGCCCCTCCCACCACACCAATCATTCCGGGAGATTGCGAGGCGAATGCGGGGGGGGGGGGCGGATTGAGACTTGGGATGTCTCCCCTTTGTATCCATACAAATCCCTGATCACCAAACATGGAAGAGAGGGGAATATTGCACTGGGGACACCATGGAGCCCCTCATCCTTCTCTCTAACCCTCCTGTAGTGGGTGGAGCCTGTTGGCCCCTCCCACAGCTCTGCTCCCTTCCCCCGCTGTACCACCCTCACTCTGCCCCTCCCCCGCTGTACTGCACTCACTCTGCCCCTCCTCTGCTGTACCACACTCATTCTGTCCCTCCTCTGCTGTACTGCACTCATTCTGCCCCTCCCCTGCTGTACCACACTCACTCTGCCCCTCCCCCGCTGTACTGCACTCACTCTGCCCCTCCCCTGCTGTACCACACTCACTCTGCCCCTCCCCCGCTGTACTGCACTCACTCTGCCCCTCCTCTGCTGTACCACACTCATTCTGTCCCTCCTCTGCTGTACTGTACTCATTCTGCCCCTCCCCTGCTGTACTGCATTCACTCTGCCCCCTCCCCCACTGTACTGCACTCAGTCTGCCCCCTCCCCCACTGTACTGCACTCACTTTTCCCCCTCCCCCGCTGTACTGCACCCTCTCTGCCCCTCCTCTGCTGTACCACACTCATTCTGCCCCTCCCCCGCTGTACTGCACTCACTTTGCCCCTCTCCTGCTGTACTGCACTCACTTTGCCCCTCCCCCGCTGTACTGCACTCACTTTGCCCCTCCCCCGCTGTACTGCACTCACTTTGCCCACTCTTATGCCCCGTACACACCATCACTTTATGTGATGAAAAAAAACGACACTTTCTGTGAAGTAAAAAATGACGTTTTTGAAACTTCAATTTTCAAAGACGAAGTTGCATACACACCATCGTTTTCTCACAATGATCTTGCAAAGTCAGGTTACGTTCCACCACGTTTTACCATTGAAGCTAGCTTCTGGGCATGCGTAGATGAAAAAACGTCTTAGAAAACGACGTTTTTTTGCTACACACGGTCAATTTCTGTGAGGTAAAAAGTGCACTTTTGAAAAACGACACATAAAATTGAAGCATGCTTCAATTTTTTTCTGTCGTTTTTTAGAAGACATAAAACGACGTTTTTGCCCACACACGGTCAATTAAATTGACGTTTTTGAAAATGACGTTTTTTTCCATCGCAGAAAGTGATGGTGTGTACGCGGCATTACCCACTGACTATGGGCCCCTCTGGCATTTAGGCCCTATGGGATGTGCCTGGGGGGCATTTGGAGTGGATTTGTTTCTAATTCAAGTTCAAGTCTCCCCAAAACACACAGACTGGGAATCTAGGGGCCCGGGATCCGTGTCTGACAGAGAACTCGGAGGTTGTCCAATAACAGAGGAGACCAACAATCTGATCCAACATTGGGCTTTACTAAGGAAACAATAACAGGTCATTTCAACAACGGCCCCGGGGCCACATCTAGTCTTCCTCACATGGTGACCCCAGGACTGGAGAAGTCACATTGTTCCTCATGGTGACCCCAGGACTGGAGAAGTCACATTGTTCCTCATGGTGACCCCAGGACTGGAGAAGTCACATTGTTCCTCATGGTGACCCCAGGACTGGAGAAGTCACATTGTTCCTCATGGTGACCCCAGGACTGGAGAAGTCACATTGTTCCTCATGGGGACCCCAGGACTGGAGAAGTCACATTGTTCCTCATGGTGACCCCAGGACTGGAGAAGTCACATTGTGTCTCTTGGTGACCCCAGGACTGGAGAAGTCACATTGTGTCTCATGGTGACCCCAGGACTGGAGAAGTCATATTGTGTCTCATGGTGACCCCAGGACTGGAGAAGTCACATTGTGTCTCTTGGTGACCCCAGGACTGGAGAAGTCACATTGTGTCTCTTGGTGACCCCAGGACTGGAGAAGTCACATTGTTCCTCATGGTGACCCCAGGACTGGAGAAGTCACAATGTTCCTCTTGGTGACCCCAGGACTGCACTTCCCCGGTGGGCCGGTCTGTGTCGGGGGGCAGCAGTGAAATTGGGACACGTTTCCTTTCCAAGTACTTTGTTTAAAGGAGAACTCCAGGCAGATATAAGTGGAGTCCACCCACCGCAAGTCCTTCAACCTGATATCAGTCCCAGGAGAAAGTCAGTGCTCCGGGAGAGGGAAGGGACACGCTCCGGGAGAGGGAAGGGACACGCTCCGGGAGAGGAAAGGGACACGCTCCGGGAGAGGAAAGGGACACGCTCCGGGAGAGGGAAGGAGAGGGAAGGGACACGCTCCGGGAGAGGGAAGGGACACGCTCCGGGAAAGGGAAGGGAGCGCTCCGGGAGAGGAAAGGGACACGCTCCGGGAGAGGAAAGGGACACGCTCCGGGAGAGGAAAGGGACACGCTCCGGGAGAGGAAAGGGACACGCTCCGGGAGAGGAAAGGGACACGCTCCGGGAGAGGGAAGGGACACGCTCTGGGAGAGGGAAGGGACACGCTCCGGGAGAGGGAAGGGACACGCTCCGGGAGAGGGAAGGAGAGGGAAGGGACACGCTCCGGGAGAGGGAAGGGACACGCTCCGGGAGAGGGAAGGAGAGGGAAGGGACACGCTCCGGGAGAGGGAAGGGACACGCTCCGGGAGAGGGAAGGAGAGGGAAGGGACACTCTCCGGGAGAGGAAAGGGACACGCTCCGGGAGAGGAAAGGGACACGCTCCGGGAGAGGGAAGGGACACGCTCCGGGAGAGGGAAGGAGAGGGAAGGGACACGCTCCGGGAGAGGGAAGGGACACGCTCCGGGAGAGGGAAGGGACACGCTCCGGGAGAGGAAAGGGACACTCTCCGGGAGAGGGAAGGGACACTCTCCGGGAGAGGGAAGGGACACTCTCCGGGAGAGGGAAGGGACACTCTCCGGGAGAGGGAAGGGACACGCTCCGGGAGAGGGAAGGGACACGCTCCGGGAGAGGGAAGGGACGCGCTCCGGGAGAGGGAAGGGACGCGCTCCGGGAGAGGGAAGGGACGCGCTCCGGGAGAGGGAAGGGACGCGCTCCGGGAGAGGGAAGGGACGCGCTCCGGGAGAGGGAAGGGACACGCTCCGGGAGAGGGAAGGGACACGCTCCGGGAGAGGGAAGGGACACGCTCCAGGAGAGGAAAGGGACACTCTCCGGGAGAGGAAAGGGACACGCTCCGGGAGAGGGAAGGAGAGGGAAGGGACACGCTCCGAGAGAGGGAAGGGACACGCTCCGAGAGAGGGAAGGGACACGCTCCGAGAGAGGGAAGGGACACGCTCCGGGAGAGGGAAGGGACACGCTCCGGGAGAGGGAAGGAGAGGGAAGGGACGCGCTCCGGGAGAGGGAAGGGACGCGCTCCGGGAGAGGGAAGGGACGCGCTCCGGGAGAGGGAAGGGACGCGCTCCGGGAGAGGGAAGGGACGCGCTCCGGGAGAGGGAAGGGACGCGCTCCGGGAGAGGGAAGGGACAAGCTCCCGGAGAGGGAAGGGACACGCTCCGGGAGAGGGAAGTGACACGCTCCGGGAGAGGGAAGGGACACGCTCCGGGAGAGGGAAGGGACACGCTCCGGGAGAGGGAAGGGACACGCTCCAGGAGAGGGAAGGGACACGCTCCGGGAGAGGGAAGGGACACTCTCCGGGAGAGGGAAGGGACACGCTCCGGGAGAGGGAAGGGACGCTCTCCAGGACAGGGCAGGAAGGGCAGCACTTTGGGAGAGGATGGGGGAGTAATGGGGACTAATTAAACTCTCTACTTGCAGTGCAGATGTGGTGACAGGAGGTGGCAGCAGAGGGATCACCTCATCACTGTGCCGCTCCTTCTTTATCGTTCAGTCACCAGGAGGGGGTGTGTCCTGGACAATGCTGCAGTGGAGTGGGAGGAGCTTTCTGTGCCGGTCACACTATCGGCTGATCACTTGTGAATTAAGGTGTCTGCCTGGGGTTCTTCTTTAACGTCTGTGCACGGGAGGCCACAGATGGACAGATACCTCCAGATCATAGAAGTGGCGCCCCGTCTGTGGAAATCTTCCAGGCCGGGGTCAGAGATCTCAGGCCGATATGGCCTGGTCAGGTATAAATCCTGGAGGTGGAAAGTCAGATTTCGGCAGCGGAGGAGACCTGGAATCTGGTTCTTCCGGAGTTTCTGTTCTCCAGGGTCTCACAGCAGAAGTCCTTCTTCGTATATTTAATCCCTGGGGATCGGTTGGTTGGGTGTCAGAGACGTCACCATGGCAAAGTGTTGACAACCTCCTCCTTCATGGATCACGGCACTGGATACTCCGCTGTGAGCTGGAGCTCACCGGTTCCAGCCGACGGTGGTGGGACCAGCAGATGAGTCCTCTCATGGCTCAGGAGAATGCTGCGGCGGTTGAACCTTTTCCCGCAGTGGTTGCAGGGGTAAGGCCGCTCCCCGGTGTGGATCCTCTGGTGAGTGGTCAGGTTGTGTTTCAGACTGAAGCTCCGCCCACACTCATGGCAGGCATACGGCCTCTCGCCGGTGTGAAGGCGGATGTGCTTGGTCAGGTGTTGTTTCTGGATAAAGCTCTTCCTGCATAAGTGGCAGGAGTAAGGCCTTTCCCCGGAGTGGATCCGGAGGTGGTTGATCAGCGTGTGCTTCTGGTTGAAGGACTTCCCACACATGGGACATATGAAGATCCTGATATGATCCTGGGAGGCCACAGGCTGCTGCACCTCCAGCTCAGCTTCTCCATTGGTTGGTTGGATCTGGAGGTCAAGTACGGGTTGTTGCTCCTCAGGGGCGGTGTCATCATTTTGAGGAGCCTGGTGGCTGGTTATGTCCTGTTGTCCATCTGGTGAGGTATGGCCATTGTTTAAATGTTTCTTCTTGCCAGGGATGGGTTTGGGCCTAGCGGCGCCACCTTTGTTCTGTTGGACTTGGTGGCTCTTTCGATGGTTATTCAGCGTCTCTCTCCGGCTGAAGCCTCGACCACACTGTGTACACAGGAAGGGCTTTTCCCCGGTGTGGGTCCTCTGGTGGGTGACCAGGTTGTGTTTCAGACTGAAGCTTCTATTGCAGATGTTACAGGTGAAGGGCTTGTAGCCCATGTGGAGCCTCTGGTGTTTGGTCAAGTTCTTCTTCTGGAGGAACCTTTTCCCGCACTGGTGGCAGACGTACAGCCGCTCCCCTTTGTGAAGATGTTCATGCTGGATAAGGTCCTCTCTCTGGCCAAATATCTGCCCACAGCGCGGACAGGTGTGGGAGTCTTTGGGTTGGCTCAGGCTTGGTTGGCCGGGGACCTCAAGGTCATGTGAAGTGGCCTTGGTGTGGGAGTCCTTGTGTCGGCTCAGGCTTGGTTGGCAGGTGACCTCAAGGTCATGTGAAGTGGCCTTGGTGTGGGAGTCTTTGTGTCGGCTCAGGCTTGGTTGGCAGGTGACCTCAAGGTCATGTGAAGTGGCCTTGGTGTGGGAGTCTTTGTGTTGGCTCAGGCTTGGTTGGCCGGGGACCTCAAGGTCACGTGAAGTGGTTTGTAGACCTTTCTGAGGCTTTGCTTCAACGTCTCGACTCTCAGTCTTTGTGCTTCCACACGTTGGGTCTCCAGAGAAGTCCTCGTCATGCGTCCTCCGGTGCATGTTGAGGATTCCTTGCCGGTTGAAGGTCTTGCCGCAGTCTGGGCAGGAAAATGGCCGTTCCCCGGTGTGGGTCCTCTGATGGGTCACCAGGTTATGTTTAATGTTGAACTGTTTGCCGCAGTGCTGGCAGCTAAAGGGGCGTTCCCCGCTGTGCAGCCGCAGGTGCTTGGTCAGGTGCTGCTTCTGGATGAAGTTCTTGCCGCACTCCCGGCAGGAGAAGGGCCTCTCCCCGGAGTGGATTCGGAGGTGGGTCATTAGAGGGTGTTTCTGCTTGAAGACCTTGGCGCAGACGTGGCACTTGTACATCTTCAGCCCCCCCAGGGTTGTCCAGGGAATGGCCGGTTTTATGGTGTGGAGTTTCTTAGGAGTTGATGAGACCTTCTCCGGAGGACTGGAGGTATTTTGCGGGCCCTCCAGGGGCCCCGGCTCCGCTGGCGCCTTGTAATGAATTTTCTGGTGTGCCAGGTAGGTGCTCCGCCGGCTGAACTTCTTATTACACTCGGAGCAGCTGAAGGGCTTTTCCCCGCTGTGGATCTTCAGGTGCGTGAAGAGATTGTGTTTCATGCTGAAGCTTCGGTCGCACTGGCCGCACACAAAGGGGCGTTCCCCGCTGTGCACGCGCAGGTGTTTCGTGAGGTGCTGCTTCTGGACGAAGCTCCGCCCACACTCGGGGCACTCGTGCGGCCTTTGCCCGGTGTGGATCCTGTAGTGGTTGATGAACGTCTGCTTGTTCGCGAAGCGTTTCCCGCAATCGGGGCAGATGAACGGTCGGGGGTTGACCGCGTGGCTGGCATCTGGTGGATCGTTATCGATCTGCACGACCTTCACTATGTATCCATCGCTTGGCCCGTCCTGGGCGGGATCAATGGTGGGATCCCATTCGTTGACCGTAAATCCGGCGTGCGGTTCTTCTTTGAGAGCCACGTTCTCGATCTGCTGGTGGTTTTCTAAATATCCCACCAGCGAAGGTTCCTCTTTGGGAATAAGGTGACCGGTTTGCCAGTCGATCGCGGCGTATCCCGCGTCTGGCTCCTCTTTGAGGTTGTCGCAATCTGGAAGTTTTACGGAGCGGGCGGCGGCGGTCTTGCGGCTCAGATTTGGCCCTTGGGTGGTCGACGGCTTGTTGTTCTTCTCTGGGAAGCGCTTCTTTTGGTGAGACTTTTGGTGAGTGCGGAGATTGACGCGGCGGCTGAAGTTCTTGCCGCATTCGGCACACGGGTACGGTTTCTCTCCGGTGTGAATCCTCATGTGTGTGGTCAGGTTGTGTTTCAGGCTGAAGCCGCGGCCGCAGATTTGGCACACGTAGGGCCGCTCGCCGGTGTGCAGCCGCTGGTGCTTGGTGAGGTGCTGCTTCTGGATGAAGCTCTTCCCGCATTGGTCGCAGGCGTACGGCCGCTCGCCGCTGTGGATCCGCTGATGTTTCACCAGATTGTGTCTCTGGGCGAATCCTTTACCACACACGGGGCAGCAGAAGAGCTTCTTCATTTCCAGCAGGGCCAGCGGCTGAAGACCTTCTGCGCCCCACGAGGCTCCCTCCTCGCGTTTCGTCGCGGTGACGCCGGGATCGCTGGGCCAGCTCGGCCAATGGGTGGGCACCGGCTCTTCTTTGATGATGACCATATTGGAGAATTCTCCGGTGGTCATCTCTCCATCTGTAAGAGAACATCGGAGAAGAGTCAACCGGGGAAATCAGCACCGACTCACCGACCACAACAGACCTCCATACAATCAGATCCTTCCAGGAAACCGCTGAAAATGCTGGATGCCTGGCTGTTATGCCGATCCTCTGGCTTCAACCATCTATGAGTCAATGACCCCAGAAGAAGTGAAGCCAAGGTATGAACATGACAGCCAGGAAACCAGGATATTCCAGAGGAGATCGGTGATGGAACCTTCCTACTCATCGAACTGGAAGACATTAAAGTAAAGCTAAGGGCGGGGCTTTCTTCAGCAGGAACGCACCTCCAGCACTGGATGTATTTTATGGTAAGGAGTGCTGGAGGGTCTATTGATGCTGCCTGATGGGAGATCTACTGTTGCTGGTGGGGATCTATTTTTGTGCACGGGTCTATTGTTGCTGGCAGGGGGTCTTATGTTGCTGGGAGGAAACTACTGCTGAGGTAAAGGTTTATTGCTACTGACTGGTGGAGGGTCTATTGATGCTGGCTACTGGGAGATCTGTTGTTGCCGTTGGGGGTCTATTGTTGCTAGGGTGGTATTTTGTTCTGGGGGACCATTGTTGCTGGGTGAGGGATCTATTGGTGTGTGTGTGTGAGGGGGTTTGGGTCTACTGCATAGGAAAAGGTCTATTGCTGCTGGCTGGTGGAGAGTCTATTGATGCTGGCTACTGGGAGATCTGTTGTTGCTGCTGGGGGTCCATTGTTGCTAGGGTGGTATTTTGTTGGGTGGGGGTCCATTGTTGGTGAGGGGGAACTGTTGTTGTGAGGGGGTACATTGTTGCTGGGGTGATCCTTTGTTGTATGGGTCTATTGTTGCTGGGGTGTGGTGCATTGTTTTTGTGGGGGATCCATTGTTGCTGTGGGGGTCTGTTATGTGGGGGGTCCATTTTTTCTTGGGGGTCTATTGTTGTGTGGGGGGTCTATCAAATTCCATACAAATTAGTACCTAGTAGCAAAATATGATACTTAGTTCTGTATTCTCTAAAATGGGTGTTACAGGTGGGTAGGGGGTGGAACTAAGGGGCGGTGCTCAGAGGTGGTTAGGGGGTGGAACTAAGGGGCGGTGCTCAGAGGTGGGTAGGGAGTGGAACTAAAGGATGGTGCTCAGAGGTGGTAGGGGGTGGAACTAAGGGTGGTGCTCAGAGGTGGGTAGGGAGTGGAACTAAGGAGCGGTGCTCAGAGGTGGGTAGGGAGTGGAACTAAGGGGCGGTGCTCAGAGGTGGGTAGGGAGTGGAACTAAGGAGCGGTGCTCAGAGGTGGGTAGGGAGTGGAACTAAGGGGCGGTGCTCAGAGGTGGGTAGGGGGTGGAACCAAGGGGCGGTGCTCGGAGGTGGGTAGGGAGTGGAACTTAGGGGCGGTGCTCAGAGGTGGGTAGGGAGTGGAACTAAGGGGCGGTGCTCGGCCTCGGAGGTGGGTGGGGAGTGGAACTAATGGGCGGTGCTCGGAGGTGGGTAGGGGGTGGAACTAAGGGATGTTGCTCAGAGGTGGAAATAAGGGGCGGTGCTCAGAGGTGGTAGGGGGTGGAACTAAGGGGCGGTGCTCAGAGGTGGGTAGGAAATGGAACTAAGGGGCGGTGCTCGGAGGTGGGTAGGGAGTGGAACTAAGGAGCGGTGCTCAGAGGTGGGTAGGGGGTGGAATTTAGGGGCGTTGCTCAGAGGTGGGTAAGGGGTGGAACTAAGGGTGGTGCTCAGAGGTGGGTAGGGGGTGAAACTAAGGGGCGGTGCTCAGAGGTGGATAGAGGGTGGAACTGAGGGGCGGTGCTCAGAGGTGGGTAGGGGGTGGAACTGAGGGGCGGTGCTCAGAGGTGGGTAGGGGGTGGAACTAAGGGTGGTGCTCAGAGGTGGGTAGGGGGTGGAACTAAGGGGCGGTGCTCAGAGGTGGGTAGGGGGTGGAACTAAGGGGTGGTGCTCAGAGGTGGTAGGGGTTGGAACTAAGGGGCAGTGCTCGGAGGTGGGTAGGGGGTGGAACTTAGGGGCGGTGCTCAGTGGTGGGTAGAGGGTGGAACCAAGGGGCGGTGCTCGGAGGTGGGTAGGGAGTGGAACTTAGGGGCGGTGCTCAGAGGTGGGTAGGGGGTAGAACTAAGGAGCAGTGCTCAGAGGTGGGTAGAGGGTGGAACTATGGGGCGGTGCTCAGAGGTGGGTAGGGGGTGGAACAAAGGGACGGTGCTCAGAGGTGGGTAGGGGGTGGAACTATGGGGCGGTGCTCAGAGGTGGGTAGGGGGTGGAACTAAGGGGGCGGTGCTCGGAGGTGGGTAGGGAGTGGAACTAAGGGGCGGTGCTAGGAGGTGGGTAGGGGGTGGAACTAAGGGGCAGTGCTCAGAGGTGGGTAGAGGGTGGAACTATGCGGCGGTGCTCAGAGGTGGGTAGGGGGTGGAACTAAGGGGCAGTGCTCAGAGGTGGGTAGAGGGTGGAACTATGCGGCGGTGCTCAGAGGTGGGTAGGGGGTGGAACTAAGGGGCGGTGCTCGGAGGTGGGTAGGGAGTGGAACTTAGGGGCGGTGCTCAGAGGTGGGTAGAGGGTGGAACTATGCGGCGGTGCTCAGAGGTGGGTAGGAGGTGGAACTAAGGGGCGATGCTCGGAGGTGGGTAGGGGGTGGAACTAAGGGGCGGTGCTCGGAGGTGGGTAGGGGGTGGAACTAAGGAGCGGTGCTCAGAGGTGGAACTAAGGGGCGGTGCTCGGAGGTGGGTAGGGGGTGGAACTAAGGGGCGGTGCTCGGAGGTGGGTAGGGGGTGGAACTAAGGAGCGGTGCTCAGAGGTGGGTAGGGGGTGGAACTAAGGGGCGGTACTCAAAGGTGGGTAGGAGGTGGAACTAAGGGGCGGTGCTCAGAGGTGGGTAGGGGGCGGAGACCAATGGTGCCTCAAAGGGGAGGAGTTCCTGCGCCAATTTCTCTAAAAATAAGCCCTGACTAAAGACAAAGGCCCGGATTCACAGACATCGGCGCACATTTAATGCCGCCGTAGCGTATCTCCTGTACGCTACGCCGACGCAGCGCAGAGAGGCAGTGCTGCCAAATCTGCGCTGGGTTCCCTCGGCGTAAGCCGGCGTAGGTGGAAGTGGGCGTGAGAAATGCTAATGAGGCGTGACCCCATGCAAATGATGGGCCGAGCGCCAGACAGATACATATAACGAACGGCGCATGCGCCGTCCCGTGGACATATCCCAGTGCGCATGCTCAGAATCACGTCGGAACTACTCCCTAAGATACGTCCGATCACTGCGCACAACGTGAACGTAACCTACGCCCAGTCATATTCACGTCCTACGTAAAATACGACGGCTGTTCCCTGGTGCAGCCCTTTGTATGAGTTGCGCCTCCTATATGGGGAATAACTTTACGCCGGACGTACAACTTTACGCAAACCGCGTATATTATGTGCCGGGCGCAACTACGTTCGTGAATCGCCGTATCTCCCTCATTTGCATATGTGAATAGAAAATCAATGGGAGCGCCACATGCGGCCAGCGTAAATATACGCTACGCCGGCGTAGGAAAGTTGCGTCCGTGGAAAGAAGCCTGTTTTCAGGCGTATCTCAGATTGTGGGCACGGCGCACAGATATGACGGCGCATATTTACACTTACGCGGCGTATATCGAGATACGTCGGTGTAAGTGCCTTCTCCCTCCCATCCCCCATCCTGCTTATTATCATCATTGCAAGTGAAAGAAAATCCCACATTTTGGGTCTTCCCAGAACAGAAATCTTCCAATGGGGACGCGTTGCAGGGATTTCCTCTCACTTCCTGTTTGGCTCTGGGACAGGAAGTACATGGAAATCTTGGCAGCGGGGACACGTTGCAGGGATTTCCTCTCACTTCCTGTTTGGCTCTGGGACAGGAAGTACATGAAAATCTTGGCAATGGGGACACGTTGCAGGGATTTCCTCTCACTTCCTGTTTGGCTCTGGGACAGGAAGTACATGAAAATCTTGGCAATGGGGACACGTTGCAGGGATTTCCTCTCACTTCCTGTTTGGCTCTGGGACAGGAAGTACATGAAAATCTTGGCAACGGGGACACGTTGCAGGGATTTCCTCTCACTTCCTGTTTGGCTCTGGGACAGGAAGTACATGAAAATCTTGGCAATGGGGACACGTTGCAGGGATTTCCTCTCACTTCCTGTTTGGCTCTGGGACAGGAAGTACATGAAAATCTTGGCAATGGGGACGTGTTGCAGGGATTTCCTCTCACTTCCTGTTTGGCTCTGGGACAGGAAGTACATGGAAATCTTGGCAATGGGGACACAGATGGAGAAAATAAATCTGACGGAGGTTCTAACCCCCCGTCATCTAAGTTCTAAGTTTCTGAATCCTAAACAATTGGCAATTCATTGAGATAAAACGATCGTTGTTTCCGGGAAGATCGGAGGAAATGGAATACAATGTAACACGATAGAGATGGAAATGTTTCGGGGGGGACCTGAGATCCCCCCCCCCCCGATCTCCACAGCCATTGGATGATGGGAATGAAGCCCTGGCGGGTCCCTCTGAGGGGTTCCCAGCGGACCAATCAGCGGACACCTCATGGGGGGCGCAGCGATTACCTCGGGGGGATGGGGCTTCCAGGATAGGATGAGGAACCCCAGAAGAGTGCACCGGATTGTATATAAGATTTGTATCTGCCTGTGTGTGGCTGGTCAGGTAGATTTGTGTGGAGTCTCCCTCTAGTGGTGGAGAGGAGTATTGCAGGATGTCTATCAGAACTCTCCCCTATTTTACCACACCGGGGGGGGGGTCCAAACTTTATACATAAAGGGCCAGTTTACTGTTCTACCGCCCCATCATTGGTGTCAGTGGGAGGGCCAGATAAAGGCAAGCAAGGGGCCGCACCCGGCCCCCGGGGCCACAGTTTGGAGACCCCCTGTACTGCAACACAGTCCTCACCTCTGTTACTTAGTTGCTGTGTCTTGGACACACCCAGGCTCCGCCCACATGATGGGTGTGGGTGGAGCAGGGAAAGGGTGGAGACCCCACCAGGCAATCATTGCTGTCAGTGTCCCCAGTGGGGAGATTTTCCCTCATTTCCTGTTCCTGGGTCCACACAGGAAGTGAGGGGAAATTTCCTCACTGGTGTCACAGAGAAGTCGGAGGTCCCGCCCCTCCCCCCCCGGACTGACCAGATACAGATCTGATGTGTATGGAGGACAGAGACCGACGTTGTCACACTTACCCGACACTCTCGTGCTGCACTCCTTGGTTGTCTCTTCTGGAGATCTCTGGTGGTCTCTTGTCCCAGCACTCTCGGGTTGTGTCTCTCTCTGAACTCTTGGATTGTCTCTTTGCACTCTCTGGCTGCCCTTCTACATCTCACTTTCTCTCTGGTGCTCTCGGGTTGTCTCTTTCTCCCTCTGGAAGTTTCTCTGCACTCTCTGGTTGTCTCTTTGCACTCTCTCTCTCTATGGTTGTATCTTGTCCCAGCACTCTCAGGTTGTGTCTCTCTCTGAACTCTCTGGTTGTCTCTTTGCACTCTCTGGTTGTCCTTCTGGTTGTCTCTTTCTCTCTGGTGGTCTCTTGTCCCAGTACTCTCTGGTTGTCTCTCTCTGAACTCTTGGGATGTCTCTTTCTCCCTCTGGAAGTTTCTCTGCACTCTCTGGTTGTCTCTCTGCACTCTCTGGTTGTCTCTTTGCACTCTCTGGTTGTCTATTTGCACTCTCTGGTTGCCCTTTTACTTCTCTCTCTCTATGGTTGTCTTTTGTCCCAGCACTCTCTGTTTGTCTCTCTCTCTGAACTCTCTGGTTGTCTCTTTGCACTCTCTGGTCGTCTCTTGTCACAGCACTCTCTGGTTGTCTCTCCTTCTAAACTCTCTGGTTGTCTCTCTCTCTGAACTCTTGGATTGTCTCTTTGCACTCTCTGGTTGTCTCTCTCTCTGAACTCTTGGGATGTCTCTTTCTCCCTCTGGAAGTTTCTCTGCACTCTCTGGTTGTCTCTTTGCACTCTCTCTCTCTATGGTTGTATCTTGTCCCAGCACTCTCAGGTTGTGTCTCTCTCTGAACTCTCTGGTTGTCTCTTTGCACTCTCTGGTTGTCCTTCTGGTTGTCTCTTTCTCTCTGGTGGTCTCTTGTCCCAGTACTCTCTGGTTGTCTCTCTCTGAACTCTTGGGATGTCTCTTTCTCCCTCTGGAAGTTTCTCTGCACTCTCTGGTTGTCTCTCTGCACTCTCTGGTTGTCTCTTTGCACTCTCTGGTTGTCTATTTGCACTCTCTGGTTGCCCTTTTACTTCTCTCTCTCTATGGTTGTCTTTTGTCCCAGCACTCTCTGTTTGTCTCTCTCTCTGAACTCTCTGGTTGTCTCTTTGCACTCTCTGGTCGTCTCTTGTCACAGCACTCTCTGGTTGTCTCTCCTTCTAAACTCTCTGGTTGTCTCTCTCTCTGAACTCTTGGATTGTCTCTTTGCACTCTCTGGTTGTCTCTCTCTCTGAACTCTTGGGATGTCTCTTTCTCCCTGTTGAAGTTTCTCTGGTTGTCTCTCTCTCTCTCTCCCTGGCCTGTGGTCTCGGAGGATCGGTCTCGGGGATCAGACGTCTGTCTCTTCCTCCAGAGTGAGGAGTCTCCTGCTGCAGCCCAACAGCCCTCCCTGCACAGAGAGGATTGTGGGAAAATTCTGCAGGGAGAGCGGGGAGGAGACTGAGAGCTGCACACTGAGAGAGACAGCAAGAGACAGGCAGGAGAGAGAGAGACAGCAAGAGACAGGCAGGAGGGAAAGAGAGTCAGCAAGAGACAGGCAGGAGAGAGAGACAGGCAGGAGAGAGACAGAGAGACAGGCAGGAGAGAGACAGAGAGACAGGCAGGAGAGAGACAGAGAGAGAGAGAGAGAGAGAGACAGAGACACACAAAGACAGGCAGGAGAGAGAGAGAGAGAGAGACAGAGACACACAGAGACAGGCAGGAGAGAAAAAGAGTCAGCAAGAGACAGGCAGGAGAGAGAGACAGGCAGGAGAGAGACAGACAGGAGAGAGACAGAGAGATACAGCAAGAGACAGGCAGGAGAGACACACAAAGACAGGCAGGAGAGAGAGACAGAGACACACACACACAGAGACAGGCAGGAGAGAGAGAAAGAGACAGCAAGAGACAGGCAGGAGAGAGAGAGACAGGCAGGAGAGAGAGACAGAGAGAGGCAGGAGAGAGAGAGAGACAGCAAGAGAAGGGCAGGAGAGAGGGAAACAGAAAGAGACAGCAGGAGGGAGAGAGAGACACAGAGACAAGCAGGAGAGAGAGACACCAAGAGACAGGAAGGAGAGAGACAGAAAGAGACAGGCAGGAGAGAGAGAGACACCAAGAGACAGGCAGGAGAGATATACACAGAGACAGGCAGGAGAGAGAGAGAGAGAGACAGGCAGGAGAGAGATACAGAGACAGGCAGAATAGAGGCAGGAGAGAGAGAGAGATACACAGAGACAGGCAGGAGAGAGAGACACCAAGAGACAGGCAGGAGAGAGAGAGACAGAAAGAGACAGGCAGGAGAGAGAGAGAGACACCAAGAGATAGGCAGGAGAGATATACACAGAGACAGGCAGGAGAGAGAGACAGCAAGAGACAGGCAGGAGAGATATACACAGAGACAGGCAGGAGAGAGAGACAGCAAGAGACAGGCAGGAGAGAGACAGAGACAGGCAGGAGAGAGAGAGACAGGCAGAATAGAGAGAGATACACAGAGACAGGCAGGAGAGAGAGAAAGCAAGAGACAGGCAGGAGAGAGACAGGCAGGAGAGAGAGAGACAGGCAGAATAGAGAGAGATACACAGAGACAGGCAGGAGAGAGAGAAACAGAAAGAGACAGCAGAAGGGAGAGACACAGAGACAGGAATGAGAGAGAGACACCAAGAGACAGGCATGAGAGAGAGACAGCAGGAGAGAGACAGGCAGGGGAGAGAGAGACAGAAAGAGGCAGGCAGGAGAAAGAGACACCAAGAGACAGGCAGGAGAGAGATACACAGAGACAGACACCAAGAGACAGGCAGGAGAGAGAGACAGGCAGAAGATGGAGACACCAAGAGACAGGCAGGAGAGAGAGAGATACACAGAGACAGACAGGAGAGAGACACCAAGAGACAGGCAGGAGAGAGAGAGAGAGAGAGAGAGAGATATACACAGAGACAGGCAGGAGAGAGAGAGACCAAGAGACAGGCAGGAGACAGAGAGATACAGAGACAGGCAGGAGAGAGAGAGAGAGATACAGAGACAGGCAGGAGACAGAGAGACAGATAGTTTTTACGCCATATAGTTTTTTGTGCGTTCCTGCCAGTTTATCGCCATATAGTTCGGTGCGTCACTGTACGTTTGGCACATTATATTGCAGTATATTAGAGTGTGTCTGTGTAGTGTGAGTGTACTCAAATTAAAGGGCACACACGCCTCTTTCCATTGATTAAAGGGCATCTCCTTACAGATTTCAACTTCTTCTTTTACATTTGCTTATAAGCACCGCCCCCTCCCTCCCAATAATGTCGGGGAGGACAAGGAGAGGCAGACGTTCCCTTGGCACGGTGAGGTCTCCACAGATGGACATGGTGGTCAGTCCTCAGGGGGGCATCATTTCCTCTGTTTAGTGATGTTGCCCGTGTTATCCAGCCACAGCATGCAGAGGAGGTGGTGGACTGGCTTACTAAACCTTCCTCACCCTCCTCATCCTCCGTCACACAAGCAAGGACAAGTGCGCTGTCCCCTGCAGCTGCCAGAGTGGATAAACCCGCCGCCTTGTCCACATCTATTCCTGCCATAGCCCTAACATCAACCATGGAGGAGTCAGCTGAGTTATTTCACCACAGCGTCAGCCACTTGCTCCTTGATGATGCCCGGCCATTACTGGATTCTCTCTAGAGTCTAGAGAGAGGGAGGAGGAACATTGGTAGACAAATTGGCATTCATGTTCCCCAGCCGCACCATATTGCCAAGTTGTCTCCAGTGGTAATCTGGTGAAGATGGAGGAGATGATGATGATGATGAGGTCACTGATGCGACTTGGATGCCAGATAGAGCAGAGGAGGAAAGTGAAGGTGAGGCGGCACAACCCCAAGGAGGTCGATATCAAGAAAGAGTAGAGAGCAGCCACCCTATTCCATCACATTCCGCAGCCGTTATCCACTCCCCACAGCTCAGCTGTCTGGGCCTTTTTCAGAACATCTGCAGCAGATCGCACTGGGGTAGATTCAGTAAAGAATTACGCAGGCGTATCCATAGATACGCCGCGTAATTCAAACGCTACGCTGGCGTATCTATTTTCTGTATTCAGAAAGCTAGATACGCCGACTGTAGCCTAAGATACGACTGGCATAAGTCTCTTATGCCGTCGTATCTTAGGGTGCAATCTGACGCTGGCCGCTAGGTGGCGTTCCCGTAGTGGTCAGCGTAGAGTATGCAAATTGCATACTCACGCCGATTCACAAACGTACGCGCGCCCGGCGTTCGAGTTTTACGTCGTTTGCGTACGTCGCTTCCGTCGTAAGGCTGCTCCTGCTATTAGGAGGCGCAGCCAATGGTGAGTATGGACGTCGTTCCCGCGCCGCGATTTTTTCGAAATTTGCGTCGTTTGCGTAAGTGGATCGTGAATGGTGCTGGACGCCATTTACGTTCACGTCGAAGCAAATTACGTCCTTGCAACGTCATTTACCGCAATGCACGTCAGGACATTTTCCCGACGGAGCATGCGCAGTACGTTTGTCGCGGGAACGCGCCTAATTTAAATGATCCACGCCCCCTACGGGATCATTTAAATTACGCGCGCTTACGCCGGCCCCTTTTACGATACGCCGCCGCAAATTACGGAGCAAATGCTTCCTGAATGAAGCGTAGCGCCAGTAATTTACGGAGGCGTAGCGTAAAAACGATACGCTGCGCCGCCGTATCAGTGCGCGCCCGTACCTGAATCTGGGCCACTGTTGCTATCTGCAAACTGTGTCACAGGCACGTCAAACGTGGCAAAAACACCAACCAATTGGGTACCACATGCCTAACAAGGCATTTAACGTCCAACCACTCAGCCCATTGGCAAGAGCACCTAAAAACCACACAAAAGGGGCACAAATCTGTCCCTCCTCCTCCTCCTTACCCACTTCAGTCTGCCCCTGCGATAGAGTCATTACCTCTCAGCAGCCTCCACTGACAGGCATGATGGTATAGCACAAGGTGTCCCAGGTCCTAGCAGTTCGTCTGCCAGCAGCACACCGCCAGCTCTGCCCAATCTTCTGCAGCGGGAAAAAAAATATAGTCTCTGCCACCACCCACATGCCCAGCGCCTGAATGCAAGCTTGTCAAAGCTGCCAGCTCTACCACTTCTGCCTTTCAGCCTGGTGGATTCTGCCCCTTTCCGTGAATTCGCAGAATGTGCTGTACCACAATGGCAGGTTCCCAGTCACTACTACTTTTCATGTAAGGCCGTTCCATCTCTCTACCATCACCTGGAAGGGAATGTTCTGGCATCGTTGGGCAAGGCAGTTACCGTATTTATCGCGGTATAACGCGCTCCCGCGCACCCCTAAAGTGGCCCCCAATCCTGTGGAAAAAAGTTTTTTTTGTACTTACAGTTTTGGTGTCTTGCGCGGCGTCCATCGGCGGCCTCGTCGGGTCCGGCGTCCTTCTGCGGCTTCGGGTGTCCTCTTTGGCGGGTCCGGCGTCCTTCTGCGGCTTCGGGTGTCCTTCTGCGGCGGGTCCGGTGTCCTCTTCGGCGGGTCCGGCGTCCTTCTGCGGCGTCCTCCCCGCGCCGAGTTTGAATACTGCGCCGACATATACAGAGCGCAGTACACTCGTGTATTGTCGGCAATGCTCGGCTACCCGCGCTGACGTCCAGTACGTCCAGGACGTGAGCGCGGAAGGAGCCGAGACTGGCCGATTATACCCGAGTGTACTGCGCTCGGTATATGTCGGCGCAGTATTCAAAACTCGGCGCGGGTATCGGCGTATACCGCGCACCCACGATTTTGCCCTGATTTTCAGGGCAAAAAAAGTGCGCGGTATACGCCGATAAATACGGTAGATGTAAAATCCACCTTACTGCTGACACATGGTCCAGCAAGCATGGGCAGGGACGATATATTTGGTTCGCATCATACTGGGTAACGCTGCTTGCAGGACAGGGCTCGGTGCTGTATCTTGTTGTGCCCCCATGTCTCCATACAGCTGATGGTGATGATGCTAGACCTGTGAGCTCTATCCCCTCCTCCTCCTCACCTCCATGCCCTCCTCTGCAGAATTGTCCTATGAACATCAGGTACCCCCTAAGCGTTCAAAGGGCTATTCCCAGAGTCAGGCTAAAAGGTGCCATGCAGTGCCTCAGCTGGTGTGTTTAGGGGACAGGAACTACCCCAGAACAGAGATTCATGCAGCTCTCCAGGGGCAGGCCCAGAGGTGGTTCACAACCCGCCAGCTGGAGCCAGGAACGGTGGTGTCCGATATTGTCTCAAACCTCCTGTCCGCCCTTAGACAGGGAAAGTTGACACATGTGCCATGCCTGGCACATGTCCTCAATTTGGTGGTGCAGCGTTTCCTAAGTACGTACCCAAGGTTGGAAGAGGTACTAAAGCAGGCCAGAAGAGTCTGTAGCCATTTCAGGCGGTCATACACAGCCAGTGCTCGGTTGGCTGAAATTCAGCGGGAATTCCACCAGTCTGTAAAGCGCCTGATTTGCGACATGCCCACCAGGTGGAACTCAACTTTGGGAATGCTACAGCGGCTATACATGCAGCAGAGGGCCGTCAACCAGTACCTGTGCCGGTACGACTCGCTCAGACCGCCTCTGCTTTTTTTCCCCACGCCAATGGCTGATCATTAGGGATGCATGCCCTGCATTGTCACCATTTGAGGAGGCCACAAGGATGGTGAGCAGTGACAGTGCATGCATCAGTGACACTGTCCCCGTTGTGTTCCTGCCGGAGCAGACTCTGCGTGTCATTATGGACAGGGCACTGGAGGCAGAGCAGTGAAACGAGGAGGACTTCCTTTCCTCTCAGGCCCCGTACACACGTCCGAGGAACTCGACGTGCCAGACACATCGAGTTCCTCGTCGAGTTCAGTGTGGAAGCCGCCGAGATCTCGGCGGGCCGACTTTCCTCGTTGAACAACGAGGAAATAGAGAACATGTTCTCTTTTCGGCCCGACGAGTTCCTCGTCGGCTTCCTCGCTGAAAAGTGTACACACGATTGAGTTTCTCGGCAGAATCCAACTCCGATCGAGTTTCTGGCTGAATTCTGCCGAGAAACTCGGTCGTGTGTACGGGGCCTCAAGGCCCACTTTATCCAGGTCATCATTATTCCTATGTCACAGAACACACAGGAGGAGAGGAGGACGAGGAGGAGGATTCTGGCACTTTCATAGGCTTCGAAGAAGAGGAAGACATGCATTAATCTGTAAGCAATGGCTTTCCAACCCCATGACCCTTGGGAGCACTATGTGGCTGGGAGGAGGAAGTTCCAGATGCCGTCATCCTGAGTGACCCCGAGGAGTCTGCTTCTCAAGCCTCGGCAAATCTGAGGCTCATGGGCAACCTCATGCTTCAAAGCCTGCGAAAGGACCCAAGAATACGTGGCATAAAGGAGAAGGATGATTACTGGTTGGCAACCCTCCTTGACCACCGTTATAAGGGGAAGGTCTCAGAACTCATCCCGTCCCCACAGAGAGTGCAGAAGATAAAACCTCTTGAGGACACGTTAAAGAGGATTTTATTGAACGTTTTCCCTGACTCCAGTAGGTCACAGTGTGGTGGAAAACGTAGTTTCGAGTCTTCTGTTGGTCAAGAGAGGAGCATTGGAGAAGGAGTTCCGCCTAAGTGACGCATTTTGGGATTTTTCTTTAGTCCTCGCCGCCCAGGGCTGTCAGCCTCCGCATCCCATCAGCAGCGTCTGCATCACATGGTGGACGATTACCTCGGGGCCAAAACAGAGATGGAGAGCTTTCCAGCTGACGATCCACTGACTTACTGGGGCATGAGAATAGACCAGTGGACAGAACTTGCCCAGTATGCTATTGAGTTGTTGGGCTGCCCTGCATCCAGCGTGCTTTCAGAACGAGCATTCAGTGCTGCAGGAGGTGTAGTTAGTGGGGTAGATTCAGTAAGCAATTGCGTCTGCGTATCCATAGATACGCAGCGCAATTGCTTAGTTGCGCCGGCGTATCGACTGCTCCTGATTCAGAAAGGTCGATACGCCGACTGCAGCCTGAGATATGACTGGCATAAGGCTCTTATGCCGTCGTATCTTAGGGTGCATTCTTACGATGGCCGCTAGGTGGCGTTCCCGTAGTGGTCAGCGTAGAGTATGCAAATTGCATACTCACGCCGATTCACAACCGTACGCGCGCCCTGCGTACGCATTTTACGTCGTTTGCGTTCGTCGGTTTCTGCGTAAGGCTGCTCATGCTATTAGCAGGGGCAGCCAATGCTAAGTATACCTGTCGTTTCTGCGGCGCGATTTTTAAAAATTACGTCGTTTGCATAAGTGAATCGTGAATGGCGCTGGACGCCATTTACGTTCACGTTGAAGCAAATGACGTCCTTACGACGTCATTTACCGCAATGCACGTCGGGAAAGTTTCCCGACGGAGCATGCGCAATACGTTCGGCGCGGGAACACGCCTAATTTAAATGATCCACTCCCCCTACGGGATCATTTAAATTACGCGCGCTTACGCCGGCCATTTTTACGGAGCGCCCGCGCAAATTACGGAGCTACTGCTTCGTGAATGAAGTGTAGCGCACGTGATTTACGGAGGCGTAGCGTTAAAACGGTATGCTGCGCCTCCGTAAGAGGGCGCAAATCTACCTGAATCTAGGCCAGTGATCATAGAACGCATCTGTCCACAGACTCCGTGGACCGTTTGACTTTTATAAAAATGATCAGTCCTGGATTACCAGCTATGAAGCCCCTGATGCCGAGGTCACTGATTAAGTATTTTTGAGATGTGGAATCTTTGCAGGACTTCGAGGCTGCCTAGCTTTGAGGGTGTTCAATCATTTCATCTGGAAGAATGTTTTTGGTGTAGGTTTCATGGGCGCGATTAACACCCAAAGACCAATTTTTCAGCACCTGTTTGTCAGATGCATATCATTGCAATTTTTTACAGCAAGGCCAATTCTTGCTTTACTCAAGAGTATCTCCGAAGGGTTATGGTGGGAAGGCGCCACGACACCCAAAGACCAATTTTAATGCACCCGTAACTTCTATCCAAAGTCATAGTGACACCTGAATGTATCCAAAAATCTCGAATCTTGTTCCCAGTGCACTACATTGTGGCCTCATCATACACACTGGGGTAGATTCAGAAAGCAATTACGCCTGCGTATCCATAGATACGCAGCGTAATTGCTAAGTAGCGCCGGCGTATGTACTTTCTGTATTCAGAAAGCTAGATACGCCTACTGTAGCCTAAGACACAACTGGCATAAGTCTCTTATGCCGTCGTATCTTAGGGTGCATTCTGACGCTGGCCGCTAGGTGGCGCACTCATAGTTGTCAGCGTAGAGTATGCAAATTGCATTCAAACGCCGATTCACAAACGTACGCACGGCCGACGCTCGTTTTTTACGTTGTTTGCGTACGTCGTTTTCGCCGTAAGGCTGCTCCTGCTATTAGGAGGCGCAGCCAATGGTAAGTATGGACGTCGTTCCCTCGTCGCGATTCTCAAAATTTGTGTAGTTTGCGTAACTTGTTCGTGAATGGCGCTGGACGCCATTTACGTTCACGTCGAAGCCAATGACGTCCTTGCGACGTCATTTACCGCAATGCACGTCTGGAAATTTTCCCGACGGAGCATGCGCAGTACGTTTGGCGTGGGAACGCGCCTAATTTAAATGATCCACGCCCCCTACGGGATCATTTAAATTACGCGTGCTTACGCCGGCCTCTTTTACGAAACACCGCCGCAAATTACGGAGCAAATGCTTCGTGAATGAAGCGTAGCTCCAGTAATTTACGGAGGCGTAGCGTAAAAACAATACGCTGCGCCACCGTATCAGTGCGCGCCCCTACCTGAATCTGGGCCACTGGCTCCCAAGCTGTTGCTGAGCAAAATAAAGGCAGCTTGCAGGTAAAATGTCATTTTTTGGGGGCTTTATAAATGCAATTATTGCTGCAGCAGATTCTAGACATGGTACAGATGTGCCACTGTACAGGTAGACTAAGGAGACCCCCCAGGCACTATATTGGAAGGAATTTTTCATTTTTATGCTTTCACTTAAAAAAAAAAAAAAAAATCACTGATCATATAAAAATTAAGTTTTTAAAACTTTTTTTATTGATACATGTCCCCCCAGGGCAGGACCCGGACCCCTATAACCATTGTATGCCCAACTACTTGCATATAAGCCTTCAAAATGGGCACTTTAATGGGGTTCGTTATTCGGGTCCAAACTTTGGCGGTGTTCGAAAGTTCTGTTGCGAACAGAACAGGGGTCCGTTCGGCCCATCCCTAATGGTTAATGTAGGCCACTGCTGTAGCATTGCCTGCCCAAATGTTGGTCCAGTGTCCTCATAGGGTTGCCACCTTTTCTTCAAGTCAAACCCGAACACTTGTGGCACAGGGCATTTTTTGTTGTTGCAGTAAACACCATAAGATTATAAAAGACCTGACACATATTTGGGTGCCCCAAGGGGAGTAGTAATGCGGCATACAGTGGGCGTGGCCAAATTACACTTGCTGACAACCCTTCAGTGATGCCAAACCTGCCCCTAGACAGCCGCACACAGCTCCCAGACGGCAACAGATTTGTGAGTAACTATCTTGGTTACTTGGGGAGCTACAGCCCAGTCCAAGTAATGTGTCCGGGTTTCAGGTGGACTGAAACCCAGACAAGTGATTCAAAACCCGGACTGTCCGGGTGAATCCTGGACAGGTGGCAACCCTATGTCCTCAGGGTCCAGTTTTGAAGGGACATCTGAATTACCCCGAGTTCCAGAACATTAATCAGAAGGCTGGGTGTCTCCTAACAACCGCATCCCTTGTAACCAGAGGCTACCCGAAACTCCCCCCTAGCCCAACAGGCTGGCATCCAGCTGCCAGATTGGAAATCCACCCTGCCAGAACAAACCCGGTTTTGCTGATCAGAACTAAAGGACAATCCAGAGTCAGTTTGTCCAACAATGAGAGGATTTTGAGTTGCAATGGTCTAGATCAGTCGTCTCCAAAATGATGTAGCCCTTTATCCAGCCATCGGGGGAACTATTCCTCCCACTAATTTGAGGCACGATTCCTAGCTATGGGGGGGAACTCGGCTATGGGGGATGAAGGAGCTCCACTATGAGAAATAGTAGAGCTCAGCTATGGGGGGACGGACGGGAGAGCTCAGCTATGGGGGATAGTAGACCTCAGCTATGGGGGGGGACAGAAGAGCTCAGCTATGGGGGGGGGGGGGTGAAGAGCTCAGCTATGGGGGATGAAGGAGTGCCACTATGAGAAATAGTAGTGGACCTCAGCTATGAGGGGGACGGACGGAAGAGCTCAGCTATGGGGGATGGAGGAGCTCCACTATGAGGGATAGTAGACCTCAGCTATGGGGGGGGGGGGGGGGACAGAAGAGCTCCACTATGGGGGACTGAAGAGCTAAGCTATGGGGGGGGGGTGGAAGAGCTCAGCTATGGGGGATGGAGTGCCACTATGAGATATAGTAGTGGACCTCAGCTATGGGGGACGGAAGAGCTATCGGGGATGGAGGAGCTCCACTATGGGGGACGGAAGAGCTAAGCTATGGAGGAGCACCACTATGGGGGACGGAAGAGCTCAGCTATGGAGGAGCACCACTATGGGGGACGGAAGAGCTCAGCTATGGAGGAGCACCACTATGGGGGACGGAAGAGCTAAGCTATGGAGGAGCACCACTATGGGGGACGGAAGAGCTCAGCTATGGAGGAGCACCACTATGGGGGACGGAAGAGCTAAGCTATGGAGGAGCACCACTATGGGGGACGGAAGAGCTCAGCTATGGAGGAGCACCACTATGGGGGACGGAAGAGCTCAGCTATGGAGGAGCACCACTATGGGGGACGGAAGAGCTAAGCTATGGAGGAGCACCACTATGGGGGACGGAAGAGCTCAGCTATGGAGGAGCACCACTATGGGGGACGGAAGAGCTCAACTATGGAGGGGGGGGGGGGGACAGATCGGAAGAGCTCAGCTTTATGTACCAAGGGCAGCACAGGACAACAGATCTGGTGACCGAAACAAACATCACAGGCCATCCCCACTTTGTTCCCAAGATGAACATCCAGTGTAACCCAACCAGAAACTACTAGTAAGCCTTGTAGGCCATAAATAGTCTAACCATAACTAACTGAAGTGTCAGTCAACAGAAGTAAGATATTTCCAGGAGAAGGCACCCATCACCCAAAAACAGGAGCAAAAAACCTGGAGCCTCACCGAGTGGGTGGGGTTCTATTTGGGGAGTCTTTTGTCACCTGAAGGTCAAGGCATATCAAACCGATCCTCATGTCATGAACTATGCCATAAATACTTTAGTCCTTTCCCAGAAGAGCTAAAGAAAAGATGTTTTTTTTTTTGCTAGTGTCCTAAAAAAGATTAAGGCTTGCTGGGAGAAGGAAATGTTTTCCTAGACTGGCCTAGCCTGTGGGTGGCGTTATAACCCGAGGGTGAATAATATCCTGGACAAGACAGAAAGCCTAACTAGGGTTTGATGTTCCTGGAAAGGGTTTGAGGTTCCTGGAAAGGGTTCGAGGTTCCGGGAAAGGGTTCGAGGTTCCGGGAAAGGGTTCGAGGTTCCGGGAAAGGGTTCGAGGTTCAGGGAAAGGGTTCGAGGTTCCGGGAAAGGGTTCGAGGTTCCTGGAAAGGGTTCGAGGTTCCTGGAAAGGGTTCGAGGTTCCCGGAAAGGGTTCGAGGTCCCCGGAAAGGGTTCGATGTCCCCGGAAAGGGTTCGATGTCCCCGGAAAGGGTTCGATGTTCCTGGAAAGGGTTTGTAGCCCACGAGGCGAAGTATAAACCCAGCCGCAGATCCCCCTCCCCCCCGGAATGAGGACAACCACACACTTCATTAAAGGATTTTATTCATCTCGGCAGATTCTCTTCCTGGTAAAATGTAAAGGAGGTCAAACAAAATATAATCTCTGGAGAAAAGAATGGTCTGTAGTAATGTACAGTGCTAATGCTGCCCGGATAACATTAGTATTGCCCGATTACATCATTTTCATGGGTGATGACATCACAGCTCGGTCTCATGTCATGACCGCCCTCCTGCCAGGACTTCCCCGGCGTCCATGTTTTGTCACCAGGAGGGGGCGGATCCTCAGCTGGCCTCTTCATCGGACACCTCCTCACTGAGGATGAGGCGAAGGTTCGCGGCTCTTACGCTGGTTAAGCTGGCACAGATGGCCATCAGTTCAGATACACCCTGGAGGGTGACCCCGGTGCCGTCTAGGTTGATCTGCACAATGGAGGAGTGTCTCAGGAAACGGAGACCTAGGAGTGGGAGAGACAGAAAAACATGAGGAGAGAGTGATGACTGGAGGACGGAAGATCTCCCGAAAGGTGTGGACTCCTGACCAACGCATCAATATTATTGGGGCAACTGTATGTGGACCCCTCCAAATGACTGAGGCCAAGTTTTCAGTGCAGGTTACTCAACACTCCAAGTTATGGATGACCAGTTTGGTGTGGAGAGACTGGAGTGTCCTGCACAGAGACCTGACCTCATCCATACTGAAAACCTTTGGGAGGAATTGGAATGAGAATGGTGAGCCAGGTCTTCTCATCCAACATCAGTCCTGCTCTTGGAGGCCAACAATTAAAGAACTCCATCAAATATTGTAATAGGGACATCCCACTCCAACCTGAGACACCAAAGTATGTGAACCCCCCCAACAATGGCATTCAGGTGTCTCCACTGAAAGGTCCTCTTAATACTCCACCATGCAAAGACATTGGTAACAGTTTGGTGAAGACCCATTTCTGTCCCACCATGACCCAATCTGACCCCTAACAGGTCCTGTGACCCCCCAATTTGACCCCCAATCTGACCCACGGGTCTTGTGACCCCCCAATGTGTCCTGTAACCCAAATCTGACCCCTAACATGTTCTGTGACCCCCCAATCTGACCCCCGGGTCCTGTGACCCCCAATCTGACCTCCAATGTGTCCTGTAACCCAAATCTGACTCCCAACATGTCCTGTGACCCCCAATCTGACCCGTAACGTGTCCTGTGACCCCAATTAGACCCCCAGGTCCTGTGACCCCTAACGTGTCCTGTGACCGCAATTTGACCCCCAGGTCCTGTGACCCCAATCTCACCCCCAACGTGTCCTGTGACCGCAATTTGACCCCCAATCTGACCCCTAACAGGTCCTGTGACCCCCCAATCTGACCCCTAACAGGTCCTGTGACCCCCCAATCTGACCCCTAACAGGTCCTGTGACCCCCCAATCTGACCCCTAACAGGTCCTGTGACCCCCCAATCTGACCCCTAACAGGTCCTGTGACCCCCCAATCTGACCCCCAACAGGTCCTGTGACCCCCCAATCTGACCCCCAACAGGTCCTGTGACCCCCCAATCTGACCCCCAACAGGTCCTGTGACCCCCCAATCTGACCCCCGGGTCCTGTGACCCCAATCTGACCTCCAATGTGTCCTATAACCTAAATCTGACCCCTAACGTGTCCTGTGACCCCAATTTGACCCCCAGGTCCTGTGACCCCAATCTGACCCCTAACGTGTCCTGTGACCCCAATTTGACCCCCAGGTCCTGTGACCCCAATTTGACCCCCAGGTCCTGTGACCCCAATTTGACCCCCAGGTCCTGTGACCCCAATCTGACCCCTAACGTGTCCTGTGACCGCAATTTGACCCCCAGGTCCTGTGACCCCCCAATCTGACCCCTAACAGGTCCTGTGACCCCCCAATCTCACCTCTAACAGGTCCTGTGACCCCCCAATCTGACCCCTAACAGGTCCTGTGACCCCCAATCTGACCTCCAATGTGTCCTGTAACCCAAATCTGACCAATGTGTCCTGTGACTCCAATCTGACCCCTAATGTGTCCTGTGACTCCAATCTGACCCCTAATGTGTCCTGTGACTCCAATCTGACCACTGTGTCCTGTGACCCCAATTTGCCCCCCAGGTCCTGTGACTCCAATCTGCCCCCCAGGTCCTGTGACTCCAATCTGCCCCCCAGGTCCTGTGACTCCAATCTGCCCCCTAATGTGTCCTGTGACTCCAATCTGACCCCTAATGTGTCCTGTGACTCCAATCTGACCCCTAATGTGTCCTGTGACTCCAATCTGACCCCTAATGTGTCCTGTGACTCCAATCTGACCCCTAATGTGTCCTGTGACTCCAATCTGACCCCTAATGTGTCCTGTGACTCCAATCTGACCACTGTGTCCTGTGACCCCAATTTGCCCCCCAGGTCCTGTGACTCCAATCTGCCCCCCAGGTCCTGTGACTCCAATCTGACCCCTAATGTGTCCTGTGACTCCAATCTGACCCCTAATGTGTCCTGTGACTCCAATCTGACCCCTAATGTGTCCTGTGACTCCAATCTGACCCCTAATGTGTCCTGTGACTCCAATCTGACCCCTAATGTGTCCTGTGACTCCAATCTGACCCCTAATGTGTCCTGTGACTCCAATCTGACCACTGTGTCCTGTGACCCCAATTTGCCCCCCAGGTCCTGTGACTCCAATCTGCCCCCCAGGTCCTGTGACTCCAATCTGACCACTAACGTGTCCTGTGACCCCAGTCTGACCTCTAATGTGTCCTGTGACTCCAATCTGACCCCTAATGTGTCCTGTGACTTCAATCTGACCCCTATTGTGTCCTGTGACTTCAATCTGACCCCTATTGTGTCCTGTGACTTCAATCTGACCCCTATTGTGTCCTGTGACCCCAATCTGATATCTAATGTGTCCTGTGACTCCAATCTGACCCCTAACGTGTCCTGTGACCCCAGTCTGACCCCTAATGTGTCCTGTGACTCCAATCTGACCACTGTGTCCTGTGACTCCAATCTGACCACTGTGTCCTGTGACCCCAATTTGCCCCCCAGGTCCTGTGACTCCAATCTGCCCCCCAGGTCCTGTGACTCCAATCTGACCACTAACGTGTCCTGTGACCCCAGTCTGACCTCTAATGTGTCCTGTGACTCCAATCTGACCCCTAATGTGTCCTGTGACTTCAATCTGACCCCTATTGTGTCCTGTGACTTCAATCTGACCCCTATTGTGTCCTGTGACCCCAATCTGATATCTAATGTGTCCTGTGACTTCAATCTGACCCCTATTGTGCCCTGTGACCCCAGTCTGACCTCTAATGTGTCCTCTGACCCCCAGCGTGACTCCTAATGTAACCTGTGTTGTCTGATCTCTAATTTGTCCTGTGACCCCTGCTCTAACCCCTAATGTGCCATGTGACCCCTAATGTATCATGACCCCAGTTGAACCCCATCTCCAACTGTCTCCACTTACCTTTGTTGGTGACCCTTGTGCGGCTCAAGTTTACTTTCAGCAGATTTTTGCAGTTCTGGATTCCGAGTTTCAGGACATTGTCACCAACCGGAGTATCGGAGAGACCGAGGACCTGCGGGGGAGGAGGAAATGTTATCAATGGGGAACGCTCCGCCCCTCCCAGTCATCCTCCTATAAAGGCCACATTCCTCCAAATCTACAGTAAGTGAGGCTACCAGAACCGTGCTGTCATAGGAAGGTGGCACAATGAGGTCCCACCCCCGGGGAGTACTGAGGAGGTGGCACAATGAGGTCCCCCCCGGGGAGTACTGAGGAGGTGGAGGACCGCAGAGGTCCCACCTCCGGGGAGTACTGAGAAGGCGGAGGAGGACCGCAGAGGTCCCACCTCCGGGGAGTACTGAGAAGGCGGAGGAGGACCGCAGAGGTCCCACCTCCGGGGAGTACTGAGAAGGCGGAGGAGGACCGCAGAGGTCCCACCTCCGGGGAGTACTGAGAAGGTGGAGGAGAACCAGGGAGGCCCCACCTCCGGGGAGTACTGAGAAGGCAGAGGAGGACCGCAGAGGTCCCACCTCCGGGGAGTACTGAGAAGGTGGAGGAGAACCAGGGAGGTCCCACCTCCGGGGAGTACTGAGAAGGTGGAGGAGAACCAGGGAGGCCCCACCTCCGGGGAGTACTGAGAAGGCAGAGGAGGACCGCAGAGGTCCCACCTCCGGGGAGTACTGAGAAGGTGGAGGAGAACCGGAGAGGTCTCCCCCCCGGGCAATACTGAGGGTGGAGGTGGCACGGCAAGGTCCCACCCCGGAAGTATCGAGAAGGGGGAGGCAGCATGGGGAGGTCCTACACCCAGGGAGTACTGAGAAGGAACAGAGAGGTCCCACCCCGTGGGAAGTATTGAGAAGGTGAAGGCGTCATGAAGAGGTCCCACCCCCAGGGAGAAGTGAGACAGTGGAGGAGGCAGGGAGAGGTCCTACCCCTGGGGAGTACCGCGAGAAGACCGTGCTGTGACCTACACTAGTAGTGGAATAGAAGAATCGGGGGGCCAATCACTGAGGAACATTCAGGGTAGAACTTGCTGCCTCTGCTGCATTGAGATCCCAGTCAGGTTGTCAGCCCCCCTTGAACTATAATACACCCCCCCCATGTGGATTTAGAGCAGGATAAGGTAATGGAGGGGAGGGGTTCTGTAGTTCAGTGCAGCACTTGCTGTGTGGGGGATTTCAGTGCAGCAGAGGCAGCGTTGTCACTCAGTATAGGAAGTTGGAGCTCCCTGGATTTCCGGCAGACACCGAGATCTTCACACGACATACAGAGAAGAGCGACGGGTGAGCCGACCTGGAGGTGGAGGAGGTGAGGGATACACTGGGACACCCCTCTGCTCGTCACTTTAGTCCGGTCCAGACTTAATTCCTCCAGAAGGTTCAATCCCCGGAGATGGATCAGTCCGGCATCCGACACCGACGTGTTACACAGAGAGAGAACCCGGAGCCTAGAGGGGGGACACAAAGGAGTCATACAGAGGGCCCCACACACCCAGAACACTCACCAGACACACAGGACCTGACACACCCAGAACACTCACCAGACACACAGAGGGCCCCACACACCCAGAACACTCACCAGACACACAGAGGGCCCGACACACCCAGAACACTCACCAGACACACAGAGGGCCCGACACACCCAGAACACTCACCAGACACACAGGACCTGACACACCCAGAACACTCACCACACACAGGACCCGACACTCACCAGACACACAGAGGGCCCGACACACCCAGAACACTCACCAGATACACAGAGGGCCCCACACAACCAGAACACTCACCACACACACACAGGACCCGATACACCCAGAACACTCACCAGACACACACAGGGCCTGACACACCCAGAACACTCATATCTCTCTCTCACACACACCCTTCATCACTCACACTTTGCACTTCCACTTCAGTCATTTTATGGAGATTTTACAGATCAGTAAACAATTGCCGGTTATCTGATCTACAGAGGAATAACATGCAATACGAGACTGACTGATCAATGTATGCAAATGGGAAATTCATCTGCTGTTCACAGGGCGGTAAGGTTCCTCATGGGCGTGTTCTGCCTACCTTGAGTGAAAGTCTGGCCCTGGCATAAAGTAGGTGGAGTCAGTGGTGGTCATCGGGAAGGTTCCTCGGGCCCTGAACCTCACACCCCAGCATTAGCAGAGGCCTTTAATTAAGGGATTTAACCACTTCGCATCCGCAGGTTGACTTTTACAGCCACAAGGTGGCTCTAAAATGCCGGGACGCTTTCAATATACGGCCTCCGGCCACTGGGGGGCGCGCACCCCCTCCTCGTCACACAGGTGCCGGTGCACGCTGCCTGGCGGCCGCGATGTCCGCCAGGATCCCGCGATTGGCAGTTACAGAGCCAGGGACGTGCATCTGTGTGAAATGATGGGGTGTAAACACAGAGATCCACGTCCTGTCAGAGGAGAGGAAACCGATTGGTCACCTCCCCCAGTCAGTCCCCTCCCCCCACAGTAAGAATCACTCCCTAGGGAACACATTTAGCCCCTTGATCGCCCCCTAGTGTTAACCCCTTCCCTGCCAGTCACATCTACACAGTAATCTGCATATTTATAGCTCTGATCGCTGTATAAATGTGACTGGTCCCAAAAATGTCTCAAAAGTGTCCGCCGCAATGTCGCAGTCACGATAAAAAATCGCTGATCGCCGCCATTAATAGTAAAAAAAATAAAAATGCCATAAATCCATTTCCTATTTTGTAGACGCTATAACATTTGCGCAAACCAAACGCTTGTTTTTTTTTTTTTTTTTTACCAAAAATAGGTAGAAGAAAACGTATCGGACTAAACTGAGGAAATTTATATATATATGTTTTTGGGGATATTTATTATAGAAAAAAGTAAAAAAATATTGCTTTTTTTCCCAAAATTGTCGCTCTATTTTTGTTTATAGCGCAAAAAAAAACGCAGAGGTGATTTTTATTTATTGTTTTACGAAAAATATGTAGAATACGTATCGGCCTAAACTGAGGAAAAAAATGTTTTTTTTATATATTTTTGGGGGATATTTATTATAGCAAAAAGTACAAAATATTCATTTTTTTTTTTTTTTAATTGTCGCTCTATTTTTGTTTATAGCGCAAAAAATAAAAACCGCAGAGGTGATCAAATACCACCAAAAGAAATCTCTATTTGTGGGGGAAAAAGGACAAAAATTTTGTTTGGGAGCCACGTCGCATGACCGCGCAATTGTCATTTAAAGCGGGACAGCGCTGAAAGCTGAAATTTCGCCTGGGCAGGAAGGGGGGGGGGGGGGATATATGTGTCTGGTAAGCGAGTGGTTAAAGGGTAAGTTCATTAACCACTTCAGCCCCGGACCATTTTGCTGGTCAATGACCTGGCCCCTTTTCGCGATTCGGCGCTGCGTCGCTTTAACTGACAATTGCGCGGTCGTGCAACGCGTTTCCCAAACAAAATTGGCGTCCTTTTTTCCCCACAAATAGAGATTTCTTTTGGTGGTATTTGATCTCCTCTGCGGCTTTTATTTTTTGCGCTATAAACAAAAATAGAGCGACAATTTTGAAAAAAAATAAAAAAATAAAATAAAGAATATTTTGTACTTTTTGCTATAATAAATATCCCCAAAAATAAATTATATATATATATATATATATATATATATATATATATATAAATTCCTCAGTTTAGGCCGATACGTATTCTTCTATATAAAATAAAAGAAAAATCGCAATAAGCGCTTATTGATTGGTTTGCGCAAAAGTTATAGCGTTTACAAAATAGGGCATAGTTTTATGGCATTTTTATTAAATATGTTTTTTTTTTTTTTTTACTAGTAAATGCAGCGATCTGCGATTTTTAATCGGTACTGCGACATTATGGCGGACACATTTTTGGGACCATTGGCATTTTTACAGCGATCAGTGCTATAAAAATGCATTGGATTACTGTAAAAATGCCACTGGCAGGGAAGGGGTTAACACTAGGGGGCGGGGAAGGGGTTAAGTATGTTCCCTGGGTGTGTTCTAACTGTAGGGGGGGTGGGACTGACTAGGGGAAATGACCGATCATAGATTGTATGAACAGACAATCAGTCATTTCTCCCCCTGACAGGACCGGGAGCTGTGCGTTTACACACACAGCTCCCGGTTCTCTGTCTGTCACGAGTAATCGCGGGTGCCCGGCGGTGATCGCGCCCGCATCGGCACCAGGGGCGAGCATGCGCCCCTAGTGGCCGCAATGCAAAATCACGTTATATTACGTGATTTTGCGCAGCCGAGCCGACCTGCCGCCGTAAAAAAAGAAACGGCGGTCGGCAAGAACTCCATATATTCCAGACCCCCCTGTACATAGCGGGCCCCGATGGCGCCTGCAGTCAGTGAAGTGCCCAGTACAGAGCAGCACACAGCCCCGGAGCCAGTATCCTTCATGATGCTCACAATGGCAAACACTCATTGGTCAGCACGACCACGTGACTGCTGACCAATGAGAAGCGTTTCTTCTGCTACACTTATTGGAAGAAGAAGCCTCAAAAATGAGCTTCTCATTGGTCAATGAGCATCATGATGGACACTCCCTCCAGGTTGTGCGCTGAGGTGCATCATGGCCGCCATGGGCAGCGGGGTCCGTTCTCCTTTCCATCTACGAAGGAAGCCGCTGATCCTGAAAGCTGACCTGTGTGGAAGGACCTCCTCGGAGGCGTAGCCCCCAGAGCTCCTACAGTCACATGACCGGGACCAAAGGTTCGGGGGAGGGATTCGTAGAGGACGAGTTCTCTTTAGGAAAATGGCTCGGCACTCTCTCTGTCCTTCCGATTGGCTGATCAGTGACTCACCTGGTCAGCTGGGAGACGCTCTGCACTCCGAGGTCGGTGATCTGCGTGTGATCGGTCAGATCCAGTTCCGTCAGTCCTCGGAGGCGGGACAGACATAGGAGACCCTCATCCGATAGGCTGTGCCGGCCCGGGAGGACCAGACGAGTCAAAGAAAGACCTGGAAGAGACGGCCCATCAGACGGGGTGGAAGAGAGAGCGCCACCACCATCAGAGGGAGGGGAGGAGACACCGCTCACCTGACATCAGTTCCAGCACCCGATTGGAGGAGAGAGACTGCACCCCGGACAGTGTGAGTGTGGAGAGGGCCGGCAGAGAGCGCACCACCTGGAGGGACTCCTCCGACACCCGAGTGCTGTCCAAATGTAGCGTGCTGAGATGTCCGAGACCGGAGAGGGAGGAGACGTCCGACACCTGAGAGAGACAGAGAGGGCGGAGATCAGGGTAAGGAGACTCCTCCCCCTCTCATTCTAGGTGTGGGGGGGAGGGCTGTCCTCACCTGGGTGTGTTTGAGGCTCAGCATGCGCAGGCCCGGCATACGATCCACCAGCAGGCTGAGTGTGCGCTCAGTGACCGCCGTCTGATTGACACTGAGGTGGGTGAGGGGACAACAAGCGCTCTGCAGGAAATCGCACATTCCGACATCGCCTACTTTGGTCTGATCCAGGATGAGATGCGAGAGATGCTTCAACCCTGCAGAGGAAGTCAGACAGGACACAACGACGGCAGAGAGAGGTCAGACAGGACACAACGACGGCAGACAGGACACAACGATGGCAGAGAGACGTCAGACACGACACAAACGACGGCAGAGAGAGATCAGACACGACACATCGACGGCAGAGAGAAATCAGACACGACACATCGACGGCAGAGAGACGTCAGACACGAGAAATGGATGGCAGAGAGACGTCAAACACGACACAACGACGGCAGAGAGGTCAGACACGACACAACGACGGCAGAGAGAAGTCAGACACGACACAACGAAGGCAGGGAGACGTCAGACACGACACAACGACGGCAGAGAGGTCAGACACGACACAACGACGGCAGAGAGAAGTCAGACACGACACGACGACAGAGAGAGGTCAGACACGACACGACGACGGCAGAGATAAGTCAGACACGACACAACGACGGCAGAGAGACATCAGACACGACACAACAATGGCAGAGAGACGTCAGACACGACACAACAATGGCAGAGAGACGTCAGACACGACACAACAACGGCAGAGAGACGTCAGACACGACACAACGACGGCAGAGAGACGTCAGACACGACACAACGACGGCAGAGAGACGTCAGACACGACACAACGACGGCAGAGAGAAGTCAGACAGGACACAACGATGGCAGAGAGACGTCAGACACGACACAACGACGGCAGAGAGACGTCAGACACGACACGACGGCAGAGAGGTCAGACACGACACAACGACGGCAGAGAGAAGTCAGACAGGACACAACGATGGCAGAGAGACGTCAGACACGACACAACGACGGCAGAGAGACATCAGACACGACACAACAATGGCAGAGAGAAGTCAGACACGACACAACGATGGCAGAGAGAAGTCAGACACGACACGACGACGGCAGAGAGAGGTCAGACAGGACACAACGATGGCAGAGAGAGAACAGACAGGACACAACGACGGCAGAGAGAGGTCAGACACGACAAACGACGGCAGAGAGAGATCAGACACGACACAACGACGGCAGAGAGAGGTCAGACACGACACGACAACGGCAGAGAGAGGTCAGACACGACACAACGACGGCAGAGAGAGGAGTCAGACAGGACACAACGACAGCAGAGAGAAGTCAGACACGACGATGGCAGAGAGAGGAGTCAGACACGACACGACGACGGCAGAGAGACGTCAGACACGACACAACGACGGCAGAGAGACGTCAGACACGACACAACGATGGCAGAGAGACGTCAGACACGACACAACGACGGCAGAGAGACGTCAGACACGACACAACGATGGCTGAGAGACGTCAGACACGACACAACGACGGCAGAGAGACGTCAGACATGACACAACGACGGCAGAGAGACGTCAGACATGACACAACGACGGCAGAGACTTCAGACACGAGAAAAGGATGGCAGAGAGAAGTCAGACACGACACAACGACGGCAGAGAGAAGTCAGACACGAGAAATGGATGGCAGAGAGAGGTCAGACACGAGAAAGGGATGGCAGAGAGAAGTCAGACACGAGAAATGGATGGCAGAGAAGTCAGACACGAGAAATGGATGGCAGAGAGAAGTCATACATCGCACAGACGGTGGACAGGGAGGAAGCAGACTGCCGGACAGAAGTCTGACATTGTGGACCAGTCATGTGACTCACCTCGCAGGTGGATTAGGAAGGATTCGGTGAGGTTGCGGCAGGCGCCGAGATTCAGGTGCTGCAATCTGTGCAGATGCTGAATGACCCCGAGAGACTGATCTGAGGGCAGAGAGCGGCACATCAGACAATGCTTCCATAGACATCATCACATGACATCCCTGGCAGTGTGGCCCCAGGGTCCTCCACCAGTACACATGGATGGGACGTGCCTGTGATGAGGTTGGCGGAGCCGAGGTTGAGGGCCCGCAGGCTAGGGAATCCTCGCAGCTGCCGGATCAGGTCGTTGGTGCAATACTGGTAGCAGTTCAGGGTGATGCTGCGGATGGGGCAGCCGGTGAACAGGTCCAGGGTCCTCGGGCGCAGGACACGCTCCTTGACCATGTGATCAATGATCATCTCCGCCAGATCAGGAGTCAGACCAGACAGGGAGCCCGGGTACTGCATGCTGGGAGCTGAGGAGAGAAACCGGGGGACATGAGGCATCGGGGGAGGAAATACGAGACAGCAAAAGGGAGGAGCGGAGCAAGGATAGAATAGAAGGGAGGAGCGGAGGAAGGATAGAAGGGAGAAGCGGAGCAAGGATAGAATAGAAGGGAGGAAAAGGAAGGATAGAAAAGGGAGGAGCGGAAGAAGGATAGAAAAGGGAGGAGCGGAGGAAGGATAGAAAAGGGAGGAGCGGAAGAAGGATAGAAAAGGGAGGAGCGGAAGAAGGATAGAAAAGGGAGGAGCGGAGGAAGGATAGAAAGGGGAGGAGCGGAAGAAGGATAGAAAGGGGAGGAGCGGAAGAAGGATAGAAAGGGGAGGAGCGGAAGAAGGATAGAAAGGGAGGAGCGGAGGAAGGATAGAAAAGGGAGGAGCGGAGGAAGGATAGAAAGGGAGAAGCGGAGGAAGGATAGAAAGGGGAGGAGCGGAGGAAGGATAGAAAGGGGAGGAGCGGAAGAAGGATAGAAAGGGGAGGAGCGGAAGAAGGATAGAAAGGGGAGGAGCGGAAGAAGGATAGAAAGGGGAGGAGCGGAAGAAGGATAGAAAGGGAGGAGCGGAGGAAGGATAGAAAAGGGAGGAGCGGAGGAAGGATAAAAAGGGAGGAGCGGAGGAAGGATAGAAAAGGGAGGAGCGGAGGAAAGATAGAAAAGGGAGGAGCGGAGGAAGGATAGAAGGGAGGAGCGGAGGAAGGATAGAAAAGGGAGGAGGAGCGGAGGAAGGATAGAAAGGGAGGAGCGGAGGAAGGATAGAAAGGGAGGAGCGGAGGAAGGATAGAAAAGGGAGGAGCGGAGGAAGGATAGAAAAGGGAGGAGCAGAGGAAGGATCGGATAGGATAGAATAGAAGGGAGGAGCGGAGGAAGGATAGAAGGAAGGAGCGGAGGAAGGATAGAAAGGGAGGAGCGGAGGAAGGATAGAAAGGGAGGAGCGGAGGAAGGATAGAAAGGGAGGAGCGGAGGAAGGATAGAAAGGGAGGATCGGAGGAAGGATAGAAAGGGAGGATCGGAGGAAGGATAGAAAGGGAGGAGCGGAGGAAGGATAGAAAGGGGAGGATCGGAGGAAGGATAGAAAGGGGAGGATCGGAGGAAGGATAGAAAGGGAGGAGCGGAGGAAGGATAGAAAGGGAGGAGCGGAGGAAGGATAGAAAGGGAGGAGCGCAGGAAGGATAGAAAGGGAGGAGCAGAGGAAGGATAGAAAAGGGAGGAGCAGAGGAAGGATAGAAGGGAGGAGCGGAGGAAGGATAGACGGGAGGAGCGGAGGAAGGATAGAAAGGGAGGAGCGGAGGAAGGATAGAAAGGGAGGAGCGGAGGAAGGATAGAAAGGGAGGAGCGGAGGAAGGATAGAAAGGGGAGGATCGGAGGAAGGATAGAAAGGGAGGAGCGGAGGAAGGATAGAAAGGGAGGATCGGAGGAAGGATAGAAAGGGAGGAGCGGAGGAAGGATAGAAAGGGAGGAGCGGAGGAAGGATAGAAAGGGAGGAGCGGAGGAAGGATAGAAAGGGAGGAGCGGAGGAAGGATAGAAAAGGGAGGAGCGGAGGAAGGATAGAAGGGAGGAGCGGAGGAAGGATAGAAAGGGAGGAGCGGAGGAAGGATAGAATAGGGAGGAGCGGAGGAAGGATAGAAAAGGGAGGATCGGAGGAAGGATAGAAAGGGAGGAGCGGAGGAAGGATAGAAAGGGGAGGAGCGGAAGAAGGATAGAAAGGGAGGAGCGGAGGAAGGATAGAAAAGGGAGGAGCGGAGGAAGGATAAAAAGGGAGGAGCGGAGGAAGGATAGAAAAGGGAGGAGCGGAGGAAAGATAGAAAAGGGAGGAGCGGAGGAAGGATAGAAGGGAGGAGCGGAGGAAGGATAGAAAAGGGAGGAGGAGCGGAGGAAGGATAGAAAGGGAGGAGCGGAGGAAGGATAGAAAGGGAGGAGCGGAGGAAGGATAGAAAGGGAGGAGCGGAGGAAGGATAGAAAAGGGAGGAGCGGAGGAAGGATAGAAAAGGGAGGAGCAGAGGAAGGATCGGATAGGATAGAATAGAAGGGAGGAGCGGAGGAAGGATAGAAGGAAGGAGCGGAGGAAGGATAGAAAGGGAGGAGCGGAGGAAGGATAGAAAGGGAGGAGCGGAGGAAGGATAGAAAGGGAGGAGCGGAGGAAGGATAGAAAGGGAGGAGCGGAGGAAGGATAGAAAGGGAGGATCGGAGGAAGGATAGAAAGGGAGGATTGGAGGAAGGATAGAAAGGGAGGAGCGGAGGAAGGATAGAAAGGGAGGAGCGGAGGAAGGATAGAAAGGGGAGGATCGGAGGAAGGATAGAAAGGGAGGAGCGGAGGAAGGATAGACGGGAGGAGCGGAGGAAGGATAGAAAGGGAGGAGCGCAGGAAGGATAGAAAGGGAGGAGCGGAGGAAGGATAGAAAAGGGAGGAGCAGAGGAAGGATAGAAGGGAGGAGCGGAGGAAGGATAGACGGGAGGAGCGGAGGAAGGATAGAAAGGGAGGAGCGGAGGAAGGATAGAAAGGGAGGAGCGGAGGAAGGATAGAAAGGGAGGAGCGGAGGAAGGATAGAAAGGGAGGAGCGGAGGAAGGATAGAAAGGGGAGGATCGGAGGAAGGATAGAAAGGGAGGAGCGGAGGAAGGATAGAAAGGGAGGATCGGAGGAAGGATAGAAAGGGAGGAGCGGAGGAAGGATAGAAAGGGGAGGATCGGAGGAAGGATAGAAAGGGAGGAGCGGAGGAAGGATAGAAAGGGAGGAGCGGAGGAAGGATAGAAAAGGGAGGAGCGGAGGAAGGATAGAAGGGAGGAGCGGAGGAAGGATAGAAAGGGAGGAGCGGAGGAAGGATAGAATAGGGAGGAGCGGAGGAAGGATAGAAAGGGAGGAGCGGAGGAAGGATAGAAAAGGGAGGAGCGGAGGAAGGATAGAAAAGGGAGGAGCGGAGGAAGGATAGAAAAGGGAGGAGCGGAGGAAGGATAGAAGGGGAGGAGTGGAGGAAGGATAGAAGGGAGGAGCGGAGGAAGGATAGAAAAGGGAGGAGCGGAGGAAGGATAGAAAAGGGAGGAGCGGAGGAAGGATAGAAAAGGGAGGAGCGGAGGAAGGATAGAAAGGGAGGAGCGGAGGAAGGATAGAAAGGGAGGAGCGGAGGAAGGATAGAAAGGGAGGAGCGGAGGAAGGATAGAAAAGGGAGGAGCGGAGGAAGGATAGAAAGGGAGGAGCGGAGGAAGGATAGAAAAGGGAGGAGTGGAGGAAGGATAGAAAAGGGAGGAGCGGAGGAAGGATAGAAAAGGGAGGAGCAGAGGAAGGATAGACGGGAGGAGCGGAGGAAGGATAGACGGGAGGAGCGGAGGAAGGATAGAAAGGGAGGAGCGCAGGAAGGATAGAAGGGAGGAGCGGAGGAAGGATAGAAAAGGGAGGAGCAGAGGAAGGATAGAAGGGAGGAGCGGAGGAAGGATAGACGGGAGGAGCGGAGGAAGGATAGACGGGAGGAGCGGAGGAAGGATAGACGGGAGGAGCGGAGGAAGGATAGACGGGTGGAGCGGAGGAAGGATAGACGGGAGGAGCGGAGGAAGGATAGACGGGTGGAGCGGAGGAAGGATAGACGGGAGGAGCGGAGGAAGGATAGACAGGAGGAGCGGAGGAAGGATAGAAAGGGAGGAGTAGAGGAAGGATAGAAAGGGGAGGAGCGGAGGAAGGATAGAAAGGGAGGAGCGGAGGAAGGATAGAAAAGGGAGGAGCGGAGGAAAGATAGAAAGGGGAGGAGCGGAGGAAGGATAGAAAGGGAGGAGCGGAGGAAGGATAGACGGGAGGAGCGGAGGAAGGATAGACGGGAGGAGCGGAGGAAGGATAGAAAAGGGAGGAGCGGAGGAAGGATAGACGGGGAGGAGCGGAGGAAGGATAGACGGGGAGGAGCGGAGGAAGGATAGACGGGAGGAGCGGAGGAAGGATAGACGGGAGGAGCGGAGGAAGGATAGACGGGTGGAGCGGAGGAAGGATAGACGGGAGGAGCGGAGGAAGGATAGACGGGAGGAGCGGAGGAAGGATAGAAAGGGAGGAGTAGAGGAAGGATAGAAAGGGGAGGAGCGGAGGAAGGATAGACGGGAGGAGCGGAGGAAGGATAGACGGGTGGAGCGGAGGAAGGAAGGAGAGAATGGAGGGGTGGGGGCAGGGAAAGGGCACATACCAGTAATGACGGCCATAGCTCGGTGCAGTGCCAGGTTCCTCAGGGGCGGGATGGAAGACACTTTGGTAATCCTGGGGGGAGGAGTTCTCTCCACGCTCTCCTGACGCATCTCAGCTGCTGCTCTCGCCAACACATGAGGAAGACGGGGAGGTGACGGCGCCTGTCCTGGAGGCGAGTTATCATTACCCCCTTCTGCAGGTCTGAAACAATCACATCATTATGTGTCATATCGTTCAACCTGTACTCTACAACCCACCCAACACCCCTCCTCAGTGTGCGCCCCCCTTCCTCGTCTCATCCTCACCCCTCCTCAGTGTGTGCCCCCCTTCCTCGTCTCACCCTCACCCCTCCTCAGAGTGCGCCCCCCTTCCTCGTCTCACCCTCACCCCTCCTCAGTGTGTGCCCCCCTTCCTCGTCTCACCCCCCCTCAGTGTGCGCCCCCTCCTCGTCTCACCCTCACCCCTCCTCAGTGTGCGCCCCCCTCCTCGTCTCACCCTCACCCCTCCACAGTGTGCGCCCCCCTTCCTCGTCACACCCTCACCCCTCCTCAGTGTGTGCCCCCCTTCCTCGTCTCACCCTCACCCTCCTCAGTGTGCGCCCCCTTCCTCGTCTCACCCTCACCCCTCCTCAGTGTGCGCCCCCCCTCCTCGTCTCACCCTCACCCCTCCTCAGTGTGCGCCCCCCTTCCTTGTCTCACCCTCACCCCTCCTCAGTGTGCGCCCCCCCTCCTCGTCTCACCCTTCCTCAGTGTGCGCCCCCCTCCTCGTCTCACCCTCACCCCTCCTCAGTGTGCGCCCCCCCCTCCTCGTCTCACCCTCACCCCTCCTCAGTGTGCGCCCCCCTTCCTTGTCTCACCCTCACCCCTCCTCAGTGTGCGCCCCCCCTCCTCGTCTCACCCTCACCCCTCCTCAGTGTGCGCCCCCCCTCCTCGTCTCACCCTCACCCCTCCTCAGTGTGCGCCCCCCTTCCTTGTCTCACCCTCACCCCTCCTCAGTGTGCGCCCCCCTCCTCGTCTCACCCTTCCTCAGTGTGCGCCCCCCTCCTCGTCTCACCCTCGCCCCTCCTCAGTGTGCGCCCCCCTCCTCGTCTCACCCTCTCCCCTCCTCAGTGTGCGCCCCCCTTCCTCGTCTCACCCTCTCCCCTCCTCAGTGTGCGCCCCCCTTCCTCGTCTCACCCTCACCCCTCCGCGGTGTGCGCCCCTCCACCTCGTCTCACCCTCACCCCTACAGTGTGCGCCCCCCTCCTCGTCTCACCCTCACCCCTCCTCAGTGTGCGCCCCCCTCCTCGTCTCACCCTCTCCCCTCCTCAGTGTGCGCCCCTCTTCCTCGTCTCACCCTCACCCCTCCTCAGTGTGCACCCCCCTTCCTCGTCTCCTCCTCAGTGTGCGCCCCTCTTCCTCGTCTCACCCTCACCCCTCCGCAGTGTGCACCCCCCCTCCTCGTCTCACCCTCTCCCCTCCTCAGTGTGCGCCCCCCTTCCTCATCTCACCCTCTCCCCTCCTCAGTGTGCGCCCCTCTTCCTCGTCTCACCCTCCCTCAGTGTGCACCCCCCTTCCTCGTCTCCTCAGTGTGCACCCCTCTTCCTCGTCTCACCCTCGCGGTGTGCACCCCCCCTCCTCGTCTCACCCTCTCCCCTCCTCAGTGTGCGCCCCCCTTCCTCGTCTCACCCTCTCCCCTCCGCGGTGTGCACCCCCCCTCCTCGTCTCACCCTCTCCCCTCCTCAGTGTGCGCCCCCCTTCCTCGTCTCACCCTCACCCCTCCGCGGTGTGCACCCCCCCTCCTCGTCTCACCCTCTCCCCTCCTCAGTGTGCGCCCCCCTCCTCGTCTCACCCTCACCCCTCCTCAGTGTGCGCCCCTCTTCCTCGTCTCACCCTCACCCCTCCTCAGTGTGCACCCCCCTTCCTCGTCTCCTCCTCAGTGTGCGCCCCTCTTCCTCGTCTCACCCTCACCCCTCCGCGGTGTGCACCCCCCCTCCTCGTCTCACCCTCTCCCCTCCTCAGTGTGCACCCCCCTTCCTCGTCTCACCCTCTCCCCTCCTCAGTGTGCGCCCCCATTCCTCGTTTCACCCTCACCCCTCCTCAGTGTGCGCCCCTCTTCCTTGTCTCACCCTCACCCCTCCTCAGTGTGCGCCCCTCTTCCTCGTCTCACCCGCACCCCTACAGTGTGCATCCCCCTTCCTCGTCTCACCCTCACCCCTACAGTGTGTGCCCCCCTTCGTAGTCTCACCCTCACCCCTCCTCAGTGTGCATCCCCCTTCCTCGTCTCACCCTCACCCCTACAGTGTGTGCCCCCCTTCGTAGTCTCACCCTCACCCCTCCTCAGTGTGCACCCCCCTTTCTCGTCTCACCCCTCCTCAGTGTGCGCCCCTCTTCCTCGTCTCACCCTCATCCCTCCTCAGTGTGTGCCCCTCTTCCTCGTCTCACCCTCACCCCTCCTCGGTGTGTGCCCCTCTTCCTCGTCTCACCCTCACCCCTCCTCGGAGTGTGCCCCCCTCCCTCGTCTCACCCTCACCCCTCCTCAGTGTGCGCCCCCCCTCCTCGTCTCACCCTCACCCCTCCTCAGTGTGCGCCCCTCTTCCTTGTCTCACCCTCACCCCTCCTCAGTGTGCGCCCCTCTTCCTCGTCTCACCCGCACCCCTACAGTGTGCATCCCCCTTCCTCGTCTCACCCTCACCCCTACAGTGTGTGCCCCCCTTCGTAGTCTCACCCTCACCCCTCCTCAGTGTGCACCCCCCTTTCTCGTCTCACCCCTCCTCGGTGTGTGCCCCTCTTCCTCGTCTCACCCTCACCCCTCCTCAGTGTGTGCCCCTCTTCCTCGTCTCACCCTCACAGTGTGCGCCCCCCTCCCCCTCACCTGAGTCGCAGCCCATTGGATGGCCAGTGGTGTGATGGGGAGCGGAGATCTGGTGGTGCGAAGTGGACATGGCGGTTCTCTATGGTACAGACAGAAGACGACGGGAGTCAGTTACCGGGGACAGATAATGATTTATACACTGTATACACACACACACAGATAATACAATGTATATACACACACACACAGAGAGATAATACAATGTATATACACACACACACACACACACACACACACACACATAATACAATGTATACACACACACACACACACACACACACAGATAATACAATGTATACACACACACACACACACACATATAATACAATGTATACACACACACATATAAATACAATGTATACACACAGATAATACAATGTATACACACACACACACACATATAAATACAATGTATACACACAGATAATACAATGTATACACACACACACATAATACAATGTATACACACACACACACAGATAATACAATGTATACAATACATATGATCCACAAGACGTCACATTCTGGCCGATGACACAAACATTACCGTCTGATCCGCCCCTCTGCGGCTCCTCTGCGCCATCTTCATCCTGGGGAGCCAATCGGTGCCCGCGGCCTGTGCAGGACAGAGAGGTGAGAATGCTGAAGGATGTGCCAGACATATTCCCTCCCCCTCCTCCCATAATGCACCACTAACACCTCCCCCCAAATGTGGGAGGTCCTGCATAATTCTGGGCGGGTGACTGAGCTCCACCCATTTAAGACAGAGCAGCAGGTTCTCTATGATGCCCCTCCCCCCCAGCTGCACACGCTCACCCACCCTTCACTTCCTCCTATGACACTCCCCGCCCCCCATGTGACAGTGCCGGCCAATCTCCTTACACGTTTCTCCATACCAGGAAGTACTGCCTCCTTCTCAATGCTCCATTCAGCCTCTGAGAATAAAAGTGATGGGGAGTGTGCACCACGTGGGGGGGGGGATTAACTACTTCCTGGCCGCACTATAATTTGACTGATCGGCGTAAAGGGCCAATCACAGCGGCCCTTTACCATGTAATCATCTGTCAGCCAATGACAGCTGATCACAGGTGCAAACACAAGCTGGCTTCTGTTATCGGCCCCAACAGTGCCAACCAATGTCTTATCAGTGTCACCTCTCAGTGCCTTCTCATCAGAGCCCATCACTGCCACCTCTTATTGGCCATCAGTGCTGTCTATCATTGCCACCTCAGTGCTGTCTTTCGCCACCTCTCAGTGCCCATCACTGCCACCTCTGATTGCCCATCAGTGCTGCCTATCGCCACCTCTCAGTGCCCATGAGTGCCATCAGTGCTGCCCATTACTGCCACTTCAAATTGCCCATCAGTTCAGCCTATCATTGCCACCTCTCATTGCCCATCACTGCCACCTCTCAGAGCCCATCACTGCCACCTCTCAGAGCCCATCACTGCCACCTCTCAGAGCCCATCACTGCCACCTCTCAGAGCCCATCACTGCCACCTCTCAGAGCCCATCACTGCCACCTCTCAGAGCCCATCACTGCCACCTCTCAGAGCCCATCACTGCCACCTATCAGAGCCCATCACTGCCACCTCTCAGAGCCCATCACTGCCACCTCTCAGAGCCCATCACTGCCACCTCTCAGAGCCCATCACTGCCACCTATCAGAGCCCATCACTGCCACCTCTCAGAGCCCATCAGTGCCACCTCTCAGAGCCCATCACTGCCACCTCTCAGAGCCCATCACTGCCACCTCTCAGAGCCCATCACTGCCACCTCTCAGAGCCCATCACTGCCACCTATCAGAGCCCATCACTGCCACCTCTCAGAGCCCATCAGTGCCACCTCTCAGAGCCCATCAGTGCCACCTCTCAGAGCCCATCACTGCCACCTCTCAGAGCCCATCACTGCCACCTATCAGAGCCCATCACTGCCACCTCTCAGAGCCCATCACTGCCACCTCTCAGAGCCCATCACTGCCACCTATCAGAGCCCATCACTGCCACCTCTCAGAGCCCATCACTGCCACCTCTCAGAGCCCATCAGTGCCACCTCTCAGAGCCCATCAGTGCCACCTCTCAGAGCCCATCAGTGCCACCTCTCATTGCCCATCACTGCCACCTCTCAGAGCCCATCACTGCCACCTCTCAGAGCCCATCACTGCCACCTATCAGCGGTGGATAGTGGGGGTTAAGGAGGGCAGGAAGGGGGGTAAAAGTGCCTGGAAGGCAAGTGGTCTGAGGATATCTTGTTCTATAGAATTCTATAGGATTTGCTGTGTAGACACGCCATTGGTCCGTCACTCACCCCAGCTGTGAATGGTCGGCTCCTCCCTCATCTGGACGTTATGGGACACGGATTGGGCGGGCGAGGACAGGGATGGCGCCAGGTCTCCTCTGTGCCGCATCAGATCCTCAGGCTGTAGTCCTTATCCACAGCTCCTGAGTGGGGCAGCGGAGGGCGGTTCGGGGCGTCCTGGCTCCTCCCTGGGGCGGACACACAGGTGGCGTTGGGCGTCAGTCCAGTTCCTGCAGGCTGCGCGGCAGGTCCTCTTGGGTGAAGTGCCGGGTGGGGAAGGTCTGTAACAAGCTGCAGGGAGAGAGAGACGGCTGCAGAGCGTTGAGGTGATCGCAGACGCAGCGCAGAGAGGATTCGGCGGGGAACCCCAACCGCAGCGACTGACCCGAGGGGAGCCGGACCTGGAAGACAGAGAGAGACCACAATAAGAGACCGGGGGGGGGGGCGCTACAGGGTATATTCTGGGGGGGGGGGGGGGGGGTAACATTATAACTGTACAGATACTCTAATCACATCTACAATCACTGCACAGGAATAGGATCACCAACCAATCACAGTCTACCCTACCATTCTCCTTATTCCGGGGTGGGTGGTATGGATTGGGGGGGGGACCCACGTTGTTTTTTTTTCTTCACATTTGTGTATTGTTCACAATGGCCCAGATTCAGGTAGCTTTGCGCTTTTTTTACGTAGGCGCAGGGCACCGTTTTTGCCCTGCGCCCCCGCAAATTTTCTGCGCTACCCGCCATTCACGGAGCAGTAGCTCCGTAAATTGCGTGTGCGCTCCGGCAAAATGCCCGGCGTAAGCGCGCGCAATTTAAATGTTCCCGTAGGTGGCGGGAATCATTTAAATTAGGCGCGTTCCCTCGCCGAGCGTAGGGCGCATGCTCCGTCGGGAAACTTTCCCGACGTGCATTGCGGTAAATGACGTCGCAAAGACGTCATTTGCTTCAAAGTGAACGTGAATGGCGTCCAGCGCCATTCACTTACGCAAGCGACGTAAATTTTCAAATTTCGCGACGCGGGAACGACGGGTATACTTTAGCATTGGCTGCCCCTGCTATTAGAAGGGGCAGCCTTACGCTAAACATGCCGTACGCAAACGACGTAAACTGCGTACGCAGGGCTCGCGTAGGGTAGTGAATCGGCGTTAGTATGCAATTTGCATACTATACGCTGAGCACAACGGGAACGCCACCTAGCGGCCATCGCAAGAATGCAGCCTAAGATATGCGGGCATAAGAGCCTTATGCCACGCAGATCTTAGGCTGCAGTCGGCGTAACGAGGTTCCTGAATCAGGAGCATTCGTTACGCCGGCGCAAGTAAGCAATTGCGCTGCGTAACTATGGTTACGCAAGCGCAATTGCTTCTTGAATCTGGGCCAATGTTTTAATTTTTTCATTCAGCTGTCAGTGAGGAAGCCCGCTGACAGCTGAGGACTCATCCGCTCCTTAACAACCAGCTGTTCGCGGTGCCCTGACTGGGCAAAGACTTGCATCTGACCAGCAGTGAGCTGCGTTGCTTCAGCCAATCAGGGCTTAGAATGCACTGTCCAGAGCGCAGTGCATTGTGGGGGCAGCTTGCGGGTGGGCGATCATCCCGCCGGGCGACCTCGCAAGGTTCGGGTGTTTTCGGCGAGCACCCGGATGGGCTTTGTTTGGGGCCCGAAACTATTGGCCCATCTCTACTAATAAAAAACGAAGTTACTTACCGGTAACGTTCTTTCCCGTAGTCTTTCAGGACAGCCACCTGAGAGACCTTGGCTCCTCCCCTCTGTAGGAAACACCGCGCCAGCCTTCTATAAATTTCCTCCTCCCCTGCTGGCTCCTCAGTTCTTTAAAGAGCACCTCCAGTTTCTGGGGAGACACAAGAATATATGATACACATAGTTAACTATATCACATTTCCTGCAAGGAAATTCTTTACTTACTTTTGGGTGGGTTACCCGGCTGTCCTGAAAGACTACGGGAAAGAACGTTACCGGTAAGTAACTTCGTTTTTCCCCTAATCTTCTTTCAGGACAGCCACCTGAGAGGATAACCGAGCACTTACCCTTAGGCGGGACCACACTTGTAAGACCTTACGACCAAAGGTCTGATCTTTCGCTGATAAGAGATCCACCCTGTAGTGTCCTCACAAAGGTGTCGAAGCTGGACCATGTTGCCGCTTTACAAATTTGTTCCGGCGTTGCTCCAGCTCTTTCTGCCTGTGAGGCTGCCATTGATCTTGTGAGTGCGCTCTGATGCCCTCGGGATCTGTATGCCTCCTAACTTATAAGCCTGTTCAATGACTTCTTTTAGCCATCTGGCTATGGTGCGTCTAGTGGCATTGTGGCCCTTTCCTAGCACCAGTGTGTAAAATAAATAAGGAATCTGTCTTCCTGAGTGTTTTTGTTACTTCTAAATAATGTAAAACGCATCTTCTGACGTCTAAATTATGATATTTAACCTCTTGTTCCTTAGTAGGATTCTGACAAAATGAGGGTAACACAATTTCCTGTTCTCTGTGGAATCTCGAGACTACTTTCGGCAGAAAGCCCGGATCCATCCTGAAAATAATGCGGTCTGAAAAAACCTGAAAAAAGGGGGGTCTGATAGATAACGCCTCTATCTCACTGACCCTTTTAGCTGTCGTAATTGCTACCAAAAAGATTGTTTTTAACGTCAATGTCTTTAGGCTACAATTTTTTAATGGTTCAAAGGGGTCTCCTGTCAATGTTTGTAATACTAGTGACAGGTCCCATTTTGGAAAAATTGTACATCGTATGGGTGTTTGTCTGCTCAGAGATTTGAAGAATCTGACTATCCATGGGTCAGTAGCCAGACGTTTTTCTTGAAAAACTGATAGAGCTGAGACTTGGCTTTTCAGGGTACTGATGCTTAGTCCTTTCTCTACACCCTGTTGTAGGAACTCTAAGACTGCTACTGAGCTCTGAGTGTTGAAAGTATTTTCTGTGCACCAGTTATTAAAGCACTTCCATACTCTTTGATATATGTTACGTGTCTCCACTTTTCTGCTTTTTAGCAGTGTTGCTATTAAGTGGTTAGAGAAACCTTTAGCTTTCAGTAGCTGCTCCTCAGACACCAGGCGGCCAAGTCCCACCTTTTGACCTGGGGGCAGTATACTGGTCCCTGGGAGAGCAGATCTTCCTGTATTGGAAGCAGCCAGGGGGGTTCTATAGCTAGTTCTTTTAGCATAGAGAACCATGGTCTCCTGGGCCAAGGGGGTGCTATGAGGATTAGGGTTGTCTTCTCTATGCGCAATGTCCTTATTACTGCTGGTATCAGTACTGGAGGAGGAAAGGCATAGCACATCTTGAATGCCCAGCTCTGTGTCAACGCATCTACCCCCCCTAGGGCCCCGTCCTCTCTTTTTAGAGAATAGAATCGCTTGACTTTTTCTGGTTTTCTTTCAAGGCAAATAAGTCTATTTGAGGTGTTCCCCATTTCTGTGTGATCTGGTTGAACACCTCTTGATTTAGCGCCCAGTCGCCCTCCTTCACTTGCCTCCTGCTGAGGAAGTCTGCCACTCTGTTTAGGTCCCCTTTTAGGTGGACTGCTGATATCGAGAGTGTGTTCTTCTCTGCCCATGTCAGGATTTCTTGTGCAAGTGCCCACAGGGTTCCACTCCTTGTTCCTCCCTGTTTGTTTATGTAGGCTATTACTGAGGCATTGCGGATCTGATTTGTAGGTGATGAGCCTTTAGATCTTTTTGGAAGGATTGAAGTGCTGACCCTACTGCCTTTATTCCTTCCAATTGGATGATCTCATCCGTTCCTCTTTTTTCCATGTCCCTTGTGTTATTTGGGGAGCCTAGATGCGCTCCCCAACCTGTGCCACTTGCATCTGTGGTCAGGATTTGGAAATGGGCAGTGTCCAAAGTCGACCTTGGTTTACATTTTCCTTTGTCCTCCACCACCACAGGGTTCTCTTTACTTTGGTTTGGTAAAGAACCTTGACGTCCAAGGACTCTTGCTTGTGGTCCCATGTTTTTAGTAAAAACATCTGTAGTGGACGGAAATGTAAGGATGCCCATTGTACTGCTGGGATTGCAGATGTTAATAGCCCCAGGGTTGACATTAGTTTTCTGATGGTACATGTTGAGTTTGTTTGTAGTATACCCATCTCCTTTTGTATTTTTGCTATTTTTTCTTCGGGCAGGAATACTTTTTGTTGGACTGTGTCCAGTACATATCCCAGATAGATTAATTGTTGTGTTGGTTGTAGATTGGATTTTTCCAAATTCACTAACCAACCTAGGTTTTTCAGAAATATTTGTGTGATCTCGAGATTTCTCCGTAATTTTTCTGGAGTTTCTGCGAATAGTAGTAAATCGTCTAAGTATGCAATAATCGATATGCCTTGGACTCGTAAGGGTGCCAAGGCTTCTGCCAGAATCTTTGTGAATATTCTAGGTGAAGAAGAAAGGCCGAAGAGCAGGGCTCGGAACTGTAGGTGTCCGATTTTGTTTTTGGTTTCTATTGCCAATCTGAGAAATTTTTGGCAGTTTTGGTGTATTGGGATGTGTAAATAAGCATCCTTTAAATCTAGGGAAGCCAGAAAACAATTTGGTGGTAGTAGGGCTTTGACGGAATAAATTGAGTCCATTCTGAACCGTTTGTATGTTATGGACACATTCAGGGGTTTGAGGTTTAAGATCGGTCTGACCTTCCCGGTGGGTTTCACTACTCCGAACATATGGGAGTAGAACCCTGTTCCCCTTTCCTCTTTTGGCACCTCTATCACTACTTCCTGCCTTTTGAGATCCTCTATGGCCCTCATTAAGCCGTCGGCTTTCTTTTTGTTTTTTGGAAGCTTGGTTACGTAAAATCTGCTTGGGGGTGGTTTTGAGAACTCTAGGTAGTATCCGTCCTTTATCGTTCTCAAAATGTAGTGATTGGGAGTTGTTTTTCCCATTGTGGTAGGAAGGGCCCCCAGTCTTCTCCTACCTTGATCACTTCGTCATTTTTTGTCATAGGTTGGTTCAGGAGGACGAAAAAAAACGCTCCTCCTCTACCTTTCCCTTTTGGGACCCAAGGCCTTTTTGGTTGTCTACCTTGGGAGTAGTGTAACGAGGACCTCTGGGGGTCCAGGTTGCATTTTTCTGTCTCTTCTTGTTTTGTTGAGGCAGATTCCAGGGTGCTTTGCGTTTCAGCGGAAATGCCTTTTTCTTATCCGCTGTCCGATCTAGCACCTTTTCCAACCCTGGGCCGAAAAGCAATTCCCCTGTGAATGGGATGCCACATAGTTTGGTTTTAGACGCGCAGTCCCCCTGCCATGTCTTTAACCATAAGGCCCTTCTTGTGGAGTTGGCTAGTGCGGATGATCTGGCTGCCATGCGCACTAGTTCTGCTGAGGCATCTGCAATATAGGCTATACCTCGCAGTAATGTGGGAAAAGAGGATGGTATATGCTCTTGCGCAGTTCCTTCCTCGATATGGGTCTGTAATTGATTTAGCCAGAACTCCATATTTCTCGCCACGACTGTGACTGCCATTGCTGGCTTTAAACTTCCCAGCGTGGAGTCCCATGATTTTTTAAGTAATGAGTCCATCCTCTTATCCATAGATTCGGATAGGATGCCCATGTCTTCGAATGCCAAATCTGTGTGCCTTGAAACTTGTGAAAAGGCGGCATCTAGTTTGGGTACTTTGTTCCATATTGATGCTGGATCCTCTGAAAAAGGAAAGCGTCTTTTAAGAGTATTAGAAAAGAATGGCTTTCTTTCAGGGTCCTGCCACTCTTTTTTAATTGCTTCGATTAATACATCGTGCACCGGAAAATACTTCTTTTCCTGTTCCCCTAATCCCTCATACATTTGATCATGTAAGGATAGGGTCTTTTTCTCCGTTGATATACCTAATGTGGTATAAATGGCTCCCAGGAGATGATCTACATCCTCCAGTGAGAGCTTGTACCGGGAAGGCTTTCTAGAATCTCCTTCCTGAGCCTCCTCGTCTGACCCCTGGGAACCAGACACTGCGTTATCAGGTTCCTCGTCCGCCTCCTCTGTAGGAGTGTTTGACGGGCCTGCACGGTTGGAAGGTATTTGAACTGCTGTTGTGATTGAAGGAGAAGCTGACTGAAGCTGCTGGAATCCCTCAAAGAAGGTTTTAAAGGAATCAAAGGTATTGGCTAGTTCTTTAACTGATGATGCTAGTTCCGTGTGCTCACTATTATGTTCCTGTACTAATTGATTGATACAGTCACTACAAATTGCCTTTTTCCACGAATCTCTAAGTGTCGCTTTACATTGTGGACACTTCCTTTTTGAGCTGTGGGTGTTTTACTTTTGTCTGTTTTCTGGAATGACATAAAAAACACAAACCTCCCCAGTTAAATTATCAACAACCTGTACCTGCTTTGCAGATGCGCAGTGCCTACATGTGGGCTTACCTCACTAGGGGCCCCATGCATTACCCTCTGACACTGAGGGAATTGGCTACCCCCCCTTTCCTTTTTGGGACCCAGGAGGGGGAGGAGGGGTGGTGGGTTCAGGTTTGGGGAGATCCACCCTAGGTTCCCCTTACCTTTTCATGGCTGGAGCTGGTCTCTGCTGGAGCAGGCCCTCTTCCGTCCGCTTCCGACATTCCTTGTGTCACCAGGGTGCGTTGTGCTGTCTCTACAGCGTGCGCAGCTCCTCCAGCCTTTGCCTGGCTCCATTTCTTGGTACACGGCCGGAACCGGAAGTCGTGACCCCGGAAGTGCACGCCCCCGGTCGCCGTGATGACGTCACCCGTCCTCGGCGACGCGCGTTCTCGATACCCGGCGTGGCTGCACACTTCCCTCACCGCACTCGGTGAAGAAATGGAGCCCCCTCGATCAGCGCCTGCACTCAGGGATACGAGGGTGGCCAACTTCTAACAGGTTAGTAACCTGTTTGTCCCTGGAAGCCCCTGCTCCTTTCTGGACAATTTTACCTGAGCCTCCCTGGCTCTCCTGGCAGGTTCCTGCTGGTGTCTCCCCTCTGGAGGAAACACAAATAACTGAGGAGCCAGCAGGGGAGGAGGAAATTTATAGAAGGCTGGCGCGGTGTTTCCTACAGAGGGGAGGAGCCAAGGTCTCTCAGGTGGCTGTCCTGAAAGACGATTAGGGGAAATAGGATTTTTGCACTCGCTGCAGGAAGATCTGAAGTCATTCACTTTCAGGTTATACTGCCACCTACAGGAGGAGAACCTCTCCTACTCCCAGCCTTTGTCTCCGAGAACCTGGGCCCTTCCACAGCCATGGCCAGCTACTGGGAAGCGGGATGGTAAGTCGATCCTTGGACGCCTCCACGGGTTCTCCTGACGAAGCGGTAATAGACCGTGAAACTAGTAGAGATGCCCTTCGTGACAGACATCCCACTGTGAATAGACGTCGCTTTACATCTGCCAGAGCCGGAAGTGACGTCAGGACGCCGCTCAAGCTCTGCCAGAGCCGGAATTGACGTCATGATGCCGCTCTACAGCTGCCAGAGCCGGAAGTAACGTCTTAACTAGGGTTGTCCCAAAACCACTTTTTTAGGACCGAGTACGAGTACCGATACTTTTTTTCAAGTAGTCGCCGATACCGAATACCGATACTTTTTTTAAATGTGTCCCCAAATGCAGCCATGTCCCCCACATATGCAGCCATGTCCCCCACATATTGCAGCCATGTCCCCCACATATGCAGCCATGTCCCTCACATATGCAGCCATGTCCCTCACATATGCAGCCATGTCCCTCACATATGCAGCCATGTCCCTCACATATGCAGCCATGTCCCTCACATATGCAGCCATGTCCCTCTAGCCATGTCCCTCACATATGCAGCCATGTCCCTCTAGCCATGTCCCTCACATATGCAGCCATGTCCCTCACATATGCAGCCATGTCCCTCCAGCCATTTCCCCCATACCTTTGCCGCCGAAAGCCGCCGCATGGAGAAAATCACAGCATTCCTTTGAATAGCTATTTTGCCCGCGCGTATAGACACTCCCCCTTGCTCGCAATTGGACAGATCACGATCACCCATCCAATCCCGAGCAAGGGGGAGTGTCTATACGCGCGGGAACACTACAGCTATTCAAATGAAAGCTGTGATGTTCCCGCACGCCGTTTAACCCATGTGGCGGCTTTCTAAGCGGTGGCGCGATGCGGCAGCGGCGGGGGGGGGGAAGTATTCTATTTAGGTATCGGGGGTATTTGCGCGAGTACGAGTACTCCCGCAAATACTCGGTATCGGTCCCGATACCGATATCGGGACAACCCTAGTCATAACGTCGCTCTACAGCTGGCAAAGCTGCAATTGACGTCGCTCTACATCTGCCAGAGCCAGAAGTGACGCCATGACACCGCTTTACATTTGCGAGAAGCGACATTACGCCGTTTTACATCTGCCAGAGCCGGAATTGACGTCACGACACCGATCTACATCTGCCAGAGCCAGAAGTGGCATAACGTCGCTCTACAGCTGCCAGAGCTGGAATTGACGTCATTCTACATTTACACCAGGGGTCTCCAAACTTTTCAAACAAAGGGCCACTTTATTGTCCTTCAGACTTTAGGAGGGCCGGATTGTGGCCAGCGGCAGAAAATGTCCTGAACCCAGCACCAGTGAGAATAAATGTGGCCTCAGGGTTGGTGGTCAGGAGGAGTAGGGCCCCTATCAGTAGAAGGAATAGTATCCCATCATTGATATTAGTAGAAGGAATAGTGCCCCATATCAGTGGGAGGAATAGTGCCCCAAGGGCCGAATAAAGGCTAGCAAAGGGCCACATCTGGCCCTTGGGCCGCAGTTTGGAGACCCCTGATCTACACCTACTATAGCCATGGCCAGCTACTGTGAAGTAGATGGCAAGTCGGTCCTTCAGACAGAACAGCCGGACAACCCAGAAGAGCTTCACATGTCCTACATCACCTGGGTCAGTCCGGAGCTTTGAGGAGGACCAGAACACCCTCCGCCCCCATCTTGTAAAGCATACGGGGGAAGGGAAGACATTGGTCAAGGAGTACGGACTCCACAGAGACATTGGCGTATTTACCGCTTTCTTCAGAAGATCCTGGTACCTGGAGTGAAACCCGTCCAGCGAGTTGTTGAACCAGGAGAGGTCCACATCTAATCCTCTCTACCGGTGACAGGTCCTGGAGCAGCTCTGGATGTAGGGATCACGCCCACAGGTCCAGAGTGCCGGTACAGGAAGTCGTTGTCCATGCCTGGGATGTAACCAGCAGACAAGGTTGGAAGCTGAAGTTCTGCCCAGGCCCGGGCCTAGTCCATCTCTCTTTACATAGGAGAATCTTCTGGTTCCTCGATTGATGGAATCTACGGCCGTGGTGTTGTATGATGGAATCCAGATCAGACGGCCCTTTACCTGGATAGTGCCGGGGACGGGCAAACTGCCTGAAGCTCCAGAATAGTGACCAGGATACACGGTTCCTCTGATGCCAAAGTCCCTGCCACCAACACGGTGCCTGGAACTCCAACCTAGTCCAACAGACTTCCAAACATGAGGTAACTCCACCTGATAGGCCCATACACCGAGTGAGTCTTCAGAGACCGAGGCAATGCCAAAGTCTTTGGATCTGGGAAACACTCCATGACTTGTTACCAGGATAGAGTCTAGATAGCTCCTTAGGTGGAACCCCCCCATGCACGAAGGTCACCTCCAGGCTATGAGCACAACGTCCGGGGCCACCAGGATCTGGGCGTGGAACTCCAAAAGCAAGGACGAGCACAGAAGCTGCAATCACAGAGACCATCTCTGGAGAACGTCTCTACTTAAGAGAGAAGAGTGTAGACCAGGGATATGCAATTAGCCGACCTCCAGCTGTTGCCAAACTACAAGTCCCATGAGGCATAGCAAGACTCTGACAGCATCAAGTATGACACCCAGAGGCAGAGGCATGATGGGACTTGTAGTTTGGCAACAGCTGGAGGTCCGCTAATTGCATATCTCTGGTGTAGACTCTTCCCAGAAGACCATAAAACTGAGGCATGCCGGGAGTAGGAGGGCTCATCCCAGGCTGGTCAGAGTCCTCTCCCCTTGTAGGGGGCAGTATAACCCGGGGGGAGGTGAATGACTTCCTGTGTCCCTCGATGGGACACCTTTGGAGGTTCATTGTAAAGGGTTCGCTTTCTATGGGACAAATATAAAAAAGGAGGAGATCTTCGGCCGCACTCACCATCAGGGCGCAGTGGTTGTGGGAGGTCCCATGACTGGGGCTGCTCTGCCCCTCATTGGCTGCTGGAGTGGAGACATTCAGGTCCTTGTTGTGCCGCCTCTGACGATCCTCGGCAATACGTCGCAGGACCTCATCCCGCTCCTAGGAGAGAAGAGAACCAATGAACCAGAGAAGGCGAGAACTACAACCCACCTACCGACATCCCATGGCCAATCCGCTCAATCCATACAGAGAGCGCCCTCTGGTGACCAGTATACTGTACTGACCGGTCACATGACCAGTAGAGCGCCCCTCTGGTGACCAGTATACTGTACAGACCGGTCACATGACCAGTAGAGCGCCCCCCTGGTGACCAGTATACTGTACAGACCGGTCACATGACCAGTAGAGCGCCCCCCCCCTGGTGACCAGTATACTGTACAGACCGGTCACATGACCAGTAGAGCGCCCCCCCCCCCTGGTGACCAGTATACTGTACAGACCTGTCACATGACCAGTACAGAGAGCGCCCTCTGGAGACCAGTATACTGTGCAGACCGGTCACATGTCCAGTAGAGCGCCCCCCCCCCTGGTGACCAGTATACTGTACAGACCTGTCACATGACCAGTACAGAGAGCGCCCTCTGGAGACCAGTATACTGTACAGACCGGTCACATGACCAGTACAGAGAGCGCCCTCTGGAGACCAGTATACCGTACATCACTCTCTGCACTGTATGTAATAAATATGCCGTTCTTAAGCACGATCCCTTTTAATAACCTGCTACCCCCCCCCCATGTCTCCCCCCCCTCCCCCTCCCCCCCCCCCCCCCCGGCAGCAGTGTCACCTTTTTCTTTGTCCTTCGCTCCTCTTGGACCTCATGAGCCAGACTGGCGCTTTGCCGCTCCTCATACTCCTTCTGCTGCAGGCGGCGGGAGCTGGTCAGGGGGTGGTGCTCTGGAGAGGGTGGGGAGGCTGCAGGAAGAAGAGTGGATAAGGAATACAAGAAGAGCATTATACTTCAGGAGGCAGGGACCCTATTGTCACCCCTAACCCTGTACTGGGTGACACAGTGTGCGGTGACCCCACCTCTGACCTGGAGACAGTGCGGGGTGACCCCCCCCCCCCTCCACTGACATGGGGACAGTGTGGGGTGACCTCCCCCCTCCTCTGACCTGGGGACAGTGTGGGGTGACCCCCCCCCCTCCTCTGACCTGGGGACAGTGTGGGGTGACCTCCCCCCCTCCTCTGACCTGGGGACAGTGTGGGGTGACCTCCCCCCCTCCTCTGACCTGGGGACAGTGTGGGGTGACCTCCCCCCCTCCTCTGACCTGGGGACAGTGTGGGGTGACCTCCCCCCCTCCTCTGACCTGGGGACAGTGTGCGGTGACCCCCCCTCCTCTGACCTGGGGACAGTGTGGGGTGACCTCCCCCCCTCCTCTGACCTGGGGACAGTGTGGGGTGACCTCCCCCCCTCCTCTGACCTGGGGACAGTGTGGGGTGACCCCCCCTCCTCTGACCTGAGGACAGTGTGGGGTGACCCCCCCTCCTCTGACCTGAGGACAGTGTGGGGTGACCCCCCTCCTCTGACCTGGGGACAGTGTGGGGTGACACCCCCCCCCCCATGACCTGGGGACAGTGTGGGGTGACCCCCCCTCCTCTGACCTGGGGACAGTGTGGGGTGACCCCCCCCCCTCCTCTGACCTGGGGAAAGTGTGGGGTGACCCCCCTCCTCTGACCTGGGGACAGTAGGCCCCTCCTCTGACCTGGGGACAGTGTGGGGTGAACCCCCTCCTCTGACCTGGGGACAGTAGGCCCCTCCTCTGACCTGGGGACAGTAGGCCCCTCCTCTGACCTGGGGACAGTAGGCCCCTCCTCTGACCTGGGGACAGTGTGGGGTGACCCCCCTCCTCTGACCTGGGGACAGTAGGCCCCCTCCTCTGACCTGGGGACAGTAGGCCCCTCCTCTGACCTGGGGACAGTAGGCCCCCTCCTCTGACCTGGGGACAGTGTGGGGTGACCCCCCCCCCTCCTCTAACCTGGGGACAGTGTGGGGTGACCCCCCCTCCTCTGACCTGGGGACAGTGTGGGGTGACCCCCCCCTCCTCTGACCTGGGGACAGTGTGCGTGACCCCCCTCCTCTGACCTGGGGACAGTGTGCGTGACCCCCCCCTCCTCTGACCTGGGGACAGTGTGGGGTGACCCCCCTCCTCTGACCTGGGGACAGTGTGCGGTGACCCCCCTCCTCTGACCTGGGGACAGTGTGCGGTGACCCCCCTCCTCTGACCTGGGGACAGTGTGCGGTGACCCCCCTCCTCTGACCTGGGGACAGTGTGGGGTGACCCCCCCTCCTCTGACCTGGGGACAGTGTGCGGTGACCCCCCTCCTCTGACCTGGGGACAGTGTGCGGTGACCCCCCTCCTCTGACCTGGGGACAGTGTGCGTGACCCAGTGGGGTGTGACCCCCTCCTCTGACCTGGGGACAGTGTGGGGTGACCCCCCCCCCCTCCTCTGACCTGGGGACAGTGTGTGGTGACCCAGTGGGGTGTGACCCCTCCTCTGACCTGGGGACAGCGGATGAGACGTGGCGGCACCTCCTCCATCTTGTGGGGGGTTGAAGGCGGACACGGCAGCCGATGCAAAGTCTTCTCCTGGTTGGGTGCGGAGCGTTCCCCGGTGGTGACCTCCCTGCAGGATCCTGACACACACAAGACACAATTCTGGGTCACCAATCAGAAAGTATATACATGAGACAGTGAACAGCCAATCAGAAGCTCTATATATAAAAGGTGAAGAGCCAATCACAGTATAGACACATCTGCTGTGTACTGACCACTCCGCCGCGTCCTGCACCCCGAGACATCCGGCTCTGACCGCGGCCTGAACCTGCGACTCATTGAAGCCCATCTCATACAACGCATGGAAGAGATCACCAATCGTCTGCAAGAGAGAGAGTCATGTGACTGTACAGTGTCATCAGCCCAGTCTACCCACCCACCCACCCACCATACATGGAAAGACCCCCCATGGAGGTCCCCGAACCAGCAAAGTCTGACTTTTCATTTTATGTGGAAAGCAGCCAAAGCCCGAGAAGAAAGCCTGTCCCCTGCCAGGAGCGGCACCCTGGCTTTCTGGGCGAGGAAGCAGTGGTCTCTCTTCTGGGTTTCTGCTGGTGCCACAGCCAATCAGGTGACATCTGAACCCTTCCACTGACATGAGTATTTATCAGACGGGGGGGGCACATTCAGGAATGGGGAGAGGGAATTTAGATGTCCCAGGATCATCTGACCCCCCCCGGAGAGCCGAGACCTCCATGGCAGGTGTCTGTAGGAAGATGATCTCCTCTGGGTGGTGTGAACCCGGAAGAGCTCAGCTCTGATCACTTCAAAGGTTCACTGACAGGATAAAACACTCTGGGGTCCCTTCTCTCTCATCGGAGGTCCCTCCCTCCATCACATCAGAGGTCCCCCTCCATCACGAGGTCCCTCCCCCCATCACATCAGAGGAGGTCCCTCCCCCCATCACAAGGTCCCCCCCCCCTTACATCAGAGGAGGTCCCTCCCCCCCCATCACATCAGAGGAGGTCCCTCCCCCCATCACAAGGTCCCTCCCCCCTTACATCAGAGGAGGTCCCTCCCCCCCATCACATCAGAGGAGGTCCCTCTCCCCCATCACATCAGAGGAGGTCCCTCCCCCCCATCACATCAGAAGAGGTCCCACCCCCCATCACATCAGAGGTCCCACCCCCCATCACATCAGAGGTCCCACCCCCATCACATCAGAGGTCCCACCCCCCATCACATCAGAGGTCCCACCCCCCATCACATCAGAGGTCCCACCCCCCATCACAAGGTCCCTCCCCCCCATCACTTCAGAGGAGGTTCCTCCCCCCCATCGCTTCAGAGGAGGTCCCTCCCCCCATCGCTTCAGAGGAGGTCCCTCCCCCCATCGCTTCAGAGGAGGTCCCTCCCCCCATCACTTCAGAGGAGGTTCCTCCCCCCCATCACTTCAGAGGAGGTTCCTCCCCCCCATCACTTCAGAGGAGGTCCCTCCCCCCCCATCACATCAGAGGAGGTCCCTCCTCCCCCCCCATCACATCAGAGGAGGTTCCTCCCCCCAATCACATCAGAGGAGGTTCCTCCCCCCCATCACTTCAGAGGAGGTCCCTCCCCCCATCACTTCAGAGGTCCCACCGCCCATCACATCAGAGGTCCCACCCCCATCACAAGGTCCCTCCCCCCATCACAAGGTCCCCCCCCCCATCACTTCAGAGGAGGTTCCTCCCCCCCATCACTTCAGAGGAGGTCCCTCCCCCCATCACTTCAGAGGAGGTCCCTCCCCCCATCACTTCAGAGGAGGTCCCTCCCCCCATCACAAGGTCCCTCCCCCCCATCACATCAGAGGAGGTCCCTCCCCCCCATCACATCAGAGGAGGTCCCTCCCCCCCATCACATCAGAGGAGGTCCCTCCCCCCCATCACATCAGAGGAGGTCCCTCCCCCCCATCACATCAGAGGAGGTCCCTACCCCCATCACATCAGAGGAGGTCCCTACCCCCATCACATCAGAGGAGGTCCCTACCCCCATCACATCAGAGGAGGTCCCTACCCCCATCACATCAGAGGAGGTCCCTACCCCCCCCATCACATCAGAGGAGGTCCCTACCCCCCCCCATCACATCAGAGGAGGTCCCTACCCCCCCATCAGAGGAGGTCCCTACCCCCCCCATCAGAGGAGGTCCCTACCCCCCCCCCATCACATCAGAGGAGGTCCCTACCCCCCCCCATCACATCAGAGGAGGTCCCTACCCCCCCCCCCCATCACATCAGAGGAGGTCCCTACCCCCCCATCACATCAGAGGAGGTCCCCACCCCCCCACATCAGAGGAGGTCCCTACCCCCCCCCCCATCACATCAGAGGAGGTCCTTCCCCCCCCCCATCACATCAGAGGAGGTCCCTCCCCCCCATCACATCAGAGGAGGTCCTTCCCCCCCCATCACATCAGAGGAGGTCCCTCCCCCCCATCACATCAGAGGAGGTCCTTCCCCCCCCCATCACATCAGAGGAGGTCCTTCCCCCCCCCATCACATCAGAGGAGGTCCTTCCCCCCCCCATCACATCAGAGGAGGTCCCTCCCCCCCATCACATCAGAGGAGGTCCCTACCCCCCCATCACATCAGAGGAGGTCCCTCCCCCCCATCACATCAGAGGAGGTCCCTCCCCCCCATCACATCAGAGGAGGTCCCTCCCCCCCATCACATCAGAGGAGGTCCCTCCCCCCCATCACATCAGAGGAGGTCCCTCCCCCCCATCACATCAGAGGAGGTCCCTCCCCCCCCATCACTTCAGAGGAGGTCCCTCCCCCCCCCCATCACTTCAGAGGAGGTCCCTCCCCCCACATCACATCAGAGGAGGTCCCTCCCCCCACATCACATCAGAGGAGGTCCCTCCCCCCACATCACATCAGAGGAGGTCCCTCCCCCCACATCACATCAGAGGAGGTCCCTCCCCCCACATCACATCAGAGGAGGTCCCTCCCCCCACATCACATCAGAGGAGGTCCCTCCCCCCCATCACATCAGAGGAGGTCCCTCCCCCCATCACATCAGAGGAGGTCCCTCCCCTCCATCACATCAGAGGTCCCACCCCCCCATCACAAGGTCCCTCCCCCCATCACAAGGTCCCTCCCCCCCATCACTTCAGAGGAGGTTCCTCCCCCCCATCACAAGGTCCCTCCCCCCATCACATCAGAGGAGGTCCCTCCCCCCATCACAAGGTCCCTCCCCCCCATCACATCAGAGGAGGTCCCTCCCCCCCCATCACATCAGAGGAGGTCCCTCCCCCCGATCACATCAGAGGAGGTCCCTCCCCCCCACATCACATCAGAGGAGGTCCCTCCCCCCCACATCACATCAGAGGAGGTCCCTCCCCCCCACATCACATCAGAGGAGGTCCCTCCCCCCCACATCACATCAGAGGAGGTCCCTCCCCCCCACCACATCAGAGGAGGTCCCTCCCCTCCATCACATCAGAGGAGGTCCCTCCCCTCCATCACATCAGAGGAGGTCCCTCCCCTCCATCACATCAGAGGAGGTCCCTCCCCTCCATCACATCAGAGGAGGTCCCTCCCCCCCCATCACATCAGAGGAGGTCACCCCCCCATCACATCAGAGGAGGTCCCTCCCCCCCCCATCACATCAGAGGAGGTCCCTCCCCCCCATCACATCAGAGGAGGCCCCCCCCCCCCCCATCACATCAGAGGAGGTCCCTCCCCCCCATCACATCAGAGGAGGTCCCTCCCCCCCATCATATCACATAGAGGTGAACAGTAACAGATATGGCTGTTGATTGTCAGCCTTTTTATCATAACAATAAAGATCAGTGGAAAAAAAACATTTCCTGGAATCATCAGAGACATAAATGTATCCAAGAGTCTCACCCCTCGTCCTGCAGAAACCTCCATCCCCAACCAATCAGAGGAGCCGCCTGATAGAAAGAAAGAACCAATCATCATCAGGAACACCGACAACACCCCTCCCCCTTCACATAACACTCTGGGGTCCCCCCTCTCTCTATAGAACACTCTGGGGTCCCCCCTCTCTCTATAGAACACTCTGGGGTCCCCTCTCTCTCTCTCTCTATAGAACACTCTGGGGTCCCCCCTCTCTCTATAGAACACTCTGGGGTCCCCCCTCTCTCTATAGAACACTCTGGGGTCCCCCCTCTCTCTATAGAACACTCTGGGGTCCCCCCCTCTCTCTATAGAACACTCTGGGGTCCCCCCTCTCTCTATAGAACACTCTGGGGTCCCCCCTCTCTCTATAGAACACTCTGGGGCCCCCCCTCTCTCTATAGAACACTCTGGGGTCCCCCTTTCTCTATAGAACACTCTGGGGTCCCCTCTCTCTCTATAGAACACTCGGGGGTCCCCCCTCTCTCTATAGAACACTCTGGGGTCCCCCCTCTCTCTATAGAACACTCTGGGGTCCCTCTCTCTATAGAACACTCTGGGGTCCCACCTTCCTCTATAGAACACTCTGGGGTCCCCCCTCTCTCTATAGAACACTCTGGGGTCCCCCTCTCTCTATAGAACACTCTGGGGTCCCCCTCTCTCTATAGAACACTCTGGGGTCCCCCTCTCTCTATAGAACACTCTGGGGTCCCCCTCTCTCTATAGAACACTCTGGGGGTCCCCCCTCTCTCTATAGAACACTCTGGGGTCCCCCCTCTCTCTATAGAACACTCTGGGGTCCCCCCTCTCTCTATAGAACACTCTGGGGTGCCCCCTCTCTCTATAGAACACTCTGGGGTCCCCCCTCCTCTCTCTATAGAACACTCTGGGGTCCCCTCTCTCTATAGAACACTCTGGGGTGCCCCCTCTCTCTATAGAACACTCTGGGGTCCCCCCTCTCTCTATAGAACACTCTGGGGTCCCCTCTCTCTCTATAGAACACTCTGGGATCTCTCCTCTCTCCATAGAACACTCTGGGGTCCCCCCTCTCTATAGAACACTCTGGGGCCCCCCCCTCTCTCTATAGAACACTCTGGGGTCCCCCCTCTCTCTATAGAACACTCTGGGGTCCCCCCTCTCTCCATAGAACACTCTGGGGTCCCCCCTCTCTCTCTATAGAACACTCTGGGGTCCCCCCTCTCTCTCTATAGAACACTCTGGGGTCCCCCCTCTCTCTATAGAACACTCTGGGGTCCCCCCTCTCTCTATAGAACACTCTGGGCTGGGTTCCCCCCTCTCTCTATAGAACACTCTGGGGTCCCTCCTCTCTCCATAGAACACTCTGGGGTCCCCCCTCTCTATAGAACGCTCTGGGGTCCCCCCTCTCTCTATAGAACACTCTGGGGTCCCCCCTCTCTCTATAGAACACTCTGGGGTCCCCTCTCTCTATAGAACACTCTGGGGTCCCCCCTCTCTCTATAGAACACTCTGGGGTCCCCTCTCTCTCTATAGAACACTCTGGGGTCCCCCCTCTCTCCATAGAACACTCTGGGGTCCCCCTCTCTCCATAGAACACTCTGGGGTCCCCCCTCTCTCTATAGAACACTCTGGGGTCCCCCCTCCTCTCTCTATAGAACACTCTGGGGTCCCCTCTCTCTATAGAACACTCTGGGGTCCCCCCTCCTCTCTCTATAGAACACTCTGGGGTCCCCCCTCTCTCCATAGAACACTCTGGGGTCCCCCCTCTCTCTATAGAACACTCTGGGGTCCCCCCTCCTCTCTCTATAGAACACTCTGGGGTCCCCCCCTCTCTCTATAGAACACTCTGGGGTCCCCCCTCCTCTCTCTATAGAACACTCTGGGGTCCCCCCCTCTCTCTATAGAACACTCTGGGGTCCCCCCTCCTCTCTCTATAGAACACTCTGGGGTCCCCTCTCTCTATAGAACACTCTGGGGTCCCCCCTCTCTCTATAGAACACTCTGGGGTCCCCCCTCCCTCTATAGAACACTCTGGGGTCCCCTCCTCTCTATAGAACACTCTGGGGTCCCCCCTCTCTCTATAGAACACTCTGGGGTCCCCCTCTCTCTATAGAACAGTCTGGGGTCCCCCTCTCTCTATAGAACACTCTGGGGTCCCCCCTCTCTCTATAGAACACTCTGGGGTCCCCCCTCTCTCTATAGAACACTCTGGGGTCCCCCCTCTCTCTATAGAACACTCTGGGGTCCCCCCTCTCTCTATAGAACACTCTGGGGTCCCCCCTCTCTCTATAGAACACTCTGGGGCCCCCCCTCTCTATAGAACACTCTGGGGCCCCCCCTCTCTCTATAGAACACTCTGGGGTGCCCCCTCTCTCTATAGAACACTCTGGGGTGCCCCCTCTCTCTATAGAACACTCTGGGGTCCCCCCTCTCTCTATAGAACACTCTGGGGTCCCCACTCTCTCTATAGAACACTCTGGGGTCCCCTCTCTCTATAGAACACTCTGGGGTCCCCCCTCTCTCTATAGAACACTCTGGGGTCCCCACTCTCTCTATAGAACACTCTGGGGTCCCCACTCTCTCTATAGAACACTCTGGGGCCCCCCTCTCTCTATAGAACACTCGGGGGTCCCCCCATCTCTCTATAGAACACTCTGGGGTCTCCCCTCTCTCTATAGAACACTCTGGGGTCCCCCCTCTCTCTATAGAACACTCTGGGGTCCCCCCTCTCTCCATGGAACACTCTGGGGTCCCCCCTCTCTCCATGGAACACTCTGGGGTCCCCCCTCTCTCTATAGAACACTCTGGGGTCCCCCTCTCTCTATAGAACACTCTGGGGTCCCCCCCTCTCTCCATAGAACACTCTGGGGTGCCCCCTCTCTCTATAGAACACTCTGGGGTCCCCCTCTCTCTATAGAACACTCTGGGGTCCCCTCTCTCTCTATAGAACACTCTGGGGTCCCCTCTCTCTCTATAGAACACTCTGGGGTCCCCCCTCTCTCTATAGAACACTCTGGGGTCCCCCTCTCTCTATAGAACACTCTGGGGTCCCCCTCTCTCTATAGAACACTCTGGGGTCCCTCCTCTCTCTATAGAACACTCTGGGGTCCCCCCTCTCTCTATAGAACACTCTGGGGTCCCCTCTCTCTCTCTATAGAACACTCTGGGATCTCTCCTCTCTCCATAGAACACTCTGGGGTCCCCCCTCTCTATAGAACACTCTGGGGCCCCCCCTCTCTCTATAGAACACTCTGGGGTCCCCCCTCTCTCTATAGAACACTCTGGGGTCCCCCCTCTCTCCATAGAACACTCTGGGGTCCCCCCTCTCTCTCTATAGAACACTCTGGGGTCCCCCCTCTCTCTATAGAACACTCTGGGGTCCCCCCCTCTCTCTATAGAACACTCTGGGGTCCCCCCTCCTCTCTATAGAACACTCTGGGGTCCCCTCCTCTCTCTATAGAACACTCTGGGGTCCCCCCTCTCTCCATAGAACACTCTGGGGTCCCCCCTCTCTCCATAGAACACTCTGGGGTCCCCCCTCTCTCTATAGAACACTCTGGGGTCCCCCTCTCTCTATAGAACACTCTGGGGTCCCCTCCTCTCTATAGAACACTCTGAGGTCCCCCCTCTCTCTATAGAACACTCTGGGGTCCCCCTCTCTCTATAGAACACTCTGGGGTCCCCCCTCTCTCTATAGAACACTCTGGGGCCCCCTCTCTCTATAGAACACTCTGGGGTCCCCCCTCTCTCTATAGAACACTCTGGGGTCCCCCCTCTCTCTATAGAACACTCTGGGGTCCCCCCTCTCTCTATAGAACACTCTGGGGTCCCCCCTCTCTCTATAGAACACTCTGGGGTCCCCCCTCTCTCTATAGAAAACTCTGGGGTCCTTCTCTCTCTATAGAACACTCTGGGGTCCCCCCTCTCTCTATAGAACACTCTGGGGTCCCCCCTCTCTCTATAGAACACTCTGGGGTCCCCCCTCTCTCTATAGAACACTCTGGGGTCCCCCCTCTCTCCATAGAACACTCTGGGGTCCCTTCCTCTCTCTATAGAACACTTTGGGGTCCCCTCCTCTCTATAGAACACTCTGGGGTCCCCCCTCTCTCTATAGAACACTCTGGGGTCCCCCCTCTCTCTATAGAACACTCTGGGGTCCCCTCCTCTCTATAGAACACTCTGGGGTCCCCCCTCTCTCTATAGAACACTCTGGGGTCCCCCCTCTCTCTATAGAACACTCTGGGGTCCCCTCTCTCTATAGAACACTCTGGGGTCCCCCCTCTCTCTCTATAGAACACTCTGGGGTCCCCCTTCTCTCTATAGAACACTCTGGGGTCCCCCCCTCTCTCTATAGAACACTCTGGGGCCCCCCCTCTCTCTATAGAACACTCTGGGGTCCCCCCCTCTCTCTATAGAACACTCTGGGGTCCCCCCTCTCTCTATAGAACACTCTGGGGTCCCCCCTCTCTCTATAGAACACTCTGGGGCCCCCCCTCTCTCTATAGAACACTCTGGGGCCCCCCCTCTCTCTATAGAACACTCTGGGGTCCCCCCTCTCTCTATAGAACACTCTGGGGTCCCCTCTCTCTATAGAACACTCTGGGGTCCCCCCTCTCTCTATAGAACACTCTGGGGTCCCCCTCTCTCTATAGAACACTCTGGGGTCCCCTCCTCTCTCTATAGAACACTCTGGGGTCCCCCCTCTCTCTATAGAACACTCTGGGGTCCCCCCTCTCTCTATAGAACACTCTGGGGTCCCCCCTCTCTATAGAACACTCTGGGGTCCCCCCTCTCTATAGAACACTCTGGGGTCCCCCCTCTCTCTATAGAACACTCTGGGGTCCCTCCTCTCTCTATAGAACACTCTGGAGTCCCCCCTCTCTCTATAGAACACTCTGGGGTCCCCCCTCCCCCTCTCTGAGGGTCTCTCACACTCTCTGCGTCTTCTCCGGGATTCTGTCGCGTGGAGTGGTTGGGTGAAGGCTATTCACTCTCTGATTGGATATTCCTCCTGTCACTCAAACCTTTCTAGGTTTTAATTGGATTTAAATGGTTCCGGTTTGGCTTCTATTGGCTGAACGGTCCCACGAGCTCCGCCTTCTGTGTCCGATGATCTGTTTATCCTTCTGAGCTGGCCAAGTGTCTCTTCAGCCAATAGGATCCCGAGCTGTAAGCCCCGAGTTTTGATTGGACCGCAACCTCCCGGCCACCACCCCGTTCCACGCGCACTGTTGGATCTTCAGTCCATGACTGACAAAGTAGACTCCTCCCCCTTTCCTCGACTCCTCCCCGGGCGTCCCAATTACATGGAGAGGGGTGTGGCTGCAGCTTTAACCGGAAACATGTGACCTCCACTCCATTTTTTTTTTATATTGATCTTTATTGTAACAGACAATGGAAATTAGAAACAACACATGGAAGTGGAGGGGACGTGTTTCCTGTCACATGGTATCTGGCTGCACACTGGGGGGGGGGGGGGGAGAGATTTACCCCCCTTTCATGACCAGGCCATTTTTTTGCGATTCGGCTTGCGCGGTCGTGCGACGTGGCGGTGGCTCCCAAACAAAATTGGCGTCCTTTTTTTCCCACAAATAGAGATTTCTTTTGGTGGTATGTGATCTCCTCTGCGGTTTTTATTTTTTTGCGCTATAAACAAAAATAGAGCGACAATTTGGGAAAAAAAACAATATTTTTTACTTTTTCTATAATAAATATCCCCAAAAAATATATAAAAAAAACGTTGTTTTCCTCAGTTTAGGGCGATACGTATTCTTCTAAGTATTTCTGGTAAACAAAAAATCGCAATAAGCGTTTATTGATTGGTTTGCGCAAAAGTGATATATAGGCCCGGATTCTCAAAGGAGTTACGCCGGCGTATCTCCAGATACGCCGGCGTAACTCTGAGTGCGGCCCGTCGCAACTCGGCGCCTGATTCATAGAATCACATACGCCTCACAGTTGCCTAGATACGAGCGGTGTAAGTCTCCTACGCCGTCGTATCTTAAGGTGCATATTTACGCTGGCCGCTAGGTGGCGCTTCTGTAGATTTCCGCGTCGAATATGCTATTGAGCTAGATACACCGGGCCAGATTCTCATAGCATCGGCGGCGGCGTAGCGTAAGCCATTTACACCACGCCGCCGCAAATTACTGGAGCAAGTGCCGTATTCGCAAAGCACTTGCTCCGTAATTTGTGGTGGCGTAGTGTAAATGGCCCGGCGTATGGCCGCGTAATTCAAAGGGGGCGGCTTGTATTCAAATTAAGCGCGCCCCCGCGCCGATCGAACTGTGCATGCGCCGGGCGTAAAAATAGCCCAGTGCGCATGCTCCAGCTCACAACGGAAAACGTCAATGACGCCGACGTGTGCGTCATTGATGTCAAGTCGTATTCAAGAACGACTTAGTAAAACGACGTAACCGGCGGCGTAAAGTTACCCCTCATAAAGCAGGGGTAAGTCATGTTAGGTATGGACTTCGGAAACGTACGAACCGCGTCGTGTTTTACGTCGTTTGCGTAAGTCGTCCGTGAATATGGCTGGACGTAAGTTACGTTCACATCGACAAAGCATTGAGCGGGCGTAATTTCATTTGAAAATTCGACGTGATACTGAGCATACGCGCGCATGCGCCGTTCGAAAAAAGCGGCATTTATGTGGGGGTCACGATTAGTTTACATAAAACACGCCCCCCTCTTCCTCATTTGATTTAGGCGCGCTTAGGCCGGCACATTTACGCTACGCCGACGTAACTTTGGACGCACGTGCTTTGTGAATACTGCACTTGCCTCTCTAAGTTGCGGCGGCGTAGCGTAACTACGATACGCTCCGCCCGCTTACATTTACGCCGCTCTACAAGAATCTGGGCCAAAGTGTCTACAAAATAGGGGATCGTTTTATGGCGTTTTTATTATTATTATTTGTATTTTTACTAGCAATGGCGGCGATCGGCGATTTTATCGTGACCACGACATTGCGACAGACACGTCGGACACTTTTGGTGCCATTTTGGGACCATTGTCATTGATACAGCGATCAGTGCTATAAAAATGTGACTGGCAGGGAAGGGGTTAAGTGTGTCCTAGGGAGTGATTCTAACTGTGGGGGGATGGGCTACCTGTGGACAGATTGGTGTAGAGAGTTCCAGTGAATGGGAGGGGGCTCTGGTCAGATTGGGGTTGAGAGTTCCAGAGAATGGGAGGGGCTCTGGACAGATTGGGGTAGAGAGTTCCAGAGGATGGGAGGGGCTCTGGACAGATTGGGGTAGAGAGTTCCAGAGGATGGGAGGGGTTCTGGACAGATTAGGGTAGAGAGTTCCAGAGGATGGGCTACCTGTGGACAGATTGAGGTAGAGAGTTCCAGAGGATGGGAGGGGCTCTGGACAGATTGGGGTAGGTAGTTCCAGAGGATGGGAGGGGCTTTGGACAGATTGGGGTAGAGAGTTCCAGAGGATGGGAAGGGCTCTGGTCAGATTGAGGTAGAGAGTTCCAGAGAATGGGAGGGGCTCTGGACAGATTGGGGTAGAGAGTTCCAGAGAATGGGAGGGGCTCTGGACAGATTGGGGTAGAGAGTTCCAGAGGATGGGAGGGGCTCTGGACAGGTTAGGGTAGAGAGTTCCAGAGGATGGGAGGGGCTCTGGACAGATTGGGGTAGAGAATTCCAGAGGATGGGAGGGGCTCTGGACAGATTGGGGTAGAGAATTCCAGAGGATGGGAGGGGCTCTGGACAGATTGGGGTAGGTAGTTCCAGAGGATGGGAGGGGCCCTGGACAGATTGGGGTAGGTAGTTCCAGAGGATGGGAGGGGCTCTGGACAGATTAGGGTAGAGAGTTCCAGAGGATGGGAGGGGCTCTGGACAGATTGGGGTAGGTAGTTCCAGAGGATGGGAGGGGCTCTGGACAGATTGGGGTAGAAAGTTCCAGAGGATGGGAGGGGCTCTGGACAGATTGGGGTAGGTAGTTCCAGAGGATGGGAAGGGCTCTGGACAGATTGGGGTAGAGAGTTCCAGAGGATGGGAGGGGCTCTGGACAGATTGGGGGTAGGTAGTTCCAGAGGATGGGAGGGGCTCTGGACAGATTGGGGTAGAGAGTTTCAGAGGATGGGAGGGGCTCTGTACAGATTGGGGGTAGGTAGTTCCAGAGGATGGGAGGGGCTCTGGACAGATTGGGGTAGAGAGTTCCAGAGGATGGGAGGGGTTCTGGACAGATTAGGGTAGAGAGTTCCAGAGGATGGGCTACCTGTGGACAGATTGAGGTAGAGAGTTCCAGAGGATGGGAGGGGCTCTGGACAGATTGGGGTAGGTAGTTCCAGAGGATGGGAGGGGCTTTGGACAGATTGGTGTAGAGAGTTCCAGAGAATGGGAGGGGCTCTGGACAGATTGGGGTAGAGAGTTCCAGAGAATGGGAGGGGCTCTGGACAGATTGGGGTAGAGAGTTCCAGAGGATGGGAGGGGCTCTGGACAGGTTAGGGTAGAGAGTTCCAGAGGATGGGAGGGGCTCTGGACAGATTGGGGTAGAGAGTTCCAGAGGATGGGAGGGGCTCTGGACAATTTGGGGTAGAGAGTTCCAGAGAACGGGAGGGGCTCTGGACAGATGGGGGTAGGTAGTTCCAGAGGATGGGAGGGGCTCTGGACAGATTGGGGTAGAAAGTTCCAGAGGATGGGAGGGGCTCTGGACAGATTGGGGTAGGTAGTTCCAGAGGATGGGAAGGGCTCTGGACAGATTGGGGTAGAGAGTTCCAGAGGATGGGAGGGGCTCTGGACAGATTGGGGGTAGGTAGTTCCAGAGGATGGGAGGGGCTCTGGACAGATTGGGGTAGAGAGTTTCAGAGGATGGGAGGGGCTCTGTACAGATTGGGGGTAGGTAGTTCCAGAGGATGGGAGGGGCTCTGGACAGATTGGGGTAGAGAGTTCCAGAGGATGGGAGGGGTTCTGGACAGATTAGGGTAGAGAGTTCCAGAGGATGGGCTACCTGTGGACAGATTGAGGTAGAGAGTTCCAGAGGATGGGAGGGGCTCTGGACAGATTGGGGTAGGTAGTTCCAGAGGATGGGAGGGGCTTTGGACAGATTGGTGTAGAGAGTTCCAGAGAATGGGAGGGGCTCTGGACAGATTGGGGTAGAGAGTTCCAGAGAATGGGAGGGGCTCTGGACAGATTGGGGTAGAGAGTTCCAGAGGATGGGAGGGGCTCTGGACAGGTTAGGGTAGAGAGTTCCAGAGGATGGGAGGGGCTCTGGACAGATTGGGGTAGGTAGTTCCAGAGGATGGGAGGGGCCCTGGACAGATTGGGGTAGGTAGTTCCAGAGGATGGGAGGGGCTCTGGACAGATTGGGGTAGAGAGTTCCAGAGGATGGGAGGGGTTCTGGACAGATTAGGGTAGAGAGTTCCAGAGGATGGGCTACCTGTGGACAGATTGGGGTAGAGAGTTCCAGAGGATGGGAGGGGCTCTGGACAGATTGGGGTAGGTAGTTCCAGAGGATGGGAGGGGCTCTGGACAGATTGGGGTGGAGAGTTCCAGAGGATGGGAGGGGCTCTGGACAATTTGGGGTAGAGAGTTCCAGAGAACGGGAGGGGCTCTGGACAGATGGGGGTAGGTAGTTCCAGAGGATGGGAGGGGCTCTGGACAGATTGGGGTAGGTAGTTCCAGAGGATGGGAGGGGCTCTGGACAGATTGGGGTAGGTAGTTCCAGAGGATGGGAGGGGCTCTGGACAGATTGGGGTGGGGAGTTCCAGAGGATGGGAGGGGCTCTGGACAGATTGGGGTAGGTAGTTCCAGAGGATGGGAGGGGCTCTGGATAGATTGGGGTAGAGAGTTCCAGAGGATGGGAGGGGCTCTGGACAGATTAGGGTAGAGAATTCCAGAGGATGGGAGGGGCTCTGGACAGATTGGGGTAGGTAGTTCCAGAGGATGGGAGGGGCTCTGGACAGATTGGGGTAGAAAGTTCCAGAGGATGGGAGGGGCTCTGGACAGATTGGGGTAGGTAGTTCCAGAGGATGGGAGGGGCTCTGGACAGATTGGGGTAGGTAGTTCCAGAGGATGGGAGGGGCTCTGGACAGATTGGGGTGGGGAGTTCCAGAGGATGGGAGGGGCTCTGGACAGATTGGGGTGGGGAGTTCCAGAGGATGGGAGGGGCTCTGGACAGATTGGGGTAGGTAGTTCCAGAGGATGGGAGGGGCTCTGGACAGATTGGGGTAGGTAGTTCCAGAGGATGGGAGGGGCTCTGGACAGGTTAGGGTAGGTGGTTCCAGAGGATGGGAGGGGCTCTGGACAGATTGGGGTAGAGAGTTCCAGAGGATGGGAGGGGCTCTGGACAATTTGGGGTAGAGAGTTCCAGAGGATGGGAGGGGCTCTGGACAATTTGGGGTAGAGAGTTCCAGAGGATGGGAGGGGCTCTGGACAGATGGGGGTAGAGAGTTCCAGAGGATGGGAGGGGCTCTGGACAGATTGGGGTAGAAAGTTCCATAGGATGGGAGGGGCTCTGGACAGATTGGGGTAGGTAGTTCCAGAGGATGGGAGGGGCTCTGGACAGATTGGGGTAGGTAGTTCCAGAGGATGGGAGGGGCTCTGGACAGATTGGGGTAGAGAGTTCCAGAGGATGGGAGGGGCTCTGGACAGATTGGGGTAGGTAGTTCCAGAGGATGGGAGGGGCTCCTCACAGATTGGGGTAGGTAGTTCCAGAGGATGGGAGGGGCTCTGGACAGATTGGGGTAGGTAGTTCCAGAGGATGGGAGGGGCTCTGGACAGATTAGGGTAGAGAGTTCCAGAGGATGGGAGGGGCTCTGGATAGATTGGGGTAGGTAGTTCCAGAGGATGGGAGGGGCTCTGGACAGATTGGGGTAGGTAGTTCCAGAGGATGGGAGGGGCTCTGGACAGATTGGGGTAGAGAGTTCCAGAGGATGGGAGGGGCTCTGGATAGATTGGGGTAGGTAGTTCCAGAGGATGGGAGGGGCTCTGGACAGATTGGGGTAGGTAGTTCCAGAGGATGGGAGGGGCTCTGGACAGATTGGGGTAGAGAGTTCCAGAGGATGGGAGGGGCTCTGGACAGATTGGGGTGGGGAGTTCCAGAGGATGGGAGGGGCTCTGGACAGATTGGGGTGGGGAGTTCCAGAGGATGGGAGGGGCTCTGGACAGATTGGGGTGGGGAGTTCCAGAGGATGGGAGGGGCTCTTTAAGTGCCCAGCCCCGGCCGCGGACCCGTTTGCCGCTGGAGTCCCGCGATCAGTCCCCGGAGCCCCTCCCATGTAGGGAAAGGCGATCAATGATGTCACATGTCCAGTTCCGCCCCCCTTACAGTTAGAAACACATATGAGGTCACACTTAACCCCTACAGCGCCCCCTAGTGGTTAACTCCCAAACTGCAATTGTCATTTTCACAGTAATCAGTGGGGTGGATTCAGGTAGGCGCAGCGTACCGTTTTTACGCTACGCCTCCGTTAATTACTTGCGCTTCATTCACGAAGCAGTAGCTCCGTAATTTGCGCGGGCGCTCCGGAAAAAATGCCCGGCGTAAGGGCGCGTAATTTAAATGATCCCGTAGGGGGCGTGGATCATTTAAATTAGGCGCGTTCCCGCGCCGAACGTAGTGCGCATGCTCCGTCGGGAAACTTTCCCGACGTGCATTGCGGTAAATGACGGCGCAAGGACGTCATTTGCTTCAACGTGAACGTAAATGGTGTCCAGCGCCATTCACGATTCACTTACGCAAACAACGTCATTTTAAAAAATCGCAACGCGGGAACGACGGGTATACTTAGCATTGGCTGTGCCTGCTAATAGCAGGAGCAGCTTTACGCAGAAAGCGACGAACGCAAACGACGTAAAATGCGAACGCAGGGCGCACGTACGGTTGTGAATCGGCGTGAGTATGCAATTTGCATACTCTATGCTGACCACTACGGGAACGCCACCTAGCGGCCATCGCAAGAATGCAGCCTACGATACGACGGCATAAGAGCCTTATACCACGCATATCTTAGGCTGCAGTCGGCGTATCGAGCTTCCTGAATACAGAAAAGTCGTTACGCCGGCGCAACCAAGCAATTGCGCTGCGTAACTATGGATACGCAGACGCAATTGCTACCTGAATCTACCCCGGTGCATTTTTATAGCATTTTTTGCTGTGAAAATGACAAAAATCCCCAAAATGTGTCAAAATTGTCCGAAGTGTCCGCCGTAATGTCGCAGTCACGAAAAAAAATCGCTGATCGCCGCCATTAGTAGTAAAAAAAAAAAAAAATTAATAAAAATGCAATAAAACTATCCCCTATTTTGTAAACGCTATAAATTTTGCGTAAACCAATCGATAAACGCTTATTGCGATTTTTTTTTTACCAATAATATGTAGAAGAATACGTATCGGCCTAAACTGAGGAAAAAAAACGTTTTTTTATATATTTTTGGGGGATATTTATTATAACAAAAAGTAAAAAATATTGTATTTTTTTTCAAAATTGTCGCTCTATTTTTGTCTATTGCGCCCAAAAAAATAAAAAACGCAGAGGTGATCAAATACCACCAAAAGAAATCTCTATTTGTGGGGAAAAGGACGCCAATTTTGTTTGGGAGCCACGTCGCACGACCGCGCAATTGTCAGTTAAAGCGACGCAGCGCCGAATCGCAAAAACTGCCCGGGTCCTTTACCTGTCTAAAGGTCCGGGTCTTAAGTGGTTAAAAAAAAACGAATTCGGAACGAAAGGAATTACACGTGTCTAAAGCCTCGTACACGCGCACGTTTTTCTCGGCAAGGAAGCTGCCGGGAGAGCTCTCCCGGAGAAAACCGTGCGTGTGTCGGAAAAAACTGTCGGGAATCTCGACGAGAAGAACAGAGAACCTGCGCTCTCTTTTTCTCCTCGGGATTCTCAGCAGTGGCCCAGATTCAGGTAGGGGCGCGCACTGATACGGCGGCGCAGCGTTTCGTTTTTACGCTACGCCTCCGTAAATTACTGGAGCTACGCTTCATTCACGAAGCATTTGCTCCGTAATTTGAGGCGGCGTTTCGTAAAAAGGGGCCGGCGTAAGCGCGCATAATTTAAATGATCCCGTCGGGGGCGTGGATCGTTTAAATTAGGCGCGTTCCCGCGCCGAACGTACTGCGTGTGCTCCGTCGGGAAAATTTCCCGACGTGCATTGCGGTAAATGACGTCGCAAGGACGTCATCGGCTTCGAATGTGAACGTAAATGGCGTCCAGCGCCATTCACGAACGAGTTACGCAAACGACGCAAAATTTGAAAATCGCGACGCGGGAACGACGTCCATACTTACCATTGGCTGCGCCTCCTAATAGCAGGCGAAAACTACGTACGCAAACGACGTAAAAAACGAGCGCCGGCCGCGCGTACGTTTGTGAATCGGCGTTAGTATGCATTTTGCATACTCTACGCTGAAAACTACCGGAGCGCCACCTAGCGGCCAGCGTCAGAATGCACCCTAAGATACGACGGCGTAAGAGCCTTATGCCAGTCATATCTTAGGTTACAGTCGGCGTATCGCGCTTTCTGAATACAGAAAGTAGATACGCCGGCGCTACTTAGCAATTACGCTGCGTATCTATGCATACGCAGGCGTAATTGCTACCTGAATCTACCCCAGTGTTTTCCTGCCGAGAAAACCGAGCGTGCGTATGCTTGCCTGTCGCCGTGAAAACCCGGAAACCCCGAATGCGCGGTAGCATACAAGGGCAGTGTAAGGTGTAGCAAGATGGCGGCGACGGCATGGAATGTGAGGAGCGCACGCTCGTTGTAGTCGATGATGTCACCGCGTTCTTTTGAATGGCGTGTGTGTGCACTCGGCGAGCAAGGAAAGCTTGCCGTGGATCCCGTCAGGAAAACCGCCATTTTTTTTCCTGGCGAGATTCCCTGCCGCGTGTTCAGGGCTTGGCACTCATCACTTTATGTCTTTGCAAAGCTTTACATTGAAGAATTGTTCTGAACTGACCCCTAGAGGGAGCCGTTTCGTGAAACGCGGCTAGAACGGGCAACGGTATCACAGTGGAACCGCGCATTGCGAGTAACGCGGTTAACGAGCGTTTCCCAACACGGGCGCTGCGTATTCGAAAAACAATCGTGACTCGGTTTGTGAGTGTTGTCTCGCAAAACAAGAAGGATTCAGGCGAAAGCGGTGTGCAGTACCACTTTTGGCCTGAGGTGGGGGGGGCGCCAGAGCCGAGCCGAAGGTCGACGATCGGAAAGGCCTGAGGACAGCATGCGCCGTCACTAAAATTTCCCGACATGCATTGCGGTAAATGACGTCGCAAGGACGTCATTGGTTTCGACGTGAACGTAAATGGCGTCCAGCGCCATTCACGGACGACTTACGCAAACAACGTAAAATTTTCAAATCGCGACGCGGGAACGACGTCCATACTTAACATTGGCTGCGCCTCCTAATAGCAGGGGCAGCCTTACGCCGAAAAAGCCTTAACGCAAACGACGTAAAAAAACGAACGCCGGGCGCACGGACGTTTGTGTATCGGCGTATCTAGGAAAAATTAGCATATTCTACGCCGACAACAACGGAAGCGCCCCTAGCGGCCAAAGTTATATTGCACACAATTCTACGCCGCCGCCATCAAGTTACGTCGGTGGAGGAAGCCTATTTTTTCAGCGTAACTGCCTTTGTGAATCGGCGTAACGCTACGCGGGCGCGGAATTCAAATTACGGCGGCGTATCTGGAGATACGCCGCCGCAAAAGGTACCTGAATCTACCCCACTATTTCTTTGTTATTCTTCACCATAGTAAACTTTTACAAGAGGTTCATTGATATTGTGTGTGAGTCTCTATTACACAGCCGGTGAAGTGACGGAACCCCAGGGCCTCGGGAAAAAATATACTTCATGGTTTTCTCTCTGTTGTCGGGTTCTACACCTAATATTATTCAGCAGGTGTGCCAGAGGGGGTTAGAGTACAGAATAGATGTGTGCAATTCGTTTCCTTTCTAATTCGTTTTTTAACAAATTTAGAAAATTCATTAATTCCGAAATTTACGAATTTTTTAATTTCGAAAATTGGTAAATTGGAAATTGCAAAATTCTAAAATCTAAAATTCGAAAATCTAAAATTCGAAATTTCGAATTTCCGAATTTTTAGAATTTACGAAATTCGTTTTTTTCATTTTCCTTTCATTCGTTTTTTTGCTTTTTCTGAAATTCCGAATTTCGAAAATTTGAAATTGCAAAATACGAAAATCTAAAATTCGAAAATTTAAAATTCGAAAATCTAAAATTCGAAAATCTAAAATTCGAAAATGGGACATTTGGAAAGTTGAATTTCGGAAATTTCAAATTTCCGAATTTTTAGAATTTACGAAATTCGTTTTTTTCATTTTCCTTTCATTCGTTTTTTTGCTTTTTTCGGAAATTCTAAACTTCTGAAATTCCGAATTTCGAAAATTTGAAATTGCAAAATACGAAAATCTAAAATTCGAAAATTTAAAATTCGAAAATCTAAAATTCGAAAATCTAAAATTCGAAAATGGGACATTTGGAAAGTTGAATTTCGGAAATTTCAAATTTCCGAATTTTTAGAATTTACGAAATTCGTTTTTTTCATTTTCGTTTCATTCGTTTTTTTGCTTTTTTCGGAAATTCTAAAATTCTGAAATTCCGAATTTCGAAAATTTGAAATTGCAAAATACGAAAATCTAAAATTCGAAAATTTAAAATTCGAAAATCTAAAATTCGAAAATCTAAAATTCGAAAATCTAAAATTCGAAAATGGGACATTTGGAAAGTTGAATTTCGGAAATTTAGAATTTCCGAATTTTTTGAGTTTCCGAAATTCGATTTTTTCATTTTCATTTCATTCGTTTTTTTTTTGCTTTTTTCGGAAATTCTAAAATTCTGAAATTGCAAAACTCGAAAATCTAAAATTCGAAAATCTAAAATTCATAAATGAGACATTTGGAAAGTTGAATTTCTGAATTTTCGAATTTTTAGAATTTCCGAAATTTGTTTTTTTTTTTCATTTTCGTTTCATTCGTTTTTTTGCTTTTTTTCGGAAATTCAAAAAATTCAGAATTTCGGAAATTCTAAAATTCTAAAATTGGAAATTGCAAAATTCGAAAATCTAAAATTCGAAAATGGGACATTTGGAAAGTTGAAATTCTGAGTTTTCGAATTTCTGAATTTTTTGAATTTCCAAAATTAATTTTTTTCATTTTCGTTTCATTCTTTTTTTGCTTTTTTCGGAAATTCTAAAATTCTGAAATTGCAAAACTCGAAAATCTAAAATTCGAAAATCTAAAATTAAAAAATCTAAAATTCGAAAATGGGACATTTGGAAAGTTGAATTTCTGAATTTTCAAATTTCTGAATTTTTTGAATTTCCGAAATTAGTTTTTTTAATTTTCGTTTCATTCGTTTTTTTGCTTTTTTTGGAAATTCTAAAATTCTGAAATTGCAAAATTCGAAAATCTAAAATTCGAAAATCTAAAATTCAAAAATCTAAAATTCAAAAAATCTAAAATCTAAAATTCGAAAATCTAAAATTCGAAAATCTAAAATTCGAAAATCTAAAATTCGAAAATCTAAAATTCGAAAATCTAAAATTCAAAAATCTAAAATTCAAAAAATCTAAAATCTAAAATTCGAAAATCTAAAATTCGAAAATCTAAAATTCGAAAATGGGACATTTGGAAAGTTGAATTTCTGTTTTTTCCGAATTCCACATTTTTATGATTTACCCCCCAAAAAAATTTCATTTTCGTTTCATTCGTTTTTTTTGCTTTTTCGTAAATTTGGAGATTCGAAAAATTTGGAATTCGGAAATTCGGAAATTTGGAATTCGGAAATTCGAAAAAAGCAAAAAAACAAATGAAACGAAAATGGAAAAAATGAATTTTTCGGCAGTGCACATGTCTAGTACAGAACCAAGCATACAATGAGCGGCTCCTAGTGGGGGAGCGCTCCACAATGTCCACCTGGAATGGTGACCCGTGTTTGATGGTGACACCCGGCAGCCCTGGTTAGGAACCCCGGTAATAGTGTGGGGTGTCGCTATCAGGAGAAGTATTGAGTGCAGAAACTCAGCCTGTCCTTCATCCTTGTGCGCCGGTCATTGAAGACAAGTGACTCCAGTGTACTGATAAAGCTATTTTCTGATTGGTTGCTCTAGGTCACATGTGTCAAGCACAAGGCCCGCGGGCCTTATCTGGCCTTGCAGGTCATTTCATGTGGCCTTATCACCTCTCCTGTAGCTGCACCCCTTCGTTCCCAGCAGTTGGCAGCAGAAAGGAGGACAGAACTCCTCCACCAGACCCTGCTCTTCTATGTGAAGCCACAGAGAGGCTCACCCCAACCCCCCCCCCCCGTCTCAGTAGTATGCAGCTAAGAGAAGGACAGAACTCCTTCACCAGATCCCACACTTTCCTGTGCAGCCACCGAGAGGCTCCTCCCTGCCCCCCCCGCCTGAGCAGTCAGCAGCAGAGAGGAGGACAGAACTCCTTCTGCAGATCCTGCACTTCTCTTTGCAGCCACAGAGAGGCTCGTCTTTGCCCCCCCCCATCCCCTCTCTCAGCAGTTGGCAGCAGAGAAGAGGACAGAACTACTCATACAGATCTTGCGCCTCTCTGTGCAGCCGCAGCACCCCCTCTTCTCCACCTCCCCTGGTCTCAGTGTTCAGTAGACTCCAGCCCTCCTCCAGACCCTGCACTCTCTGCTTCTCCCCGGCAGCAGCACTAGAAAAGGGGTGGTGTGGAACTTTTGACATCTGATGGTGGGGGGGTTGCTCTTGACATCTGATGGTGGGGGGGGGGTTGCTCTTGACATCTGATGGTAGGGGGGGTTGCTCTTGACACCTGATGGTGAGGGGGTCTCTCTTGACATCTGATGGTGGGGGGGTCTCTCTTGGCATCTGATGGTGGGGGGGTCTCTCTTGACATCTGATGGTGGGGGGGTCTCTCTTGACATCTGATGGTGGGGGGGGTCTCTCTTGACATCTGATGGTGGGGGGGGGGTCTCTCTTGACATCTGATGGTGGGGGGTCTCTCTTGACATCTGATGGTGGGGGGGTCTCTCTTGACATCTGATGGTGGGGGGGGGGGGGGTTGCTCTTGACATCTGATGGTGGGGGGGGGGTTGCTCTTGACATCTGATGGTGGGGGGGTTGCTCTTGACATCTGATGGTGGGGAGGGGGTTGCTCTTGACATCTGATGGTGGGGAGGGGGTTGCTCTTGACATCTGATGGTGGGGAGGGGGTTGCTCTTGACATCTGATGGTGGGGGGGGGGTTGCTCTTGACATCTGATGGTGGGGGGGTTGCTCTTGACATCTGATGGTGGGGGGGGTTGCTCTTGACATCTGGTTGGTGGGTGGAGGGGTTGCTCTTGACATCTGATGGTGGGGGGGGTCTCTCTTGACATCTGATGGTGGGGGGGGGGGTTGCTCTTGACATCTGATGGTGAGGGGGGGGGTTGCTCTTGACATCTGATGGTGAGGGGGGGTTGCTCTTGACATCTGATGGTGGGGGGGTTGCTCTTGACATCTGATGGTGGGGGGGTTGCTCTTGACATCTGATGGTGGGGGGGGGTTGCTCTTGACATCTGGTTGGTGGGTGGAGGGGTTGCTCTTGACATCTGATGGTGGGGGGGGTCTCTCTTGACATCTGATGGTGGGGGGGGGTTGCTCTTGACATCTGATGGTGAGGGGGGGGGTTGCTCTTGACATCTGATGGTGAGGGGGGGTTGCTCTTGACATCTGATGGTGGGGGGAGGGGTTGCTCTTGACATCTGATGGTGGGGGGTTGCTCTTGACATCTGATGGTGAGGGGGGGGGTTGCTCTTGACATCTGATGGTGGGGGGTTGCTCTTGACATCTGATGGTGAGGGGAGGGGGTTGCTCTTGACATCTGATGGTGAGGGGGGGTTGATCTTGACATCTGATGGTGGGGGGGGGGTTGCTCTTGACATCTGGTTGGTGGGGGGAGGGGTTGCTCTTGACATCTGATGGTGGGGGGTTGCTCTTGACATCTGATGGTGAGGGGGGGGGGGGGGTTGCTCTTGACATCTGATGGTGGGGGGTTGCTCTTGACATCTGATGGTGAGGGGGGGTTTCTCTTGACATCTGATGGTAAGGGGGGGTTGATCTTGACATCTTATGGTGAGGGGGGGTTGCTCTTGACATCTGATGGTGGGGGGGGGGGTTGCTCTTGACATCTGGTGGTGAGGGGGGGTTGATCTTGACATCTGATAGTGGGGGGGTTGATCTTGACATCTGATGGTGGGGGGTTGCTTTTGACATCTGGTGGTGAGGGGGGGTGGCTCTTGACATCTGATGGTGGGGGGAGGGGGTTGCTCTTGACATCTGATGGTGGGGGGGGGTTGCTTTTGACATCTGATGGTGAGGGGGTGTTGCTCTTGACATCTGATGGTGGGGAGGGGGTTGCTCTTGACATCTGATGGTGGGGGGAGGGGGTTGCTCTTGACATCTGATGGTGGGGGGGGTTGCTCTTGACATCTGATGGTGGGGAGGGGGTTGCTCTTGACCTTTGATGGTGAGGGGGGTTGCTCTTGACATCTGATGGTGGGGGGAGGGGGTTGCTCTTGACATCTGATGGTGGGGGGAGGGGGTTGCTCTTGACATCTGATGGTGGGGGGAGGGGTTGCTCTTGACATCTGATGGTGGGGGGGTTGCTCTTGACATCTGATGGTGGGGAGGGTTGCTCTTGACATCTGATGGTGGGGGGGTTGCTCTTGACATCTGATGGTGGGGGGGTTGCTCTTGACATCTGGTTGGTGGGGGGAGGGGTTGCTCTTGACATCTGATGGTGGGGGGGTTGCTCTTGACATCTGATGGTGGGGGAGGGGTTTCACTTGACATCTGATGGTGGGGGGGGGGGTTGCTCTTGACATCTGATGGGGGGGTTGCTCTTGACATCTGATGGTGGGGGGGGGTTGCTCTTGACATCTGATGGTGGGGGGGTTGCTCTTTACATCTGATGGTGAGGGGGGGTTGCTCTTGACATCTGATGGGGGGGGGGTTTGTGAAGGATATGTCAGTGTAAATCTCCCTGCTTGGTTAAATTGTGGGTTAGATGGATTCATGTGTTACAGGCTGATTGATATGTTAATGACCCTTCCTCAGCCAGTGTGATACATTTGCCTATATGTCTCAGTTTACTGCTCCCTGCTAGCCAGGTTATTGATGTGCTAATGTCCCCTCACTATTTCTAAAGGTTAATTGATCTATTGTGTTGTGTGAAGGAGAGCTGGGTTTAAGTGGCTTGTGTTAATTATTCTGATTGCTTCATTGTGGTAATTATCTCTCTATATGCGGGGTCGAGCGGTCTGGTTGATGTATTCAGTACAGCTAGTGCTCAGCGTCATTGATGTCATTGTCTAAAGAAAATGTGTTTCAGCATCGGCCCCGTCGTGTCTACCTATAATCTGTATGGAAGCCCCAGTGTGAGGGGGGCGGAGATTTGTCATTGTAACAGTTTTGGAAATGACATATAAGCTGTGTGTTATAACATTAAAGTCTGTGTTGTTCTAGCAGTAAGCTGGTCTCATGTGTGGCTTTCTGGGCGATTCCAGGGATATCCCTCCTCGTGGAATATTGGGGTGATTTTCGTTATGGGAAGAAGGGAACGTTGACGGGGATATCATACCGATACCGTCACAATTGGTTGGTAGCAGTGGGATTTTTCCCTTCTATTCCCCTTCACACCCGGATTCCAAGCAGACACTGGAAGAACTACTGGAAGTTCGTGGAAGGATTGCAGCAACGCCAGCAGTACAAGAGATGGAGACACCAGTGATTCAGGAGGAGGAATCGCCAGCCAACAAGCTAATGAGAGAGAATCTAGCGTGGTTCGGCCCGAACCCAACGCCAGATGTGGTACTGAAAGTGATGGACCTGTTAGTAAACGCAGAACTACAGAAGGCTAAACAAATAAGAGACGCAGAGCTACAGGAGGATAAACAAATAAGAGACGCAGAACTACAGGAGGATAAACAAATAAGAGACGCAGAACTACAGAAGGATAAACAAATAAGGGACGCAGAACTACAGTTAAAACTGGCAGCAGTCCAACAAGCAGCCGCACCTTCTACGAACAGTAAGTACAGCACAGCAGACGCAAGGAAGATTCCGTTTAGCGCTTTTAAAGCTTTTGATGAAAAGGACTGTGAGATTGATAACTACCTGACAGACTTTGAGCGACAATGTAACCTGCACCGAATAGCTAGAAGAGACTGGGTTGCAATATTGTCAGGCAAACTGTCAGGCAAAGCTTCTGATGCTTTCCGGACCGTGCCAGATCAGGATATTCATAGCTACGCCCGGGTTAAAGAAGTGCTCCTGGCTCGTTATGCAGTAACCCCAGAGTCCCACCGACAGAAGTTCAGGGACTCACGCAAAACCACGAAAGACTCTTACGCAGAATGGGCATGCCAATTGTCCCGGTCGGCCTCTAACTGGGCTAACAGCAGCCAGGCCACCACCGCAGAGGACATTTTGCAACTAATGCTCCTGGAGCAATTTTACAATCACATCCAGACGGACGTCAAAGATTGGGTGAGAGATCGCAGGCCCATGACTCTACCAGAGGCCGCGAAGTTGGCGGATGAATATTCAGATACTCGCAAGACGAACCAGGTCACACCACAGGAACAACCTCCACCACAAACGGTGCCCTCACACCCACCAACCGCTAGATACCAACCTCCTAACAGACCGGTGACATCTAGCCCTCGCTATCATCGCCAGGAGGGCAACGAACAACGCTGCTTCCGGTGCAAACAGCTGGGTCACTTCAAGCAGAATTGCCCCATGAATGACAACACCAGGTCAAATTGGTCTCAACCTGGGTACCGCCCACCAGCAGCAGCCCATTGTGTAGACTCGGCTTGGGATCCAAAGGAGCTGGGTCAGGAAGAACCATTGGGCACCCCTTACGAAGCCCTCATGGTACAATCTGTTATTACGGACAACAGGGAACACCATTGTCAGCTGGTCATGGGCGACAGCCCTGAGCCAGAGGGGCCCTGGAGGGAGCTGGGCAGAAAGAGGCACCGCCGGCCACCCTTCAAGAAGAAGAGGTCCTGGAAGCCGTATAACAAGCTGACCTGGGAGGAGAAGAAGCGACTGGAGGAGAGGGAGTCGCAGCGGGCGTCCCAGATGCGTGCCGAGATGTTCGCCAAGGGCCCACCGGTGGCCCCTTACACCACCACCCAGTTCCTGATGATGAAGGACCACGTGGAGAGCCTGCAGGACATGAGCAAGCAGGAGCTGATCCGTGAGTACATAGAGCTGGAGGAGTGCATAAGCCGCATGGAGGAGGAGAACAACCACCTGAGGTCACAGCAGCATGAACTGGAGATGGAGCTGGAGAAGCTCCAAGAGGAGAACCGGTGGCTGCGGAGGGAGCAGGGGGTGGGTGACCTTATGGGGCTCTGATTCCCCTCCCCCCCCCCCCCCGGACTCTGAGCACCAGTGCTACAGCATTTCAACAAATATAACTTTTTCTTTTTATGAATCTCCTGGGATTGTCACTTCAGAGCCATAACCTGCCCCCTCCCATAGCGGGACACCTAGACGGCGGCGCACAGACCCATTCGCTGTCTTCACACTGACTTCTGGTGACTTTGCAGATCGCACAAAGACTTGGGGACTGACCGGCGTGTGATCTGACGACCCGGTGACATACCTGAGTCTGAAGCAGTTGCCAAGGGAGGTCAGTCATGCCAAACGGAGTTAACCTCTGACTAATAGCTCTGAACCCGTCAACCCTACTGGACCAGGGAAGGTCCAACCGGGTTTGCCGGAGCAGGGAGCAAAAGGGGGGCCATTGTGATACATTTGCCTATATGTCTCAGTTTACTGCTCCCTGCTAGCCAGGTTATTGATGTGCTAATGTCCCCTCACTATTTCTAAAGGTTAATTGATCTATTGTGTTGTGTGAAGGAGAGCTGGGTTTAAGTGGCTTGTGTTAATTATTCTGATTGCTTCATTGTGGTAATTATCTCTCTATATGCGGGGTCGAGCGGTCTGGTTGATGTATTCAGTACAGCTAGTGCTCAGCGTCATTGATGTCATTGTCTAAAGAAAATGTGTTTCAGCATCGGCCCCGTCGTGTCTACCTATAATCTGTATGGAAGCCCCAGTGTGAGGGGGGCGGAGATTTGTCATTGTAACAGTTTTGGAAATGACATATAAGCTGTGTGTTATAACATTAAAGTCTGTGTTGTTCTAGCAGTAAGCTGGTCTCATGTGTGGCTTTCTGGGCGATTCCAGGGATATCCCTCCTCGTGGAATATTGGGGTGATTTTCGTTATGGGAAGAAGGGAACGTTGACGGGGATATCATACCGATACCGTCACAATTGGTTGGTAGCAGTGGGATTTTTCCCTTCTATTCCCCTTCACACCCGGATTCCAAGCAGACACTGGAAGAACTACTGGAAGTTCGTGGAAGGATTGCAGCAACGCCAGCAGTACAAGAGATGGAGACACCAGTGATTCAGGAGGAGGAATCGCCAGCCAACAAGCTAATGAGAGAGAATCTAGCGTGGTTCGGCCCGAACCCAACGCCAGATGTGGTACTGAAAGTGATGGACCTGTTAGTAAACGCAGAACTACAGAAGGCTAAACAAATAAGAGACGCAGAGCTACAGGAGGATAAACAAATAAGAGACGCAGAACTACAGGAGGATAAACAAATAAGAGACGCAGAACTACAGAAGGATAAACAAATAAGGGACGCAGAACTACAGTTAAAACTGGCAGCAGTCCAACAAGCAGCCGCACCTTCTACGAACAGTAAGTACAGCACAGCAGACGCAAGGAAGATTCCGTTTAGCGCTTTTAAAGCTTTTGATGAAAAGGACTGTGAGATTGATAACTACCTGACAGACTTTGAGCGACAATGTAACCTGCACCGAATAGCTAGAAGAGACTGGGTTGCAATATTGTCAGGCAAACTGTCAGGCAAAGCTTCTGATGCTTTCCGGACCGTGCCAGATCAGGATATTCATAGCTACGCCCGGGTTAAAGAAGTGCTCCTGGCTCGTTATGCAGTAACCCCAGAGTCCCACCGACAGAAGTTCAGGGACTCACGCAAAACCACGAAAGACTCTTACGCAGAATGGGCATGCCAATTGTCCCGGTCGGCCTCTAACTGGGCTAACAGCAGCCAGGCCACCACCGCAGAGGACATTTTGCAACTAATGCTCCTGGAGCAATTTTACAATCACATCCAGACGGACGTCAAAGATTGGGTGAGAGATCGCAGGCCCATGACTCTACCAGAGGCCGCGAAGTTGGCGGATGAATATTCAGATACTCGCAAGACGAACCAGGTCACACCACAGGAACAACCTCCACCACAAACGGTGCCCTCACACCCACCAACCGCTAGATACCAACCTCCTAACAGACCGGTGACATCTAGCCCTCGCTATCATCGCCAGGAGGGCAACGAACAACGCTGCTTCCGGTGCAAACAGCTGGGTCACTTCAAGCAGAATTGCCCCATGAATGACAACACCAGGTCAAATTGGTCTCAACCTGGGTACCGCCCACCAGCAGCAGCCCATTGTGTAGACTCGGCTTGGGATCCAAAGGAGCTGGGTCAGGAAGAACCATTGGGCACCCCTTACGAAGCCCTCATGGTACAATCTGTTATTACGGACAACAGGGAACACCATTGTCAGCTGGTCATGGGCGACAGCCCTGAGCCAGAGGGGCCCTGGAGGGAGCTGGGCAGAAAGAGGCACCGCCGGCCACCCTTCAAGAAGAAGAGGTCCTGGAAGCCGTATAACAAGCTGACCTGGGAGGAGAAGAAGCGACTGGAGGAGAGGGATTCGCAGCGGGCGTCCCAGATGCGTGCCGAGATGTTCGCCAAGGGCCCACCGGTGGCCCCTTACACCACCACCCAGTTCCTGATGATGAAGGACCACGTGGAGAGCCTGCAGGACATGAGCAAGCAGGAGCTGATCCGTGAGTACATAGAGCTGGAGGAGTGCATAAGCCGCATGGAGGAGGAGAACAACCACCTGAGGTCACAGCAGCATGAACTGGAGATGGAGCTGGAGAAGCTCCAAGAGGAGAACCGGTGGCTGCGGAGGGAGCAGGGGGTGGGTGACCTTATGGGGCTCTGATTCCCCCCCCCCCCCCCCCCCCCGGACTCTGAGCACCAGTGCTACAGCATTTCAACAAATATAACTTTTTCTTTTTATGAATCTCCTGGGATTGTCACTTCAGAGCCATAACCTGCCCCCTCCCATAGCGGGACACCTAGACGGCGGCGCACAGACCCATTCGCTGTCTTCACACTGACTTCTGGTGACTTTGCAGATCGCACAAAGACTTGGGGACTGACCGGCGTGTGATCTGACGACCCGGTGACATACCTGAGTCTGAAGCAGTTGCCAAGGGAGGTCAGTCATGCCAAACGGAGTTAACCTCTGACTAATAGCTCTGAACCCGTCAACCCTACTGGACCAGGGAAGGTCCAACCGGGTTTGCCGGAGCAGGGAGCAAAAGGGGGGCCATTGTGATACATTTGCCTATATGTCTCAGTTTACTGCTCCCTGCTAGCCAGGTTATTGATGTGCTAATGTCCCCTCACTATTTCTAAAGGTTAATTGATCTATTGTGTTGTGTGAAGGAGAGCTGGGTTTAAGTGGCTTGTGTTAATTATTCTGATTGCTTCATTGTGGTAATTATCTCTCTATATGCGGGGTCGAGCGGTCTGGTTGATGTATTCAGTACAGCTAGTGCTCAGCGTCATTGATGTCATTGTCTAAAGAAAATGTGTTTCAGCATCGGCCCCGTCGTGTCTGCCTATAATCTGTATGGAAGCCCCAGTGTGAGGGGGGCGGAGATTTGTCATTGTAACAGTTTTGGAAATGACATATAAGCTGTGTGTTATAACATTAAAGTCTGTGTTGTTCAAGCAGTAAGCTGGTCTCATGTGTGGCTTTCTGGGCGATTCCAGGGATATCCCTCCTCGTGGAATATTGGGGTGATTTTCGTTATGGGAAGAAGGGAACGTTGACGGGGATATCATACCGATACCGTCACAATTGGTTGGTAGCAGTGGGATTTTTCCCTTCTATTCCCCTTCACACCCGGATTCCAAGCAGACACTGGAAGAACTACTGGAAGTTCGTGGAAGGATTGCAGCAACGCCAGCAGTACAAGAGATGGAGACACCAGTGATTCAGGAGGAGGAATCGCCAGCCAACAAGCTAATGAGAGAGAATCTAGCGTGGTTCGGCCCGAACCCAACGCCAGATGTGGTACTGAAAGTGATGGACCTGTTAGTAAACGCAGAACTACAGAAGGCTAAACAAATAAGAGACGCAGAGCTACAGGAGGATAAACAAATAAGAGACGCAGAGCTACAGAAGGCTAAAGAAATAAGGGACGCAGAACTACAGGAGGATAAAGAAATAAGAGACGCAGAGCTTCAGAAGGCTAAAGAAATAAGAGACGCAGAGCTACAGAAGGATAAACAAATAAGAGACGCAGAACTACAGAAGGATAAACAAATAAGAGACGCAGAACTACAGAAGGATAAACAAATAAGGGACGCAGAACTACAGTTAAAACTGGCAGCAGTCCAACAAGCAGCCGCACCTTCTACGAACAGTAAGTACAGCACAGCAGACGCAAGGAAGATTCCGTTTAGCGCTTTTAAAGCTTTTGATGAAAAGGACTGTGAGATTGATAACTTCCTGGCGGATTTTGAGCGACAATGTAACCTGCACCGAATAGCTAGAAGAGACTGGGTTGCAATATTGTCAGGCAAACTGTCAGGCAAAGCTTCTGATGCTTTCCGGACCGTGCCAGATCAGGATATTCATAGCTACGCCCGGGTTAAAGAAGTGCTCCTGGCTCGTTATGCAGTAACCCCAGAGTCCCACCGACAGAAGTTCAGGGACTCACGCAAAACCACGAAAGACTCTTACGCAGAATGGGCATGCCAATTGTCCCGGTCGGCCTCTAACTGGGCTAACAGCAGCCAGGCCACCACCGCAGAGGACATTTTGCAACTAATGCTCCTGGAGCAATTTTACAATCACATCCAGACGGACGTCAAAGATTGGGTGAGAGATCGCAGGCCCATGACTCTACCAGAGGCCGCGAAGTTGGCGGATGAATATTCAGATACTCGCAAGACGAACCAGGTCACACCACAGGAACAACCTCCACCACAAACGGTGCCCTCACACCCACCAACCGCTAGATACCAACCTCCTAACAGACCGGTGACATCTAGCCCTCGCTATCATCGCCAGGAGGGCAACGAACAACGCTGCTTCCGGTGCAAACAGCTGGGTCACTTCAAGCAGAATTGCCCCATGAATGACAACACCAGGTCAAATTGGTCTCAACCTGGGTACCGCCCACCAGCAGCAGCCCATTGTGTAGACTCGGCTTGGGATCCAAAGGAGCTGGGTCAGGAAGAACCATTGGGCACCCCTTACGAAGCCCTCATGGTACAATCTGTTATTACGGACAACAGGGAACACCATTGTCAGCTGGTCATGGGCGACAGCCCTGAGCCGGAGGGGCCCTGGAGGGAGCTGGGCAGAAAGAGGCACCGCCGGCCACCCTTCAAGAAGAAGAGGTCCTGGAAGCCGTATAACAAGCTGACCTGGGAGGAGAAGAAGCGACTGGAGGAGAGGGAGTCGCAGCGGGCGTCCCAGATGCGTGCCGAGATGTTCGCCAAGGGCCCACCGGTGGCCCCTTACACCACCACCCAGTTCCTGATGATGAAGGACCACGTGGAGAGCCTGCAGGACATGAGCAAGCAGGAGCTGATCCGTGAGTACATAGAGCTGGAGGAGTGCATAAGCCGCATGGAGGAGGAGAACAACCACCTGAGGTCACAGCAGCATGAACTGGAGATGGAGCTGGAGAAGCTCCAAGAGGAGAACCGGTGGCTGCGGAGGGAGCAGGGGGTGGGTGACCTTATGGGGCTCTGATTCCCCTCCCCCCCCCCCCCCCCGGACTCTGAGCACCAGTGCTACAGCATTTCAACAAATATAACTTTTTCTTTTTATGAATCTCCTGGGATGGTCACTTCAGAGCCATAACCTGCCCCCTCCCATAGCGGGACACCTAGACGGCGGCGCACAGACCCATTCGCTGTCTTCACACTGACTTCTGGTGACTTTGCAGATCGCACAAAGACTTGGGGACTGACCGGCGTGTGATCTGACGACCCGGTGACATACCTGAGTCTGAAGCAGTTGCCAAGGGAGGTCAGTCATGCCAAACGGAGTTAACCTCTGACTAATAGCTCTGAACCCGTCAACCCTACTGGACCAGGGAAGGTCCAACCGGGTTTGCCGGAGCAGGGAGCAAAAGGGGGGCCATTGTGATACATTTGCCTATATGTCTCAGTTTACTGCTCCCTGCTAGCCAGGTTATTGATGTGCTAATGTCCCCTCACTATTTCTAAAGGTTAATTGATCTATTGTGTTGTGTGAAGGAGAGCTGGGTTTAAGTGGCTTGTGTTAATTATTCTGATTGCTTCATTGTGGTAATTATCTCTCTATATGCGGGGTCGAGCGGTCTGGTTGATGTATTCAGTACAGCTAGTGCTCAGCGTCATTGATGTCATTGTCTAAAGAAAATGTGTTTCAGCATCGGCCCCGTCGTGTCTGCCTATAATCTGTATGGAAGCCCCAGTGTGAGGGGGGCGGAGATTTGTCATTGTAACAGTTTTGGAAATGACATATAAGCTGTGTGTTATAACATTAAAGTCTGTGTTGTTCAAGCAGTAAGCTGGTCTCATGTGTGGCTTTCTGGGCGATTCCAGGGATATCCCTCCTCGTGGAATATTGGGGTGATTTTCGTTATGGGAAGAAGGGAACGTTGACGGGGATATCATACCGATACCGTCACAATTGGTTGGTAGCAGTGGGATTTTTCCCTTCTATTCCCCTTCACACCCGGATTCCAAGCAGACACTGGAAGAACTACTGGAAGTTCGTGGAAGGATTGCAGCAACGCCAGCAGTACAAGAGATGGAGACACCAGTGATTCAGGAGGAGGAATCGCCAGCCAACAAGCTAATGAGAGAGAATCTAGCGTGGTTCGGCCCGAACCCAACGCCAGATGTGGTACTGAAAGTGATGGACCTGTTAGTAAACGCAGAACTACAGAAGGCTAAACAAATAAGAGACGCAGAGCTACAGGAGGATAAACAAATAAGAGACGCAGAGCTACAGAAGGCTAAAGAAATAAGGGACGCAGAACTACAGGAGGATAAAGAAATAAGAGACGCAGAGCTACAGAAGGCTAAAGAAATAAGAGACGCAGAGCTACAGAAGGCTAAAGAAATAAGAGACGCAGAGCTACAGAAGGATAAACAAATAAGAGACGCAGAGCTACAGAAGGATAAACAAATAAGGGACGCAGAACTACAGTTAAAACTGGCAGCAGTCCAACAAGCAGCCGCACCTTCTACGAACAGTAAGTACAGCACAGCAGACGCAAGGAAGATTCCGTTTAGCGCTTTTAAAGCTTTTGATGAAAAGGACTGTGAGATTGATAACTTCCTGGCGGATTTTGAGCGACAATGTAACCTGCACCGAATAGCTAGAAGAGACTGGGTTGCAATATTGTCAGGCAAACTGTCAGGCAAAGCTTCTGATGCTTTCCGGACCGTGCCAGATCAGGATATTCATAGCTACGCCCGGGTTAAAGAAGTGCTCCTGGCTCGTTATGCAGTAACCCCAGAGTCCCACCGACAGAAGTTCAGGGACTCACGCAAAACCACGAAAGACTCTTACGCAGAATGGGCATGCCAATTGTCCCGGTCGGCCTCTAACTGGGCTAACAGCAGCCAGGCCACCACCGCAGAGGACATTTTGCAACTAATGCTCCTGGAGCAATTTTACAATCACATCCAGACGGACGTCAAAGATTGGGTGAGAGATCGCAGGCCCATGACTCTACCAGAGGCCGCGAAGTTGGCGGATGAATATTCAGATACTCGCAAGACGAACCAGGTCACACCACAGGAACAACCTCCACCACAAACGGTGCCCTCACACCCACCAACCGCTAGATACCAACCTCCTAACAGACCGGTGACATCTAGCCCTCGCTATCATCGCCAGGAGGGCAACGAACAACGCTGCTTCCGGTGCAAACAGCTGGGTCACTTCAAGCAGAATTGCCCCATGAATGACAACACCAGGTCAAATTGGTCTCAACCTGGGTACCGCCCACCAGCAGCAGCCCATTGTGTAGACTCGGCTTGGGATCGAAAGGAGCTGGGTCAGGAAGAACCATTGGGCACCCCTTACGAAGCCCTCATGGTACAATCTGTTATTACGGACAACAGGGAACACCATTGTCAGCTGGTCATGGGCGACAGCCCTGAGCCGGAGGGGCCCTGGAGGGAGCTGGGCAGAAAGAGGCACCGCCGGCCACCCTTCAAGAAGAAGAGGTCCTGGAAGCCGTATAACAAGCTGACCTGGGAGGAGAAGAAGCGACTGGAGGAGAGGGAGTCGCAGCGGGCGTCCCAGATGCGTGCCGAGATGTTCGCCAAGGGCCCACCGGTGGCCCCTTACACCACCACCCAGTTCCTGATGATGAAGGACCACGTGGAGAGCCTGCAGGACATGAGCAAGCAGGAGCTGATCCGTGAGTACATAGAGCTGGAGGAGTGCATAAGCCGCATGGAGGAGGAGAACAACCACCTGAGGTCACAGCAGCATGAACTGGAGATGGAGCTGGAGAAGCTCCAAGAGGAGAACCGGTGGCTGCGGAGGGAGCAGGGGGTGGGTGACCTTATGGGGCTCTGATTCCCCTCCCCCCCCCCCCCCCCCCCGGACTCTGAGCACCAGTGCTACAGCATTTCAACAAATATAACTTTTTCTTTTTATGAATCTCCTGGGATTGTCACTTCAGAGCCATAACCTGCCCCCTCCCATAGCGGGACACCTAGACGGCGGCGCACAGACCCATTCGCTGTCTTCACACTGACTTCTGGTGACTTTGCAGATCGCACAAAGACTTGGGGACTGACCGGCGTGTGATCTGACGACCCGGTGACATACCTGAGTCTGAAGCAGTTGCCAAGGGAGGTCAGTCATGCCAAACGGAGTTAACCTCTGACTAATAGCTCTGAACCCGTCAACCCTACTGGACCAGGGAAGGTCCAACCGGGTTTGCCGGAGCAGGGAGCAAAAGGGGGGCCATTGTGATACATTTGCCTATATGTCTCAGTTTACTGCTCCCTGCTAGCCAGGTTATTGATGTGCTAATGTCCCCTCACTATTTCTAAAGGTTAATTGATCTATTGTGTTGTGTGAAGGAGAGCTGGGTTTAAGTGGCTTGTGTTAATTATTCTGATTGCTTCATTGTGGTAATTATCTCTCTATATGCGGGGTCGAGCGGTCTGGTTGATGTATTCAGTACAGCTAGTGCTCAGCGTCATTGATGTCATTGTCTAAAGAAAATGTGTTTCAGCATCGGCCCCGTCGTGTCTGCCTATAATCTGTATGGAAGCCCCAGTGTGAGGGGGGCGGAGATTTGTCATTGTAACAGTTTTGGAAATGACATATAAGCTGTGTGTTATAACATTAAAGTCTGTGTTGTTCAAGCAGTAAGCTGGTCTCATGTGTGGCTTTCTGGGCGATTCCAGGGATATCCCTCCTCGTGGAATATTGGGGTGATTTTCGTTATGGGAAGAAGGGAACGTTGACGGGGATATCATACCGATACCGTCACAATTGGTTGGTAGCAGTGGGATTTTTCCCTTCTATTCCCCTTCACACCCGGATTCCAAGCAGACACTGGAAGAACTACTGGAAGTTCGTGGAAGGATTGCAGCAACGCCAGCAGTACAAGAGATGGAGACACCAGTGATTCAGGAGGAGGAATCGCCAGCCAACAAGCTAATGAGAGAGAATCTAGCGTGGTTCGGCCCGAACCCAACGCCAGATGTGGTACTGAAAGTGATGGACCTGTTAGTAAACGCAGAACTACAGAAGGCTAAACAAATAAGAGACGCAGAGCTACAGGAGGATAAACAAATAAGAGACGCAGAGCTACAGAAGGCTAAAGAAATAAGGGACGCAGAACTACAGGAGGATAAAGAAATAAGAGACGCAGAGCTACAGAAGGCTAAAGAAATAAGAGACGCAGAGCTACAGAAGGATAAACAAATAAGAGACGCAGAACTACAGAAGGATAAACAAATAAGAGACGCAGAACTACAGAAGGATAAACAAATAAGAGACGCAGAACTACAGTTAAAACTGGCAGCAGTCCAACAAGCAGCCGCACCTTCTACGAACAGTAAGTACAGCACAGCAGACGCAAGGAAGATTCCGTTTAGCGCTTTTAAAGCTTTTGATGAAAAGGACTGTGAGATTGATAACTTCCTGGCGGATTTTGAGCGACAATGTAACCTGCACCGAATAGCTAGAAGAGACTGGGTTGCAATATTGTCAGGCAAACTGTCAGGCAAAGCTTCTGATGCTTTCCGGACCGTGCCAGATCAGGATATTCATAGCTACGCCCGGGTTAAAGAAGTGCTCCTGGCTCGTTATGCAGTAACCCCAGAGTCCCACCGACAGAAGTTCAGGGACTCACGCAAAACCACGAAAGACTCTTACGCAGAATGGGCATGCCAATTGTCCCGGTCGGCCTCTAACTGGGCTAACAGCAGCCAGGCCACCACCGCAGAGGACATTTTGCAACTAATGCTCCTGGAGCAATTTTACAATCACATCCAGACGGACGTCAAAGATTGGGTGAGAGATCGCAGGCCCATGACTCTACCAGAGGCCGCGAAGTTGGCGGATGAATATTCAGATACTCACAAGACGAACCAGGTCACACCACAGGAACAACCTCCACCACAAACGGTGCCCTCACACCCACCAACCGCTAGATACCAACCTCCTAACAGACCGGTGACATCTAGCCCTCGCTATCATCGCCAGGAGGGCAACGAACAACGCTGCTTCCGGTGCAAACAGCTGGGTCACTTCAAGCAGAATTGCCCCATGAATGACAACACCAGGTCAAATTGGTCTCAACCTGGGTACCGCCCACCAGCAGCAGCCCATTGTGTAGACTCGGCTTGGGATCCAAAGGAGCTGGGTCAGGAAGAACCATTGGGCACCCCTTACGAAGCCCTCATGGTACAATCTGTTATTACGGACAACAGGGAACACCATTGTCAGCTGGTCATGGGCGACAGCCCTGAGCCGGAGGGGCCCTGGAGGGAGCTGGGCAGAAAGAGGCACCGCCGGCCACCCTTCAAGAAGAAGAGGTCCTGGAAGCCGTATAACAAGCTGACCTGGGAGGAGAAGAAGCGACTGGAGGAGAGGGAGTCGCAGCGGGCGTCCCAGATGCGTGCCGAGATGTTCGCCAAGGGCCCACCGGTGGCCCCTTACACCACCACCCAGTTCCTGATGATGAAGGACCACGTGGAGAGCCTGCAGGACATGAGCAAGCAGGAGCTGATCCGTGAGTACATAGAGCTGGAGGAGTGCATAAGCCGCATGGAGGAGGAGAACAACCACCTGAGGTCACAGCAGCATGAACTGGAGATGGAGCTGGAGAAGCTCCAAGAGGAGAACCGGTGGCTGCGGAGGGAGCAGGGGGTGGGTGACCTTATGGGGCTCTGATTCCCCTCCCCCCCCCCCCCGGACTCTGAGCACCAGTGCTACAGCATTTCAACAAATATAACTTTTTCTTTTTATGAATCTCCTGGGATTGTCACTTCAGAGCCATAACCTGCCCCCTCCCATAGCGGGACACCTAGACGGCGGCGCACAGACCCATTCGCTGTCTTCACACTGACTTCTGGTGACTTTGCAGATCGCACAAAGACTTGGGGACTGACCGGCGTGTGATCTGACGACCCGGTGACATACCTGAGTCTGAAGCAGTTGCCAAGGGAGGTCAGTCATGCCAAACGGAGTTAACCTCTGACTAATAGCTCTGAACCCGTCAACCCTACTGGACCAGGGAAGGTCCAACCGGGTTTGCCGGAGCAGGGAGCAAAAGGGGGGCCATTGTGATACATTTGCCTATATGTCTCAGTTTACTGCTCCCTGCTAGCCAGGTTATTGATGTGCTAATGTCCCCTCACTATTTCTAAAGGTTAATTGATCTATTGTGTTGTGTGAAGGAGAGCTGGGTTTAAGTGGCTTGTGTTAATTATTCTGATTGCTTCATTGTGGTAATTATCTCTCTATATGCGGGGTCGAGCGGTCTGGTTGATGTATTCAGTACAGCTAGTGCTCAGCGTCATTGATGTCATTGTCTAAAGAAAATGTGTTTCAGCATCGGCCCCGTCGTGTCTGCCTATAATCTGTATGGAAGCCCCAGTGTGAGGGGGGCGGAGATTTGTCATTGTAACAGTTTTGGAAATGACATATAAGCTGTGTGTTATAACATTAAAGTCTGTGTTGTTCAAGCAGTAAGCTGGTCTCATGTGTGGCTTTCTGGGCGATTCCAGGGATATCCCTCCTCGTGGAATATTGGGGTGATTTTCGTTATGGGAAGAAGGGAACGTTGACGGGGATATCATACCGATACCGTCACAATTGGTTGGTAGCAGTGGGATTTTTCCCTTCTATTCCCCTTCACACCCGGATTCCAAGCAGACACTGGAAGAACTACTGGAAGTTCGTGGAAGGATTGCAGCAACGCCAGCAGTACAAGAGATGGAGACACCAGTGATTCAGGAGGAGGAATCGCCAGCCAACAAGCTAATGAGAGAGAATCTAGCGTGGTTCGGCCCGAACCCAACGCCAGATGTGGTACTGAAAGTGATGGACCTGTTAGTAAACGCAGAACTACAGAAGGCTAAACAAATAAGAGACGCAGAGCTACAGGAGGATAAACAAATAAGAGACGCAGAGCTACAGAAGGCTAAAGAAATAAGGGACGCAGAACTACAGGAGGATAAAGAAATAAGAGACGCAGAGCTACAGAAGGCTAAAGAAATAAGAGACGCAGAGCTACAGAAGGATAAACAAATAAGAGACGCAGAACTACAGAAGGATAAACAAATAAGGGACGCAGAACTACAGTTAAAACTGGCAGCAGTCCAACAAGCAGCCGCACCTTCTACGAACAGTAAGTACAGCACAGCAGACGCAAGGAAGATTCCGTTTAGCGCTTTTAAAGCTTTTGATGAAAAGGACTGTGAGATTGATAACTTCCTGGCGGATTTTGAGCGACAATGTAACCTGCACCGAATAGCTAGAGGAGACTGGGTTGCAATATTGTCAGGCAAACTGTCAGGCAAAGCTTCTGATGCTTTCCGGACCGTGCCAGATCAGGATATTCATAGCTACGCCCGGGTTAAAGAAGTGCTCCTGGCTCGTTATGCAGTAACCCCAGAGTCCCACCGACAGAAGTTCAGGGACTCACGCAAAACCACGAAAGACTCTTACGCAGAATGGGCATGCCAATTGTCCCGGTCGGCCTCTAACTGGGCTAACAGCAGCCAGGCCACCACCGCAGAGGACATTTTGCAACTAATGCTCCTGGAGCAATTTTACAATCACATCCAGACGGACGTCAAAGATTGGGTGAGAGATCGCAGGCCCATGACTCTACCAGAGGCCGCGAAGTTGGCGGATGAATATTCAGATACTCGCAAGACGAACCAGGTCACACCACAGGAACAACCTCCACCACAAACGGTGCCCTCACACCCACCAACCGCTAGATACCAACCTCCTAACAGACCGGTGACATCTAGCCCTCGCTATCATCGCCAGGAGGGCAACGAACAACGCTGCTTCCGGTGCAAACAGCTGGGTCACTTCAAGCAGAATTGCCCCATGAATGACAACACCAGGTCAAATTGGTCTCAACCTGGGTACCGCCCACCAGCAGCAGCCCATTGTGTAGACTCGGCTTGGGATCGAAAGGAGCTGGGTCAGGAAGAACCATTGGGCACCCCTTACGAAGCCCTCATGGTACAATCTGTTATTACGGACAACAGGGAACACCATTGTCAGCTGGTCATGGGCGACAGCCCTGAGCCGGAGGGGCCCTGGAGGGAGCTGGGCAGAAAGAGGCACCGCCGGCCACCCTTCAAGAAGAAGAGGTCCTGGAAGCCGTATAACAAGCTGACCTGGGAGGAGAAGAAGCGACTGGAGGAGAGGGAGTCGCAGCGGGCGTCCCAGATGCGTGCCGAGATGTTCGCCAAGGGCCCACCGGTGGCCCCTTACACCACCACCCAGTTCCTGATGATGAAGGACCACGTGGAGAGCCTGCAGGACATGAGCAAGCAGGAGCTGATCCGTGAGTACATAGAGCTGGAGGAGTGCATAAGCCGCATGGAGGAGGAGAACAACCACCTGAGGTCACAGCAGCATGAACTGGAGATGGAGCTGGAGAAGCTCCAAGAGGAGAACCGGTGGCTGCGGAGGGAGCAGGGGGTGGGTGACCTTATGGGGCTCTGATTCCCCTCCCCCCCCCCCCCCCGGACTCTGAGCACCAGTGCTACAGCATTTCAACAAATATAACTTTTTCTTTTTATGAATCTCCTGGGATTGTCACTTCAGAGCCATAACCTGCCCCCTCCCATAGCGGGACACCTAGACGGCGGCGCACAGACCCATTCGCTGTCTTCACACTGACTTCTGGTGACTTTGCAGATCGCACAAAGACTTGGGGACTGACCGGCGTGTGATCTGACGACCCGGTGACATACCTGAGTCTGAAGCAGTTGCCAAGGGAGGTCAGTCATGCCAAACGGAGTTAACCTCTGACTAATAGCTCTGAACCCGTCAACCCTACTGGACCAGGGAAGGTCCAACCGGGTTTGCCGGAGCAGGGAGCAAAAGGGGGGCCATTGTGATACATTTGCCTATATGTCTCAGTTTACTGCTCCCTGCTAGCCAGGTTATTGATGTGCTAATGTCCCCTCACTATTTCTAAAGGTTAATTGATCTATTGTGTTGTGTGAAGGAGAGCTGGGTTTAAGTGGCTTGTGTTAATTATTCTGATTGCTTCATTGTGGTAATTATCTCTCTATATGCGGGGTCGAGCGGTCTGGTTGATGTATTCAGTACAGCTAGTGCTCAGCGTCATTGATGTCATTGTCTAAAGAAAATGTGTTTCAGCATCGGCCCCGTCGTGTCTGCCTATAATCTGTATGGAAGCCCCAGTGTGAGGGGGGCGGAGATTTGTCATTGTAACAGTTTTGGAAATGACATATAAGCTGTGTGTTATAACATTAAAGTCTGTGTTGTTCAAGCAGTAAGCTGGTCTCATGTGTGGCTTTCTGGGCGATTCCAGGGATATCCCTCCTCGTGGAATATTGGGGTGATTTTCGTTATGGGAAGAAGGGAACGTTGACGGGGATATCATACCGATACCGTCACAGCCAGCTCCCTAGTTCAAATGGTAATTGATTTATTGTGTGTGGGAAGGAGACCGGCCTTACTGTTTACAATGATTAGATAAGTGGCTCATGTTAATTATTCTGATTGCTTCATTGTGGTCAGGCTGTTACAACTAGTATTTAACTCCACTGATGTCTTTATCTAAAGAAACGTGTCTGCAGGGTCGGCTCCGACTTGTCTCCTATAATCTGTATGGGAAACCCCACTGTGTGAGGGGGGCGTTCCTAACAGGCTGTAACCACATATAAGCTGAGTTTTTGTGTCAATAAAGTGTCTTGGTTCCAGCATCCAGTCTTGACTCATGTGTGGGGTATCCTGTGATGTTCTTGTATGGAGAGAAGGGGAATGCTTGACGGGGATATCATACCGATACCGTCACAATTGGTTGGTAGCAGCGGGATCTTCCCTTCTACTCTCCTTCACACCCGGATTCCAAGCAGACACTGGAAGAACTACTGGAAGTTCGTGGAAGGATTGCTAGCAACAAAACCAAGCGGGTCATCATAGCAGAATTAATGGAGCTAGACCAGGAGGACGGGATTGCAGCAACGCCAGCAGTACAAGAGATGGAGACACCAGTGATTCAGGAGGAGGAATTGCCAGCCAACAAGCTAATGAGAGAGAAGCTAGCATGGTTCGGTCCGAACCCAACGCCGGATGTGGTGTTGAAAGTGATGGACCTGTTAGTAAACGCAGAGCTACAGAAGGATAAACAAATAAAGGACGCAGAACTACAGAAGGATAAACAAATAAGGGACGCAGAGCTACAGGAGGATAAACAAATAAGGGACGCAGAACTACAGAAGGATAAACAAATAAGAGATGCAGAACTACAGAAGGATAAACAAATAAGAGACGCAGAGCTACAGTTAAAACTGGCAGCAGTCCAACAAGCAGCCGCACATCCTCCAAACAGTGAGTACAGCACAGCAGACGCAAGGAAGATCCCGTTTAGCGCTTTTAAAGCTTTTGATGAAAAGGACTGTGAAATTGATAACTACCTGACGGATTTTGAGCGACAATGTAACCTGCACCGAATAGCTAGAGGAGACTGGGTTGCAATATTGTCAGGCAAACTGTCAGGCAAAGCTTCTGATGCTTTCCGGACCGTGCCAGATCAGGATATCCATAGCTACGCCAGGGTTAAAGAAGTGCTCCTGGCTCGTTATGCAGTAACCCCAGAGTCCCACCGACAGAAGTTCAGGGACTCACGCAAAACCACGAAAGACTCTTACGCGGAATGGGCATGCCAGCTGTCCCTGTCGGCCTCTAACTGGGTTAACAGCAGCCAGGCCACCACCGCAGAGGACATTTTGCAACTAATGCTCCTGGAGCAATTTTACAATCACATCCAGACGGACGTCAAGGATTGGGTGAGAGATCGCAGGCCCATGACTCTACCAGAGGCCGCGAAGTTGGCGGATGAATATGCGGATACTCGCAAGACAAACCAGGTCACACTACGGGTACAACCCCCACAACCAACGGCGCCCTCACACCCACCAGCCGCTAGATACCAACCGCCTAACAGACCGATGACATATAGCCCTCGCTACCCACGCCAGGAGGACAACGAACAACGCTGCTTCCGGTGCAAACAGTTGGGTCACTTCAAGCAGAATTGCCCCATGAATGACAACACCAGGTCAAATTGGTCTCAACCTGGGTACCGCCCACCAGCAGCAGCCCATTGTGTAGACTCAGCTTGGGATCCCCAGGAGCTGGGTCAGGAAGAACCATTGGGCACCCCTTACGAAGCCCTCATGGTACAATCTGTTATTACGGACAACAGGGAACACCATTGTCAGCTGGTCATGGGCGACAGCCATGAGCCGGAGGGGCCTTGGAGGGAGCTGGGCAGAAAGAGGCACCGCCAGCTACCCTCCAAGAAGAAGAGGTCCTGGAAGTCATTTAACCAGCGGACCTGGGAGGAGAAGAAGCGACTGGAGGAGATGGAATCGCAGCGGGCGTCCCAGATGCGGGCCGAGATGTTCGCCAAGGGCCCACCGGTGGCCCCTTACACCACCACCCAGTTCCTGATGATGAAGGACCACGTGGAGAGCCTGCAGGACATGAGCAAGCAGGAGCTGATCCGTGAGTACATAGAGCTGGAGGAGTGCATAAGCCGCATGGAGGAGGAGAACAACCACCTGAGGTCACAGCAGGCTGACCCCCCCAGGCTCCATGAACTGGAGATGGAGCTGGAGAAGCTCCAAGAGGAGAACCGGCGGCTGCGGAGGGAGCAGGGGGTGGCTGACCTTATGGGGCTCTGAGTCCCCTCCCCCCCCCCCCCGGACTCTGAGCACCAGTGCTACAGCATTTCAACAAATATAACTTTTTCTTTTTATGAATCTCCTGTGATTGTCACTTCAGAGCCATAACCTGCCCCCTCCCATAGCGGGACACCTAGACGGCGGCGCACAGACCCATTCGCTGTCTTCACACTGACTTCTGGTGACTTTGCAGATCGCACAAAGACTTGGGGACTGACCGGCGTGTGATCTGACGACCCGGTGGCATACCTGAGTCGGAAGCAGTTACCAATGGAGGTCAGTCACGCCAAACGGAGTTAACCTCGGACTAAAAGCTCTGAACCCGTCAACCCTACTGGACCAGGGAAGGTCCAACCGGGTTTGCCGGAGCAGGGAGCAAAAGGGGGGCCATTGTGATACATTTGCCTATATGTCTCAGTTTACTGCTCCCTGCTAGCCAGGTTATTGATGTGCTAATGTCCCCTCACTATTTCTAAAGGTTAATTGATCTATTGTGTTGTGTGAAGGAGAGCTGGGTTTAAGTGGCTTGTGTTAATTATTCTGATTGCTTCATTGTGGTAATTATCTCTCTATATGCGGGGTCGAGCGGTCTGGTTGATGTATTCAGTACAGCTAGTGCTCAGCGTCATTGATGTCATTGTCTAAAGAAAATGTGTTTCAGCATCGGCCCCGTCGTGTCTGCCTATAATCTGTATGGAAGCCCCAGTGTGAGGGGGGCGGAGATTTGTCATTGTAACAGTTTTGGAAATGACATATAAGCTGTGTGTTATAACATTAAAGTCTGTGTTGTTCAAGCAGTAAGCTGGTCTCATGTGTGGCTTTCTGGGCGATTCCAGGGATATCCCTCCTCGTGGAATATTGGGGTGATTTTCGTTATGGGAAGAAGGGAACGTTGACGGGGATATCATACCGATACCGTCACAGGGTTGCTCTTGACATCTGATGGGGGGGGGTTGCTCTTGACATCTGATGGTGGGGGGGGTGCTCTTGACATCTGATGGTGGGGGGGTTGCTCTTGACATCTGATGGTGGGGGGGTTGCTTTTGACATCTAATGGTGAGGGGGGGTTGATCTTGACATCTGGTGGTGGGGAGGGGGTTGCTCTTGACATCTGATGGTGGGGGGGTTGCTCTTTACATCTGATGGTGGGGGGGTTGTTCTTGACATCTGATGGTGGGGGGTTGTTCTTGACATCTGATGGTGAGGGGGGGTTGTTCTTGACATCTGATGGTGGTGGGGGTTGCTCTTGACATCTGATGGTGGGGGGAGTTGCTCTTGACATCTGATGGTGGGGGGGGTTGCTCTTTACATCTGGTGGTGGGGGGTTGCTCTTGACATCTGATGGTGGGGGGGGTGCTCTTGACATCTGATGATGGGGGCGTTGCTCTTGACAGCTGATGGTGGGGGGGTTGCTCTTGACATCTGATGGTGAGGGGGGGTTGCTCTTGACATCTGATGGTGGGGGGGTTGCTCTTTACATCTGGTGGTGGGGGGGTTGCTCTTGACATCTGATGGTGGGGGGGGTTGCTCTTGACATTTGGTGGTGGTGGGGGGGGGGGTTGCTCTTGACATCTGATGGTGAGGGGGGGTTGCTCTTGACATCTGATGGTGGGGGGTTGCTCTTGACATCTGATGGTGGGGGGGTTGCTCTTGACATCTGATGGTGAGGGGGGGTTGCTTTTGACATCTGATGGTGAGGGGCGGGGTTGCTCTTGACATCTGATGGGGGGGGTTGCTCTTGACATCTGATGGTGGGGGGTTGTTCTTTACATCTGATGGTGGGGGGGGTTGTTCTTGACATCTGATGGTGAGGGGGGGTTGCTCTTGACATCTGATGGGGGGGGGGGGGGTTGCTCTTGACATCTGATGGTGAGGGGGGTTGCTTTAGACATCTAATGGTGAGAGGGGGTTGCTCTTGACATCTGATGGTGATGGGGGGGGGGGGGGGTTGCTCTTGACATCTGATGGTAAGGGAACTGATATCTCGGATTACATGAGATGGGACAGTAATGATAATTCATGTATTGCAGGATATCTTGAAATATTACAGGTTGTTAATTCTGAACCCAACAGGTCAATAGAGTGTCTCCTTCAATGTGGTACATAGACTGTTGAGGTGCTAATTAAGTCTACCTGGCTGTAGTGATTGCATTCTATTGTGCTAATTAAGTCTGCCTCTCAAGAACCTTTCATTGTGTGAAGTTCTATTGATGATAATGTGTGTTGTGACTTAGTGCCCTCTAAAGGTCAGACTTACGTCTACAAAGGAATGTGTATTGTGTATCAGGTGAGAATAACTTATCGCGGAGTCAGAACGTCTGGGTAAATGACTAGTAATTAGTTCATGTAGATTATCTGAATGTCATTATCTAAAGGAATGTGTATTGAGCACCCATTGTGTCATGTTGTGGGTGGAGTTAAGCCATTGTCTCTTGGGGCTTCTAACTGTATATAACAAGCCAGAGTTTACCATTAAAGTATTCATTCGTTTGGAACCAGAGAACAGAGCTGTGTGTCTCGTTATTCTGGGAAAATCCATATGGATCGTGTCTGCTGGATTGTGGAGTGTCGGATAAGCTGTCTTGGGTTGGAGGAATGGAATATCGTAAACGGTGTTAACCCCTGACCGTCACACTCTTGACCTTTGATGGTGAGGGAGGGGATGCTCTTGACATCTGATGGTGGGGGGGTTGCTCTTTACATCTGATGGTGGGGGGGTTGCTCTTTACATCTGATGGTGGGGGGGTTGCTCTTTACATCTGATGGTGGGGGGGTTGCTCTTTACATCTGATGGTGGGGGGGGTTGCTCTTGACATCTGATGGTGGGAGAGGTTTCTCTTGACATCTGATGGTGGTGGGGGTTGCTCTTGACATCTGATGGTGGGGGGCTTGCTCTTGACATCTGATGGTGGGGGGGGTTGCTCTTTACGTCTGATGGTGGGGGGGTTGCTCTTGACCTTTGATGGTAGGGGGGTTGCTCTTGACATCTGATGGTGGGGGGGTTGCTCTTGACATCTGATGGTGGGGGGGTTGCTCTTGACATCTGATGGTGGGGGGGTTGCTCTTGACATCTGGTGGTGGGGAGGGGGTTGCTCTTGACATCTGATGGTGGGGGAGGGGGTTGCTCTTGACATCTGGTGGTGGGGAGGGGGTTGCTCTTGACATCTGGTGGTGGGGAGGGGGTTGCTCTTGACCAGGGATCCTCAAACTACGGCCCTCCAGCTGTTGTAGAACTACACATCCCATGAGGCCTTGTAACACACTGACATTCACAGACATGACTAGGCATGATGGGAATTGTAGTTCCTGAACAACTGGAGGGCCGTAGTTTGAAGACCCATGCTCTTGACATCTAATGGTGGGGGGGGGTTGCTTTTGGCATCTGATGGTGGGGGGGGTTGCTCTTGACATCTGATGGTGGGGGGGGGTTGCTCTTGACATCTGATGGTGGGGGGGGGGGGGTTGCTCTTTACGTCTGATGGTGAGGGGGTTGATCTTGACATCTGATGGTGAGGGGGGTTGCTCTTGATATCTGATGGTGGGGGTTGCTCTTGGCATCTGATGGTGGGGGGGGGGTTGCTCTTTACGTCTGATGGTGGGGAGGGGGTTGCTCTTGACCTTTGATGGTGGGGGGGGTTGCTCTTGACATCTGATGGTGGGGGGGGGGGGTTGCTCTTGACATCTGATGGTGGGGAGGGGGTTGCTCTTGACCTTTGATGGTGAGGGGGTGTTGTTCTTGACATCTGACAGTGGTGAGGGGGTTGCTCTTGACATCTGATGGTGGGGGGGGGGTTTGCTCTTGACATCTGATGGTGGGGGGTTGCTCTTTACTTTTGATGGTGAGGGGGGTTGCTCTTGACATCTGATGGTGGGGAGGGGGTTGCTCTTGACATCTGATGGTGACGAGGGGGTTGCTCTTGACTTTTGATGGTGGGGGGGGGGTGCTCTGAACATCTACTCTTACAGATACAAAGGAGGAAAGTTTTTACCTATCATCTATACTTAGTATTGGCACCACATCCCCTGGATTTGTAAGAATTTAGAGAAGGTGGGGGGGGGGGGGGGGTTGGGACTTTGAAGGTGCAAAATGACAACAACATTTATATGAAAAAATATATATTTATAAAAGTTAAAATTGACAGAATATAGAAAAATCCATCCGATAATACAATACTGTTTCAAGAAAAATTCTCTCTACATGTTTCGCCACGATGAGTAGCTTCCTCAGGAGAATTACATTTATCGGGCACCATCTGCAGGAAATAGTAGATAGTACCTGATAAATGTAATTCTCCTGAGGAAGCTACTCATCGCGGCGAAACATGTAGAGAGAATTTTTCTTGAAACTGTATTGTATTATCGGATGGATTTTTCTATATTCTGTCAATTTTAACTTTTATAAATATATATTTGTTTTTTCATATAAATGTTGTTGTCATTTTGCACCTTCAAAGTCCCAACCCCCCCCACCTTCTCTAAATTCTTACAGCTACAACCGGCTCCTGTGAGGGCGAGCCTAACGCTGATTCGGCCCACGATGAAATCGAGTTTGACGCCCACGCTCCAGGTTAATGCTGCTGATAAAGTTGCTGTCTGTGTGCAAACCACATGAGCTAGCACTTTAAATTCCCACCTAATGAACCCCATACTCACGCAGACAGGACAGAGCTTGGACACTTTTATCAGTTAAACAGGAAGAAGTCATTTAGTGAGCAAACAGCAAGCAGAGATAAAACAAGGAGGAGTTCCGCTATAACATACAGCAGAGGAGCCTCCACAAGGGGGAGCTGTAGAGGGAGGTGGCCGATGTCGGGGTGATGGAGGGAAATGATCGAAATTTATTGTTAGTTATTTTAGAATGAGATGATTGGACTAAGGATGGAGGGGAAGTGGTGGGCAGTTGATCATGGGGGGGGGGGGGGGAGATGGGAGAAGTCCTAGGAGTTGGTTATTGAGAGTCTGTCATAAAGAAAGAACTTGGCGTCTTCCATTGAGATGTGTGGAGTTGAGTGTCACAGTCCTGGCCGCTTCTTCCAAAAGTCACAGGCCTTAGGTCATCGTGGAGACCAAATTATCACCTTCCAATCTGAGATCAGATCACCAGTCTCTTGGGTCCCGTACTGAGCTCCAGTTCACCAGTCTCTCGGGACCTGTAGTGAGCGCCAGTCTCTCGGGTCCCGTACTGAGCTCCAGTCTCTCGGGTCCCGTAGTGAGCTCCAGTCTCTCGGGTCCCGTAGTGAGCTCCAGTCTCTCGGGTCCCGTAGTGAGCTCCAGTCTCTCGGGACCCGTAGTGAGCTCCAGTCTCTCGGGACCTGTAGTGAGCTCCAGTCTCTCGGGTCCCGTAGTGAGCTCCAGTCTTTCGGGTCCCGTATTGAGCTCCAGTCTCTCGGGTCCCGTATTGAGCTCCAGTCTCTCGGGTCCCGTATTGAGCTCCAGTCTCTCGGGTCCCGTAGTGAGCTTCAGTCTCTCGGGTCCCGTAGTGAGCTCCAGTCTCTCGGGTCCCGTATTGAGCTCCAGTCTCTCGGGACCCGTAGTGAGCTCCAGTCTCTCGGGTCCCGTAGTGAGCTCCAGTCTCTCGGGTCCCGTAGTGAGCTCCAGTCTCTCGGGTCCCGTAGTGAGCTCCAGTCTCTCGGGTCCCGTAGTGAGCTCCAGTTTTTTGGGTCCCGTAGTGAGCTCCAGTCCCTCGGGTCCCGTAGTGAGCTCCAGTCTCTCGGGACCTGTAGTGAGCTCCAGTCTCTCGGGTCCCGTATTGAGCTCCAGTCTCTCGGGTCCCGTATTGAGCTCGGGTCTCTCAGGCCCCGTAGTGAGCTCCAGTCTCTCAGGCCCCGTAGTGAGCTCCAGTCTCTTGGGACCTGTAGTGAGCTCCAGTCTCTCGGGTCCCGTAGTGAGCTCCAGTCTCCCGGGACCTGTAGTGAGCTCCAGTCTCTCGGGTCCCGTAGTGAGCTCCAGTCTCTCGGGCCCCGTAGTGAGCTCCAGTTATGGATAATCTCCATCTTTACGGTTGCGGACATAGAACATGTTCCTTATCCCTTGGTTAATGGCAGTGCGGCCTTTGGCCAGGGCCTCGTCTGCTATATCTCTAGGGAAGTAGTCATGAAATGCGTGTTGGATGGCATGGACTCGCCGGGGGCTGAGGGGCATCTTTTGGTCCGTCCCGTTAAAGTTGTGTCCATAAAGTTCCTCCTCGGTAAAGAGCAGCTTTGCCAACTGCCATCCAAATGGCCCCGGATTGTTGATGTCCACTTGTCTTCGTATGGACATGGCAAGATCCTCGTCCACCCGAAGCTCCATAGCGTGAGCCGGCACGTTGGGGGAGCTGATGATGGCGACCGGGCCTTGCCATTCGCAGTGGAAACGTTGTTTTCTTCTACGTTTGACCACAGGGAATGATGGAGATGACGTGGAGGCGTAGTGGAAGGGGAGGTTGGGGTACAGATGAGAAACAATTGGTTGATCATCATCATCGTCTTCTTCTATCTCTAGTTTGAGTGTCCTCATGTGGTCGTCATTGGAGATCACATCCTCTCCTCCGAGGTCATCAAGGGGCTCATCCGTGAAGGACAGAGACTTAGGGCTGCACTCCTCCGCTTTGCTGCAGCTGTTCAGGAACTCCACAATCTCCTCTATGGTGTCGAAGCAATAAATTGGGGCTGTTTGGGTGGCCACCTCGTTCTTCTGAAATCTGTCGCAGACTTCATCTTCCTGGAGGAGCTCGTTCTTCATGGAGAGATGAGTGATGAGTGGGCCGTCCGGAGCCGAGAGATTGTCCTCTCCATAGCCGAGGATCTTTATCTCCTGGACCTCCTGCAAGAGAAGGACATTGGTCACTTCCACCTTATATTATAGATGTTGTCGTCACCCCAAAAACAACCCTTTACCCCGCATTTAATATTAGAGGTTGGTGCCTTATAAGTAGTCCCTTCTGGTTAACTGTATGTGCCAAAAACCATCAATAATTCTATATTTAGGGTGTATCGGGTCTATAAACCAGAGGCTCTGGATGGACAGTTGGATAAATGGTTCTATATTTAGGATGTATCCGGTCTATAAACCAGAGGCTCTGGATGGACAGTTGGATAAATGGCTCTATATTTAGGATGTATCCGGTCTACAAACCAGAGGCTTTGGATGGACAGTTGTTTACATTTTTCTATATATAGGATGTATCCAGTCTATAAACCAGAGGCTCTGGATGGACAGTTGGATAAATGGTTCTATATTTAGGATGTATCCGGTCTATAAACCAGAGGCTCTGGATGGACAGTTGGATACATTTTTCTATATATAGGATGTATCCAGTCTATAAACCAGAGGCTCTGGATGGACAGTTGGATAAATGGCTCTAGATTTAGGATGTATCCGGTCTATAAACCAGAGGCTCTGGATGGACAGTTGGATAAATGGCTCTAGATTTAGGATGTATCCGGTCTATAAACCAGAGGCTCTGGATGGACAGTTGAATAACTGGTTCTATATTTAGGATGTATCCGGTCTATAAACCAGAGGCTCTGAATGGACAGTTGGAAAAGTGGCTCTATATTTAGGATGTATCCAGTCTATAAACCAGAGGCTGTGGATGGACAGTTGGATAAGTGGCTCTATATTTAGGATGTATCCGGTCTATAAACCAGAGGCTCTGGATGGACAGTTGGATAAGTGGCTCTATATTTAGGATGTATCCGGTCTATAAACCAGAGGCTCTGGATGGACAGTTGGATAAGTGGCTCTATATTTAGGATGTACCCGGTCTATAAACCAGAGGCTCTGGATGGACAGTTGGACAAATGGTTCTATATTTAGGATGTATCCGGTCTATAAACCAGAGGCTCTGGGTGGACAGTTGGATAAATGGTTCTATATGTAGGATGTATCCGGTCTATAAACCAGAGGCTCTGGATGGACAGTTGGATAAGTGGTTCTATATTTAGGATGTATCCGGTCTATAAACCAGAGGCTCTGGATGGACAGTTGGATAAGTGGCTCTATAGTTAGGATTCCAGAAGTGTAATACAGAAGGTTGGATTACCTGGCTCTTGGAGAGGAGTTTTCTTCGGATCAGCGCCAGCGGTTCTCTTTGTTTGCTGAAACACAGAGGAGAATATCATAGGAATGGTTGAGGTTTGTGATAACATGGCGGCCATTATCGCCACACATTTTTTTCATCTATTCTGGTTCCGTCTGGATCTATGGATCCAGCTGTCGTGTGACCTTCAGCGGTCGTGTGACCTTCAGCTGTCGTGTGACCTTCAGCTGTCGTGTGACCTTCAGCTGTCGTGTGACCTTCAGCTTTGTGTGGGGGTCCCGGCAGACTCACCTCTTCTTGGTCAGGGGCACTTTGGGGATGGTGACTCGGACAATGGAGGGCGGGGAAGACTCTTCACAGTCCTGCAAGGAAATGTAGGACATTGTGTCAGATTGACTGTTCTATGAATGAACCCCCGGAAGGGAGTGTCTACCAAGAAAAGCCCCCCCACAAGAAACCCTCACCTGTAGGACCATCCTGACACTGCTGGTTTTCCGGGGGGGTCTTCCCTTCCCTGACATCTCTGGCCCACCTTCTGGATCCCTGCTGGGCTGACACTGCGGGGGAGAGAAGAGTTAGCGATGATTGGAATGTGTGGAGTTGATGTCCACCAAGCAGAGCTGATCCATTCACATTTGTTCTTGTTTTCTATAGAAACTCCTATGGAGGAGGACCTCTCTGTCCACACAGACGATGTGGATGGAGGAATCTCCCGCGCCGGGATATTGTATCCTGACAGTGGCCCCCAGATGAGCCCTTTTGGGAAGGTTACACTTGGATTAAAGTTTGGCCTGTCTCAGCTTAAAGCGGACCTCCGGCTGATCTCCCTTTTTTTGGTCCCACTTACCTGTAGGTGGTATCTGCCCATTTCTCTCATGCCCTGTCACTGCTTTGTTGCCCCGTCACCGCAACATTCTCTCTGACGTCATTGAGAAGCTCACCAGCTGTTCCAGGATCAGCGGACTGGCCTCTCTATGGCGCGCCGAAAGGTCTTCCCAAATCCTCCTTCCCTTGAATGAAAGGCTATGGCTCCTGGGATATGTGACGTGCCTATCCCAAGAGGCACAGCCGGCCGTGTGCGCCTCATTCACCTAAGACAAATCACGTGCATGGGGGGGCAGGGCCAGACATAAAAAAAACGCCAAGAAAAGCACAAAACTTCTGCAGGAAGGAGGGGCGGAATGGAAGGAACGTGTGGAAGGCGTGTCATGGGTGAAGGTCCACTTTAAGTTTCAGAGTAGTCAGCACTCATATACACAAAATGCCCATGGAACTTTAGGAGAGCTACACAAAAAAACAAAACAAAAAAATGAATATAATATTAAAAAGTACGATTTTTTTATTGAGATTCATTAATAAAAAACAACTTCAAAGTATGAAACGTTAGAGAAGGTAGAAAAAGTCTGGAGAAGGTAGAGAAGGTCTGGAGAAGGTAGGGAAAGTCTGGAGGAGGTAGAGAAGGTCTGGAGAAGGTATAGAAGGTCTGGAGGAGGTAGAGAAGGTCTGGAGAAGGTAGAGGAGGTCTGGAGGAGGTAGAGGAGGTCTGGAGAAGGTAGAGAAAGTCTGGAGGAGGTAGAGGAGGAATGGAGACAGTAGGGAAAGTCTGGGGAAGGTAGAGAAGGTCTGGAGAAGGTAGAGAAAGTCTGGAGGAGGTAGAGGAGGCCTGGAGAAGGTAGAGAAAGTCTGGAGAAGGTAAAGGAGGCCTGGAGAAGGTAGAGAAAGTCTGGAGGAGGTAGAGAAGGTCTGGAGAAGGTAGAGAAGGTCTGGAGGAGGTAGAGGAGTAATGGAAACGGTAGGGAAATTCTGGGAAAGGTAGAGAAGGTCCGGAGGAGGTAGAGGAGGCCTGGAGAAGGTAGAGAAGGTCTGGAGAAGGTAGAGGAGGTCTGGAGGAGGTAGAGGAGGTCTGGAGAAGGTAGGGAATGTCTGGAGGAGGTAGAGAAGGTCTGGAGAAAGTAGAGAAGGTCTGGAGAATGTAGAGAAAGTCTGGAGGAGGTAGAGGAGGTCTGGAGAAGGCAGAGAAGGTCCGGAGAAGGTAGAGAAGGTCTGGAGGAGGTAGAAGAGGTCTGGAGGAGGTAGAGAAGGTCTGGAGGAGGTAGAGAAGGTCTGGAGGAGGTAGAGAAGTTCTGGAGAAGGTAGATGTGAAGGATGCTTCAGTGTAATTCTCCCTGCTAGTAATGTTGTGTGTGTGTTAGAGGATTTCAGGTGTGACTCACTCCTCGGCTAACAGGCTGTTGATATGGTAATGACCCTTCCTCAGCCAGTCCTATTTCAAAGGGTAATTGATCTATTGTGTGTGTGAAGAAGCCCTGTGGTTACTGTTTACTGTGATTAAAAGTGGCTCATGTTAATTATGCTGATTGCTTCATTGTGGTAATTATCTCTTCTATATGCGGGGCCAGGCTGTCTAAATAATGTATTCTGTACAACTAGTAATTAACTTCACTGATGTCATTATCTAAAGAAAATGTGTTTTCAGGGTCGGCTCCGAAATGTCTGCCTATGATCTGTATGAAAGTGTGAGGGGGCGGAGATTTGTCATTGTAACAGTTTTGGAAATTACATATAAGCTGTGTGTTATACCATTAAAGTCTGTCTTGTTCCAGCAGTAAGCGCTGACTCATGTGTGGCTTATTGGGTGATTCCAGGAATATCCCTCCTCGTGGAATATTGGGGTGATTTGCTTTTATGGGGAGAATGGAAGACTTTGACGGGGATATCATTCTAATACCGTCACAATTGGTTGGCAGCAGCGGGATTTTCCCTTCTACTCTCCTTTACACCCGGATTCCAAGCAGACACTGGAAGAACTACTGGAAGTTCGTGGAAGGATTGCTAGCAACAAAACCAAGCGGGTCATCATAGCAGAATCAATGGAGCTAGACCAGAAGGACGGGATTGCAGCAACGCCAGCAGTACAAGAGATGGAGACACCAGTGATTCAGGAAGAGGAATCGCCAGCCAACAAGCTAATGAGAGAGAAGCTAGCATGGTTCGGTCCGAACCCAACGGCGGATGTGGTGCTGAAAGTGATGGACCTGTTAGCAAAGGCAGAACTACAGGAGGCTAAACAAATAAGAGACGCAGAACTACAGGAGGCTAAACAAATAAGAGACGCAGAACTACAGTTAAAACTGGCAGCAGTCCAACAAGCAGCCGCACATTCTCCAAACAGTGAGTACAGCACAGCAGACGCAAGGAAGATTCCGTTTAGCGCTTTTAAAGCTTTTAATGAAAAGGACTGTGAAATTGATAACTTCCTGGCGGATTTTGAGCGACAATGTAACCTGCACCGAATAGTTAGAGGAGAGTGGGTTGCAATATTGTCAGGCAAACTGTCAGGCAAAGCTTCTGATGCTTTCCGGACCGTGCCAGATCAGGATATCCATAGCTACGCCCGGGTTAAAGAAGTGCTCCTGGCTCGTTATGCAGTAACCCCAGAGTCCCACCGACAGAAGTTCAGGGACTCACGCAAAACCACGAAAGACTCTTACGCGGAATGGGCATGCCAGTTATCCCTGTCGGCCTCTACCTGGGTTAACAGCAGCCAGGCCACCACCGCAGAGGACATTTTGCAACTAATGCTCCTGGAGCAATTTTACAATCACATCCAGACGGACGTCAAAGACTGGGTGAGAGATCGCAGGCCCATGACTCTACCAGAGGCCACGGATTGGCGGATGAATATGCGGATACTCGCAAGACAAACCAGGTCACACCACGGGTACAACCTCCATGACCAAGGGTGCCCTCACACCCACCAGGCGCTAGATACCAACCTCCTAACAGACCGATGACATCTAGCCCTCGCTATCCACGCCAGGAGGACAACGAACAACGCTGCTTCCGGTGCAAACAGCTGGGTCACTTCAAGCAGAATTGCCCCATGAATGACAACACCAGGTCAAATTGGTCTCAACCTGGGTACCGCCCACCAGCAGCAGCCCATTGTGTAGACTCGGCTTGGGATCCCCAGGAGCTGGGTCAGGAAGAACCATTGGGCACCCCTTACGAAGCCCTCATGGTACAATCTGTTATTACGGACAACAGGGAACACCATTGTCAGCTGGTCATGGGCGACAGCCATGAGCCGGAGGGGCCCTGGAGGGAGCTGGGCAGAAAGAGGCACCGCCGGCTACCCCCCAAGAAGAAGAGGTCCTGGAAGCCGTATAACAAGCTGACCTGGGAGGAGAAGAAGCGACTGGAGGAGAGGGAGTCGCAGCGGGCATCCCAGATGCGGGCCGAGATGTTCGCCAAGGGCCCACCGGTGGCCCCTTACACCACCACCCAGTTCCTGATGATGAAGGACCACGTGGAGAGCCTGCAGGACATGAGCAAGCAGGAGCTGATCCGTGAGAACATGGAGCTGGAGGAGTGCATAAGCCGCATGGAGGAGGAGAACAACCACCTGAGGTCACAGCAGGCTGACCCCCCCAGGCTCCATGAACTGGAGATGGAGCTGGAGAAGCTCAAAGAGGAGAACCGGCGCCTACGGAGGGAGCAGGGGGTGGCTGACCCTATGGGGCACTGATCCCCCCCGAACTCTGAGCACCAGTGCTACAGCATTTCAACAAATATAACTTTTTCTTTATTTTTATGAATCTCCTGTGATTGTCACTTCAGAGCCATAACCTGCCCCCTCCCATAGCGGGACACCTAGACGGCGGCGCACAGACCCATCACACTGACTTCTGGTGACTCTGCAGATCGCACAAAGACTTGGGGACTGACCGGCGTGTGATCTGACGACCCGGTGGCATACCTGAGTCTGAAGCAGTTGCCAAGGGAGGTCAGTCACGCCAAACGGAGTTAACATCGGACTAAAAGCTCTGAACCCGTCAACCCTACTGGACCAGGGAAGGTCCAACCGGGTTTGCCGTAGCAGGGAGAAAAAGGGGGGCCATTGTGAAGGATGCTTCAGTGTAATTCTCCCTGCTAGTAATGTTGTGTGAGTGTTAGAGGATTTCAGGTGTGACTCACTCCTCGGCTAACAGGCTGTTGATATGGTAATGACCCTTCCTCAGCCAGTCCTATTTCAAAGGGCAATTGATCTATTGTGTGTGTGAAAAAGCCCTGTGGTTACTGTTTACTGTGATTAGAAGTGGCTCATGTTAATTATTCTGATTGCTTCATTGTGGTAATTATCTCTTCTATGCAGGGGCCAGGCTGTCTAGATAATGTATTCTGTACAACTAGTAATTACCTTCACTGATGTCATTATCTAAAGAAAATGTGTTTTCAGGGTCGGCTCCGAAATGTCTGCCTATGATCTGTATGGAAGCCCCAGTGTGAGGGGGGCGGAGATTTGTCATTGTAACAGTTTTGGAAATTACATATAAGCTCTGTGTTATACCATTAAAGTCTGTCTTGTTCCAGCAGTAAGCTTGACCCATGTGTGGCTTATTGGGTGATTCCAGGAATATCCCTCCTCGTGGAATATTGGGGTGATTTGCTTTTATGGGGAGAAGGGAAGACTTTGACGGGGATATCATTCTAATACCGTCACAGTAGAGAAGGTCCGGAGAAGGTAGAGAAAGTCTGGAGATGGTAGGAAAAGTCTGGGGAAGGTAAAGAAGGTCTGGAGAAGGCAGAGAAGGTCTGGAGAAGGTAGGGAAGGTCTGGAGGGGGTAGAGGAGGTCTGGAGAAGGTAGAGAAGGTCTGGAGGAGGTAGAGGAGGTCTGGAGGAGGTAGAGGAGGTCTGGAGAAGGTAGAGAAGGTCTGGAGGAGGTAGAGGAGGTCTGGAGAAGGTAGAGAAGGTCTGGAGGAGGTAGAGGAGGTCTGGAGAAGGTAGAGAAGGTCTGGAGAAGGTAGAGAAGGTCTGGAGGAGGTAGAGGAGGTCTGGAGGAGGTAGAGGAGGTCTGGAGAAGGTAAAGGAGGTCTGGAGAAGGTAGGGAAGGTCTGGAGGAGGTAGAGAAAGTCTGGAGGAGGTAGAGGAGGTCTGGAGAAGGTAGGGAAAGTCTGGGGAAGGTAGAGGAAGTCTGGAGGAGGTAGAGAAAGTCTGGAGGAGGTAGAGAAAGTCTGGAGGAGGTAGAGGGGCTCTGGAGAGGGTAGGGAAAGTCTGGGGAAGGTAGAGAAAGTCTGGAGGAGGTAGAGAAGGTCTGGAGAAGGTAGAGAAGGTCTGGAGAAGGTAGAGGAGGTCTGGAGAAGGTAGAGAAGGTCTGGGGAAGGTAGAGAAGGTCTACAGAAGGTAGAGAAGGTCTGGAGAAGGTAGAGGAGGTCTGGGGAAGGTAGGGAAGGTCTAGAGAAGGTCTGGAGGAGGTAGAGGAGGTCTGGAGAAGGTAGAGAAGGTCTGGGGAAGGTAGAGAAGGTCTACAGAAGGTAGAGAAGGTCTGGAGAAGGTAGAGGAGGTCTGGAGAAGGTAGGGAAGGTCTAGAGAAGGTCTGGAGGAGGTAGAGGAGGTCTGGAGGAGGAAGAGAAGGTCTGGAGAAAGTAGAGAAGGTCTGGAGAAGGTAGAGAAGGTCTGGAGAAGGTAGAGAAAGTCTGGAGGAGGTAGAGATGGTCTGGAGAAGGTAGAGAAGGTCTGGAGAAGGTAGATTAGGTCTGGAGAAGGTAGAGAAAGTCTGGAGGAGGTAGAGAAGGTCTGGAGAAGGTAGAGAAGGTCTGAAGAAGGTAGTGGATGTCTAGAGAAGGTAGAGGAGGTCTGGAGGAGGTAGAGGGGGTCTGGAGAAGGTAGGGAAGGTCTGGAGGAGGCAGAGAAGGTCTGGAAAAGGTAGAGAAGGTCTGGAGAAGGTAGAGAGGTCTGGAGAAGGTAGTGAAGGTCTAGAGAAGGTAGAGGAGGTCTGGAGGAGGTAGAGGAGGTCTGGAGAATGTAGGGAAGGTCTGGAGAAGGTAGGGAAGGTGTGGAGAAGGTAGAGAAGGTCTGGAAGAGGTAGAGAAGGTCTGGAGAAGGTAAAACAGGTCTGGAGGAGGTAGAGACGGTCTGGAGGAGGTGGAGAAGGTCTGGAGAAGGTAGAGAAGGTCTGGAGGAGGCAGAGGAGGTCTGGAGGAGGTAGAGGAGGTCTGGAGACAGGAGAGAAGGTCTGGAGAAGGTAGAGAAGGTCTGGAGGAGGTAGAGAAGGTCTGGAGGAGGTAGAGAAGGTCTGGAGAAGGTCTGGAGGAGGTAGAGAAGGTCTGGAGGAGGTAGAGAAGTTCTGGAGAAGGTCTGGAGGAGGTAGAGAAGGTCTGGAGGAGGTAGAGAAGGTCTGGAGGAGGTAGAGAAGGTCTGGAGAAGGTCTGGAGGAGGTAGAGAAGGTCTGGAGGAGGTAGAGAAGGTCTGGAGACGATAGAGAAGGTCTGGAGAAGGTAGAGAAGGTCTGGAGGAGGTAGAGGAGGTCTGGAGGAGGTAGAGAAGGTCTGGAGGAGGTAGAGGAGGTCTGGAGGAGGTCTGGAGGAGGTAGAGAAGGTCTGGAGAAGGTCTGGAGGAGGTAGAGAAGGTCTGGAGAAGGTAGAGAAGGTCTGGAGGAGGTAGAGAAGGTCTGGAGGAGGTCTGGAGGAGGTAGAGAAGGTCTGGAGGAGGTAGAGGAGGTCTGGAGGAGGTAGAGAAGGTCTGGAGGAGGTCTGGAGGAGGTAGAGAAGGTCTGGAGAAGGTCTGGAGGAGGTAGAGAAGGTCTGGAGAAGGTAGAGAAGGTCTGGAGGAGGTAGAGAATGTTCTGCCACGTGGGTGGAAGGGTATTTATGGAAACATTTCTCAACCAAGTTCCACAGGTTGCTAGAGGTAGAGAACATTCTACTGACACTAAAGATCTTTTTAGTCATCACAAAGCGGAACATTCTTCTCACCGATCTATATACTGACACACCAATCTATATACTGACACACCGATCTGTATACTGACACACCAATCTATATACTGACACACCGATCTGTATACTGACACACCAATCTATATACTGACACACCGATCTGTATACTGACACACCAATCGCTATACTGACACTCCGATCTGTATACTGACACTCCGATCTGTATACTGACACTCCGATCTATATACTGACACACCGATCTATATACTAACACACATCTATATACTGACACACCGATCTATATACTGACACACCGATCTGTATACTGACACTCCGATCTATATACTGACACACCGATCTATATACTGACACTCCGATCTATATACTGACACACCGATCTATATACTAACACACATCTATATACTGACACACCGATCTATATACTGACACACTGATCTGTATACTGACACACCGATCTATATACTAACACACATCTATATACTGACACTCCGATCTGTATACTGACACACCGATCTATATACTAACACACATCTATATACTGACACACCGATCTATATACTGACACTCCGATCTGTATACTGACACTCCGATCTGTATACTGACACTCCGATCTGTATACTGACACACCGATCTGTATACTGACACTCCGATCTATATACTGACACTCCGATCTATATACTGACACTCCGATCTGTATACTGACACTCCGATCTATATACTGACACTCCGATCTGTATACTGACACTCCGATCTGTATACTGACACTCCGATCTATATACTGACACTCCGATCTGTATACTGACACTCCGATCTATATACTGACACACCGATCTATATACTGACACACCGATCTGTATACTGACACTCCGATCTATATACTGACACTCCGATCTATATACTGACACACCGATCTATATACTGACACTCCGATCTATATACTGACACTCCGATCTGTATACTGACACACCGATCTGTATACTGACACACCGATCTGTATACTGACACTCCGATCTGTATACTGACACTCCGATCTATATACTGACACACCGATCTATATACTGACACTCCGATCTGTATACTGACACACCGATCTATATACTGACACTCCGATCTGTATACTGACACTTCGATCTATATACTGACACTCCGATCTGTATACTGACACTCCGATCTATATACTGACACACCGATCTATATACTGACACTCCGATCTGTATACTGACACTCCGATCTATATACTGACACACCGATCTATATACTGACACTCCGATCTATATACTGACACTCCGATCTGTATACTGACACTCCGATCTGTATACTGACACTCCGATCTATATACTGACACTCCGATCTGTATACTGACACTCCGATCTATATACTGACACACCGATCTATATACTGACACACCGATCTGTATACTGACACTCCGATCTATATACTGACACTCCGATCTATATACTGACACACCGATCTATATACTGACACTCCGATCTATATACTGACACTCCGATCTGTATACTGACACACCGATCTGTATACTGACACACCGATCTGTATACTGACACTCCGATCTGTATACTGACACTCCGATCTATATACTGACACACCGATCTATATACTGACACTCCGATCTGTATACTGACACACCGATCTATATACTGACACTCCGATCTGTATACTGACACTCCGATCTATATACTGACACTCCGATCTGTATACTGACACTCCGATCTATATACTGACACACCGATCTATATACTGACACTCCGATCTGTATACTGACACTCCGATCTATATACTGACACACCGATCTATATACTGACACTCCGATCTATATACTGACACTCCGATCTATATACTGACACTCGGATCTGTATACTGACACTCCGATCTATATACTGACACTCCGATCTATATACTGACACACCGATCTGTATACTGACACTCCGATCTATATACTGACACTCCGATCTATATACTGACACTCCGATCTATATACTGACACTCCGATCTGTATACTGACACTCCGATCTGTATACTGACACACCGATCTATATACTGACACTCCGATCTATATACTGACACTCCGATCTATATAGTGACACACCGATCTATATACTGACACTCCGATCTATATACTGACACTCCGATCTATATACTGACACTCCGATCTATATACTGACACACCGATCTATATACTGACACTCCGATCTATATACTGACACTCCGATCTATATACTGACACACCGATCTGTATACTGACACACCGATCTGTATACTGACACTCCGATCTATATACTGACAGTCCGATCTATATACTGACACTCCGATCTATATACTGACACACCGATCTGTATACTGACACTCCGATCTGTATACTGACACTCCGATCTGTATACTGACACTCCGATCTATATACTGACACTCCGATCTGTATACTGACACACCGATCTATATACTGACACTCCGATCTATATACTGACACTCCGATCTATATACTGACACTCCGATCTGTATACTGACACTCCGATCTATATACTGACACTCCGATCTATATACTGACACTCCGATCTATATACTGACACTCCGATCTGTATACTGACACACCGATCTGTATACTGACACTCCGATCTGTATACTGACACTCCGATCTATATACTGACACTCCGATCTATATACTGACACTCCGATCTGTATACTGACACACCGATCTGTATACTGACACACCGATCTATATACTGACACTTCCGATCTGTATACTGACACTCCGATCTGTATACTGACACTCCGATCTGTATACTGACACTCCGATCTGTATACTGACACTCCGATCTGTATACTGACACTCCGATCTGTATACTGACACTCCGATCTATATACTAACACACATCTATATACTGACACTCCGATCTATATACTGACACTCCGATCTGTATACTGACACTCCGATCTATATACTGACACACCGATCTATATACTGACACTCCGATCTATATACTGACACTCCGATCTGTATACTGACACTCCGATCTGTATACTGACACTCCGATCTATATACTGACACTCCGATCTATATACTGACACTCCGATCTATATACTGACACTCCGATCTGTATACTGACACTCCGATCTGTATACTGACACTCCGATCTGTATACTGACACTCCGATCTATATACTGACACTCCGATCTATATACTGACACTCCGATCTATATACTGACACACCGATCTGTATACTGACACACCGATCTATATACTGACACTCCGATCTGTATACTGACACTCCGATCTATATACTGACACTCCGATCTATATACTGACACTCGGATCTGTATACTGACACACCGATCTATATACTGACACACTGATCTGTATACTGACACTCCGATCTATATACTGACACTCCGATCTATATACTGACACTCCGATCTATATACTGACACTCCGATCTATATACTGACACTCCGATCTGTATACTGACACACCGATCTATATACTGACACTCCGATCTGCATACTGACACTCCGATCTGTATACTGACACTCCGATCTATATACTGACACTCCGATCTATATACTGACACACCGATCTATATACTGACACTCCGATCTGTATACTGACACACCGATCTATATACTGACACTCCGATCTGTATACTGACACTCCGATCTATATACTGACACTCCGATCTGTATACTGACACTCCGATCTATATACTGACACACCGATCTATATACTGACACTCCGATCTGTATACTGACACTCCGATCTATATACTGACACACCGATCTATATACTGACACTCCGATCTGTATACTGACACTCCGATCTGTATACTGACACTCCGATCTGTATACTGACACTCCGATCTATATACTGACACTCCGATCTATATACTGACACTCCGATCTATATACTGACACTCCGATCTATATACTGACACACCGATCTGTATACTGACACACCGATCTATATACTGACACTCCGATCTGCATACTGACACTCCGATCTGTATACTGACACTCCGATCTATATACTGACACTCCGATCTATATACTGACACTCGGATCTGTATACTGACACACCGATCTATATACTGACACACCGATCTATATACTGACACTCCGATCTATATACTGACACTCCGATCTGTATACTGACACTCCGATCTGTATACTGACACTCCGATCTGTATACTGACACTCCGATCTGTATACTGACACCCCGATCTGTATACTGACACTCCGATCTGTATACTGACACTCCGATCTATATACTGACACTCCGATCTATATACTGACACACCGATCTGTATACTGACACTCCGATCTGTATACTGACACTCCGATCTGTATACTGACACTCCGATCTATATACTGACACACCGATCTATATACTGACACACTGATCTGTATACTGACACTCCGATCTGTATACTGACACTCCGATCTATATACTGACACTCCGATCTGTATACTGACACTCCGATCTGTATACTGACACTCCGATCTGTATACTGACACCCCGATCTGTATACTGACACTCCGATCTATATACTGACACTCCGATCTATATACTGACACTCCGATCTATATACTGACACACCGATCTATATACTGACACTCCGATCTGTATACTGACACTCCGATCTGTATACTGACACTCCGATCTGTATACTGACACTCCGATCTGTATACTGACACACCGATCTATATACTGACACTCCGATCTGTATACTGACACACCGATCTATATACTGACACTCCGATCTATATACTGACACTCCGATCTGTATACTGACACACCGATCTATATACTGACACTCCGATCTGTATACTGACACTCCGATCTGTATACTGACACACCGATCTATATACTGACACTCCGATCTGTATACTGACACTCCGATCTATATACTGACACTCCGATCTATATACTGACACACCGATCTGTATACTGACACTCCGATCTATATACTGACACTCCGATCTATATACTGACACTCCGATCTATATACTGACACTCCGATCTATATACTGACACTCCGATCTATATACTGACACACCGATCTGTATACTGACACACCGATCTATATACTGACACTCCGATCTGTATACTGACACTCCGATCTATATACTGACACTCCGATCTGCATACTGACACTCCGATCTGTATACTGACACTCCGATCTATATACTGACACTCCGATCTATATACTGACACTCGGATCTGTATACTGACACACCGATCTATATACTGACACACCGATCTATATACTGACACTCCGATCTATATACTGACACTCCGATCTATATACTGACACTCCGATCTGTATACTGACACTCCGATCTGTATACTGACACTCCGATCTGTATACTGACACCCCGATCTATATACTGACACTCCGATCTGTATACTGACACTCCGATCTATATACTGACACTCCGATCTATATACTGACACACCGATCTGTATACTGACACTCCGATCTGTATACTGACACTCCGATCTGTATACTGACACTCCGATCTATATACTGACACACCGATCTGTATACTGACACACTGATCTGTATACTGACACTCCGATCTATATACTGACACACCGATCTGTATACTGACACCCCGATCTGTATACTGACACCCCGATCTATATACTGACACTCCGATCTGTATACTGACACCCCGATCTGTATACTGACACTCCGATCTATATACTGACACTCCGATCTGTATACTGACACCCCGATCTGTATACTGACACCCCGATCTGTATACTGACACTCCGATCTGTATACTGACACTCCAATCTATATACTGACACTCCGATCTATATACTGACACTCCGATCTGTATACTGACACCCCGATCTGTATACTGACACCCCGATCTGTATACTGACACTCCGATCTGTATACTGACACTCCGATCTGTATACTGACACACCGATCTATATACTGACACCCCGATCTGTATACTGACACTCCGATCTATATACTGACACTCCGATCTGTATACTGACACTCCGATCTGTATACTGACACACCGATCTATATACTGACACTCCGATCTGTATACTGACACACCGATCTATATACTGACACTCCGATCTATATACTGACACTCCGATCTGTATACTGACACACCGATCTATATACTGACACTCCGATCTGTATACTGACACTCCGATCTATATACTGACACTCCGATCTATATACTGACACACCGATCTGTATACTGACACTCCGATCTATATACTGACACTCCGATCTGTATACTGACACTCCGATCTGTATACTGACACTCCGATCTGTATACTGACACTCCGATCTATATACTGACACTCCGATCTATATACTGACACTCCGATCTGTATACTGACACTCCGATCTGTATACTGACACTCCGATCTGTATACTGACACTCCGATCTGTATACTGACACTCCGATCTGTATACTGACACCCCGATCTGTATACTGACACTCCGATCTGTATACTGACACTCCGATCTATATACTGACACTCCGATCTGTATACTGACACTCCGATCTGTATACTGACACTCCGATCTATATACTGACACTCCGATCTATATACTGACACACCGATCTATATACTGACACTCCGATCTGTATACTGACACACCGATCTATATACTGACACTCCGATCTATATACTGACACACCGATCTATATACTGACACTCCGATCTATATACTGACACTCCGATCTATATACTGACACTCCGATCTATATACTGACACTCCGATCTGTATACTGACACTCCGATCTATATACTGACACTCCGATCTATATACTGACACTCCGATCTATATACTGACACTCCGATCTATATACTGACACTCCGATCTATATACTGACACTCCGATCTGTATACTGACACTCCGATCTATATACTGACACACCGATCTGTATACTGACACACCGATCTGTATACTGACACTCCGATCTGTATACTGACACTCCGATCTATATACTGACACACCGATCTGTATACTGACACTCCGATCTGTATACTGACACTCCGATCTATATACTGACACTCCGATCTGTATACTGACACTCCGATCTATATACTGACACTCCGATCTGTATACTGACACTCCGATCTGTATACTGACACTCCGATCTATATACTGACACTCCGATCTGTATACTGACACTCCGATCTATATACTGACACTCCGATCTATATACTGACACACCGATCTATATACTGACACTCCGATCTATATACTGACACTCCGATCTATATACTGACACTCCGATCTATATACTGACACTCCGATCTATATACTGACACTCCGATCTGCATACTGACACTCCGATCTGTATACTGACACTCCGATCTATATACTGACACTCCGATCTGTATACTGACACTCCGATCTATATACTGACACTCCGATCTATATACTGACACTCCGATCTATATACTGACACTCCGATCTATATACTGACACTCCGATCTATATACTGACACTCCGATCTATATACTGACACTCCGATCTGCATACTGACACTCCGATCTGTATACTGACACTCCGATCTATATACTGACACTCCGATCTGTATACTGACACACCGATCTATATACTGACACACCGATCTATATACTGACACTCCGATCTGTATACTGACACACCGATCTGTATACTGACACTCCGATCTATATACTGACACTCCGATCTATATACTGACACTCCGATCTATATACTGACACACTGATCTATATACTGACACTCCGATCTATATACTGACACTCCGATCTATATACTGACACTCCGATCTGTATACTGACACTCCGATCTGTATACTGACACTCCGATCTATATACTGACACTCCGATCTATATACTGACACTCCGATCTATATACTGACACTCCGATCTATATACTGACACTCCGATCTATATACTGACACTCCGATCTGTATACTGACACTCCGATCTATATACTGACACTCCGATCTATATACTGACACTCCGATCTGTATACTGACACTCCGATCTATATACTGACACTCCGATCTATATACTGACACTCCGATCTATATACTGACACTCCGATCTATATACTGACACACCGATCTATATACTAACACTCCGATCTATATAGTGACACACCGATCTATATACTGACACTCCGATCTGTATACTGACACTCCGATCTGTATACTGACACTCCGATCTGTATACTGACACTCCGATCTATATAGTGACACACCGATCTATATACTGACACTCCGATCTATATACTGACACTCCGATCTATATACTGACACTCCGATCTATATACTGACACACCGATCTATATACTGACACTCCGATCTGTATACTGACACTCCGATCTATATACTGACACACCGATCTATATACTGACACTCCGATCTGTATACTGACACTCCGATCTGTATACTGACACACCGATCTGTATACTGACACTCCGATCTATATACTGACACACCGATCTATATACTGACACTCCGATCTATATACTGACACACTGATCTATATACTGACACTCCGATCTATATACTGACACTCCGATCTATATACTGACACTCCGATCTGTATACTGACACTCCGATCTATATACTGACACACCGATCTGTATACTGACACTCCGATCTATATACTGACACTCCGATCTATATACTGACACTCCGATCTGTATACTGACACTCCGATCTATATACTGACACTCCGATCTATATACTGACACACCGATCTGTATACTGACACTCCGATCTGTATACTGACACTCCGATCTGTATACTGACACTCCGATCTATATACTGACACTCCGATCTGTATACTGACACTCCGATCTATATACTGACACTCCGATCTGTATACTGACACTCCGATCTATATACTGACACTCCGATCTGTATACTGACACTCCGATCTATATACTGACACTCCGATCTGTATACTGACACTCCGATCTATATACTGACACTCCGATCTATATACTGACACTCCGATCTGTATACTGACACTCCGATCTATATACTGACACTCCGATCTGTATACTGACACTCCGATCTATATACTGACACTCCGATCTGTATACTGACACTCCGATCTATATACTGACACACCGATCTATATACTGACACTCCGATCTATATACTGACACTCCGATCTGTATACTGACACTCCGATCTGTATACTGACACTCCGATCTATATACTGACACTCCGATCTGTATACTGACACTCCGATCTGTATACTGACACTCCGATCTATATACTGACACTCCGATCTGTATACTGACACTCCGATCTATATACTGACACTCCGATCTGTATACTGACACTCCGATCTGTATACTGACACTCCGATCTGTATACTGACACTCCGATCTATATACTGACACACCGATCTATATACTGACACTCCGATCTGTATACTGACACACCGATCTATATACTGACACTCCGATCTATATACTGACACACCGATCTATATACTGACACTCCGATCTGTATACTGACACTCCGATCTATATACTGACATACACACAGGCCTACCTGAGTGTGGCCCCTCCCAGAGCGCCGGTCAGTTTTGGGGCCCCGGTGGCTCTGCAGAGTCTCTGTGTTGCGGCTGCAGCCAGGCGGCGGAGGAGGGGGGGAGGGCAGGATGGGGGGGATGGGAGATGAATGTGTAATCACTGCGTTGTTAACTCATTGCGAGAATCACCAACGGCAGCTGCCCTTCCCCCGGAGCCCGAGCCGTGCCACCCGCCTGGCAAAGGGTTAACCCCGCCGGCCATTCTCCTACATAATACATGGAGGAAACTAGGCCACCTCCAGACCGGGGCCCCCCGGGGCCCCACACCCTCCGTCCCCCCAATCCTGACCCTCCTACATAAGGAAACTAGGCCACCTCCACACAGGGGCCCCCCGGGGCCCCACACCCTCCGTCCCCCCAATCCTGACCCTCCTACATAAGGAAACTAGGCCACCTCCAGACCGGGGCCCCCCGGGGCCCCACACCCCGTCCCCCCAATCCTGACCCTCCTACATAATACATGGAGGAAACTAGGCCACCTCCAGACAGGGATCTCCGGGGCCCCACACCCCGTCCCCCAATCCTGACCCTAATACATGGAGGAAACTAGGCCACCTCCAGACCGGGGCCCCCCAATCCTGACCCTCCTACATAATACATGGAGGAAACTAGGCCACCTCCAGACCGGGGCCCCCCAATCCTGACCCTCCTACATAATACATGGAGGAAACTAGGCCACCTCCAGACAGGGGCCCCCCACCCCCGTCCCCCCAATCCTGACCTTCCTACATAATACACGGAGGAAACTAGGCCACCTCCACACAGGGGCCCCCCGGGGCCCCACACCCCATCCCCCCAATCCTGACCCTCCTACATAATACATGGAGGAAACTAGGCCACCTCCAGACCGGGGCCCCCCGGGGCCCCACACCCCATCCCCCCAATCCTGACCCTCCTACATAATACATGGAGGAAACTAGGCCACCTCCAGACCGGGGCCCCCCAATCCTGACCCTCCTACATAATACATGGAGGAAACTAGGCCACTTCCAGACCGGGGCCCCCCACCCCCGTCCCCCCAATCCTGACCTTCCTACATAATACATGGAGGAAACTAGGCCACCTCCAGACAGGGGCCCCCCACCCCGTCCCCCCAATCCTGACCTTCCTACATAATACATGGAGGAAACTAGGCCACCTCCAGACAGGGGCCCCCCGGGGCCCCACTCCCTGTCCCCCCAATCCTGACCCTCCTACATAATACATGGAGGAAACTAGGCCACCTCCACACAGGGGCCCCCCGGGGCCCCACACCCCGTCCCCCCAATCCTGACCCTCCTACATAATACATGGAGGAAACTAGGCCACCTCCAGACCGGGGCCCCCCAATCCTGACCCTCCTACATAATACATGGAGGAAACTAGGCCACCCCCAGACAGGGGCCCCCCGGGGCACCACCCCCCGTTCCCCAATCCTGACCCTCCTACATAATACATGGAGGAAACTATGCCACCTCCAGACCAGGCCCCCCCGGGGGAGAGAATTTTGGTAATTCTGAAGGAGATTGTAGAAGGGGGACAGGGTGTATGGCTCCAGAGGGCCCCTATTGGGAGGGGAGACGGGGTGTATGGCCCCAGAGGGCCCCTATTGGGAGGGGAGACAGGGTGTATGGGCCTAGGGGGTCCTATTGGGAGGGGAGACGGGGTGTATGGCTCCAGAGGGCCCCTATTGGGAGGAGAGACAGGGTGTATGGCCCCAGGGGGCCCCTATTGGGAGGGGAGACGGGGTGTATGGCTCCAGAGGGCCCCTATTGGGAGGGGAGACAGGGTGTACGGCCCCAAGAGGCCCCTATTGGGAGGGGAGACGGGGTGTATGGCCCCAGAGGGCCCTTATTGGGAGGGGAGACGGGGTGTATGGCCCCAGAGGGCCCCTATTGGGAGGGGAGACGGGGTGTATGGCTCCAGAGGGCCCCTATTGGGAGGGGAGACGGGGTGTATGGCTCCAGAGGGCCCCTATTGGGAGGGGAGACGGGGTGTATGGCTCCAGAGGGCCCCTATTGGGAGGGGAGACAGGGTGTACGGCCCCAAGAGGCCCCTATTGGGAGGGGAGACGGGGTGTATGGCCCCAGAGGGCCCTTATTGGGAGGGGAGACGGGGTGTATGGCTCCAGAGGGCCCCTATTGGGAGGAGAGACGGGTTGTATGGGCCTAGGGGGTCTCATTGGGAGGGGAGACGGGGTGTATGGCTCCAGAGGGCCCCTATTGGGAGGGGAGACGGGGTGTATGGCCCCAGAGGGCCCCTATTGGGAGAGGAGACGGGGTGTATGGGCCTAGAGGGCCCTATTGGGAGGGGAGACGGGGTGTATGGCTCCAGGGGGCCCCTATTGGAAGGAGAGACGGGGTGTATGGCCCCAGAGGGCCCCTATTGGGAGAGGAGACAGGGTGTATGGCCCCAGAGGGCCCCTATTGGGAGGAGAGACGGGGTGTATGGCTCCAGAGGGCCCCTATTGGGAGGAGACGGGGTGTATGGCTCCAGAGGGCCCCTATTGGGAGGAGAGACGGGTTGTATGGGCCTAGGGGGTCTCATTGGGAGGGGAGACGGGGTGTATGGCTCCAGAGGGCCCCTATTGGGAGGGGAGACGGGGTGTATGGCCCCAGAGGGCCCCTATTGGGAGAGGAGACGGGGTGTATGGGCCTAGGGGGCCCTATTGGGAGGGGAGACGGGGTGTATGGCTCTAGGGGGCCCCTATTGGAAGGAGAGACGGGGTGTATGGCCCCAGAGGGCCCCTATTGGGAGAGGAGACAGGGTGTATGGCCCCAGAGGGCCCCTATTGGGAGGAGAGACGGGGTGTATGGCTCCAGAGGGCCCCTATTGGAAGGAGAGACGGGGTGTATGGCCCCAGAGGGCCCCTATTGGGAGAGGAGACAGGGTGTATGGCCCCAGAGGGCCCCTATTGGGAGGGGAGACGGGGTGTATGGCCCCAGAGGGCCCCTATTGGGAGGGGAGACGGGGTGTATGGCTCCAGAGGGCCCCTATTGGGAGGAGAGACGGGGTGTAAGGCCCCAGAGGGCCCCTATTTGGAGGGGAGACAGGGTGTACAGCCCCAGAGGGCCCCTATTGGGAGGAGAGACGGGGTGTACAGCCCCAGAGGGCCCCTATTGGGAGGGAAGACGGGGTGTATGGCTCCAGAGGGCCCCTATTGGGAGGGGAGACGGGGTGTATGGCTCCAGGGGGCCCCTATTGGGAGGGGAGACGGGGTGTGTGGCTTTAGAGGGCCCCTATTGGGAGGGGAGACGGGGTGTATTGCTCCAGAGGGCCCCTATTGGGAGGGGAGACAGGGTGTATGGCCCCAGGGGGCCCCTATTGGGAGGGGAGACGGGGTGTATGGCTCCAGGGGGCCCCTATTGGGAGGAGAGACGGGGTGTATGGCTCCAGATGGCCCCTATTGGGAGGAGAGACGGGGTGTATGGCTCCAGAGGGCCCCTATTGGGAGGGGAGACGGGGTGTATGGCTCCAGGGGGCCCCTATTGGGAGGGGAGACGGGGTGTATGGCCCCAGGGGGCCCCTATTGGGAGGAGAGACGGGGTGTATGGCTCCAGAGGGCCCCTATTGGGAGGGGAGACAGGGTGTATGGCCCCAGGGGGCCCCTATTGGGAGGGGAGACGGGGTGTATGGCTCCAGGGGGCCCCTATTGGGAGGAGAGACGGGGTGTATGGCTCCAGATGGCCCCTATTGGGAGGAGAGACGGGGTGTATGGCTCCAGAGGGCCCCTATTGGGAGGGGAGACGGGGTGTATGGCTCCAGGGGGCCCCTATTGGGAGGGGAGATGGGGTGTATGGCCCCAGGGGGCCCCTATTGGGAGGAGAGACGGGGTGTATGGCTCCAGAGGGCCCCTATTGGGAGGGGAGACGGGGTGTACGGCCCCAGAGGGCCCCTATTGGGAGAGGAGATGGGGTGTATGGCCCCAGGGGGCCCCTATTGGGAGGGGAGACGGGGTGTAAGGCCCCAGAGGGCCCCTATTGGGAGAGGAGACGGGGTGTATGGCCCCAGAGGGCCCCTATTGGGAGAGGAGACGGGGTGTATGGCCCCAGAGGGCCCCTATTGGGAGGGAAGACGGGTGTATGGCCCCAGAGGGCCCCTATTGGGAGGGGAGACGGGGTGTATGGCTCCAGAGGGCCCCTATTGGGAGGGGAGACGGGGTGTACGGCTCCAGAAGGCCCCTATTGGGAGGGGAGACGGGGTGTACGGCCCCAGAGGGCCCCTATTGGGAGAGGAGACGGGGTGTATGGCCCCAGGGGGCCCCTATTGGGAGGGGAGACGGGGTGTACGGCCCCAGAGGGCCCCTATTAGGAGGGGAGACGGGGTGTACGGCCGCAGAGGGCCCCTATTGGGAGGAGAGACAGGGTGTATGGCCCCAGAGGGCCCCTATTGGGAGGGGAGACGGGGTGTACGGCCCTAGAGGGCCCCTATTGGGAGGGAAGACGGGGTGTATGGCTCCAGAAGGCCCCTATTGGGAGGGGAGACGGGGTGTACGGCCCTAGAGGGCCCCTATTGGGAGGGAAGACGGGGTGTACGGCCCCAGAGGGCCCCTATTGGGAGGGGAGACGGGGTGTACGGCCCCAGAAGGCCCCTATTGGGAGGGGAGACGGGGTGTACGGCCCCAGAGGGCCCCTATTGGGAGGGAAGACGGGGTGTACGGCCCCAGAGGGCCCCTATTGGGAGGGGAGACGGGGTGTACGGCCCCAGAGGGCCCCTATTGGGAGGGAAGACGGGGTGTACGGCCCCAGAGGGCCCCTATTGGGAGGGAAGACGGGGTGTACGGCCCCAGAGGGCCCCTATTGGGAGGGAAGACGGGGTGTACAGCCCCAGAGGGCCCCTATTGGGAGGAGAGACAGGGTGTACGGCCCCAGAGGGCCCCTATTGGGAGGGGAGACGGGGTGTATGGCCCCAGAGGGCCCCTATTGGGAGGGGAGACGGGGGGACTGTGGGGACATGTTTGCCGTGTTGTGTAAAGAGAACCTGTCACCGGAGATTATCGGTTGGAATAACATTTTTATTTGGTTGAGGAATCCATCGGAAACGTGTTATTGGGGTCCTCTGACAGAGAGCAGGGGGGGGGGGGCTCCTATAGCAACCAATCAGAAGTGGAGGAGGGGTGAGTGTCAGCTCTTGTGTCGCAGGAGATCAGATTTGGGGTGTCCTCATTATCCTGATCCTGATGGGGGTTGTAGTCCCCGTGTGTCCCCCTGGCAATGGTGGGATGAGGATTCCGGCTCTGGACACAGAAAGTTCAATATTGGTCTCTGGGGGGGGTCGGAGCTTCATTGTGTGTCACAGCTGGGACAATCCTGACATCCTGGTTACACAGCCGGGAAGGACAAAGCCCCATTTACACACTTGTCACCGCCGGAGACCCCCGAACCTGTTTACTGACATTCCTGGAAGTCATCCCGGGGCCCATTGTGTCCCCCGTCACAGGACTGACATTGGGGGGGGGGGGGGTCAGGACATGGGGGGGTCAGTATGGAGGAAGAGCATCCGTCTAATGAAATCTTCTTCATCTCTGCGGAGTCACAGATCAGAGGGACACAATCCGGGGGCCACAAAGATGGGGGGGGGGGGCTGATTGGTTTATTGCTGGTATAATAAATTTTCCCGGGATTATCCCCCCGAGTCTGATCTTCATTATCCTCCATCAAGTCAACATTTCTATTATCACTGGGGGAGGAAATTGTCTGTCCTGCCACTGTGCCCCAAATATTGCCACTGTGCCCCAAATATTGCCACTGTGCCCCAAATGTTGCCACTGTGCCCCAAATGTTGCCACTGAGCCCCAAATGCTGCCACTGAGCCCCAAATATTGCCACTGTGCCCCAAATATTGCCACTGTGCCCCAAGTTTTTCCACTGTGCCCCAAATATTGCCACTGTGCCCCAAATGTTGCCACTGTGCCCCAAATGTTGCCACTGAGCCCCAAATGCTGCCACTGAGCCCCAAATATTGCCACTGAGCCCCAAATATTGCCACTGTGTCCCAAGTGCTGCCACTGTGCCCCAAATATTGCCACTGTGCCCCAAATGTTGCCACTGAGCCCCAAGTGCTGCCACTGTGCCCCAAATATTGCCACTGAGCCCCAAGTGCTGCCACTGTGCCCCAAATATTGCCACTGTGCCCCAAATGTTGCCACTGACCCCCAAATGCTGCCACTGAGCCCCAAATATTGCCACTGAGCCCCAAGTGCTGCCACTGTGCCCCAAGTGCTGCCACTGTGCCCCAAATTTTGCCAAATGTTGCCACAGTGCCCCAAATGCTGCCACTGAGCCCCAAATATTGCCACTGAGCCCCAAGTGCTGCCACTGAGCCACAAATATTGCCACTGAGCCCCAAGTGCTGCCACTGTGCTCCAAGTGCTGCCACTGAGCCCCAAATATTGCCACTGTGCCCCAAGTGCTGCCACTGAGCCCCAAATATTGCCACTGAGCCCCAAATGTTGCCACTGTGCCCCAACTATTGCCACTGAGCCCCAAATGTTGCCACTGTGCCCCAGGTGCTGCCACTGTGCCCCAAATATTGCCACTGTGCCCCAAATATTGCCACTGTGCCCCAAATATTGCCACTGACCCCCAAATGCTGCCACCGAGCCCCAAATATTGCCACTGAGCCCCAAGTCTTGCCACTGTGCCCCAAATATTGCCGCTGTGCCCCCCCCGTCATCTGCCCGGAACTTACCTTGTCTAGGTTGGGCAGCGGGTGATGGCGGCAGGAGGTGTCCTCCATTTTCCCCGACCCTGATGTCTTCTCCCGCCCGCTCCCCCTCTCATCCTGTGCTGTGATTGGACGTCTGATAGGCGTTCAATCACATCACCTGTCGCTTCAGCCAATCAGGTGACAGGTAACACAGACCCGGTGCACCTGATTGGTTCAATGTTAGGAAACTGAATTCCTTCGCTTTCCTAACATTCAGCTGAGTGAGAAGAGAACGCACAGCGCTGCGCCCGCTTCTCACATTTCTGGGTGCCTATAAGAGCCTACGGCTCTAATCAGGTGCATCCAAAAAACACCCCCCCCTACTGCTGTAATTCAGGCGCCCGAAAAGGGGCGGGACACCTGAATGGGGGGCGTCAGCAGCGACCAGAGATAGAGTCATGCAATGCAGGACTCTCTATGGGGATTAGAGAGTGACAGGAGGGGGGGGGGGTGGTTGGTTTGTCGCCCCCCCAAAAAAATGGAGCAGAGTCACTTCCTTCACAAGTATGGAGGCAGATTATTGCGTCTTCCAATATTCGGTGTGCAATTCGCTTCTTTCCAAATCAAAATTCAGACCCGTTTTTCGTTATTCGGAAATCCCGAGGTCTCCGAATTCTGAATCACAATGTAAACGAAATCCGTCCGAAATAATAACATTCAGAATTTGATTTCCAATTTGGAGACAAATATGAAATGTGAACTTATTGAAATTCTTAGAGGGGAAAAATTTGGCAGCCGCATTTCAATCGGAAAAAAATTGAATCAAATTCGGGAAATTCAAATCAAATTTGAAAACGAATAAATGAAGCAAAATGGATTCCAAAACTTTATTTAAGTAAGAAATGGAAACAAAATAAATGTTTTGGTTCCGGAACATGTCTGGTTCATTCCCTATTGGCCCCCCCGGGAATCTGGCGTTCTGATTGGTTGGTGCGCTGTCTCCATCATGGACGTGATCAATCAGGACCAACTATACAAACTTCATACATGATGCAATCGGGGTCCCCTGTAACAAAGTTTTATCACCCGTAGAGTCGTAGATTCTCCCCTTCCTGTTGAGGGGTGACCACACTATATTGTAGAGTAATGACCCCCGAACCCCGTCTTCTATGTATAATGTCCTGTGTATGGGGGTTCCTCTTCGGTTGTCAGTGACACGATTGTCTCCCGGAGACGAGGAAAGGATGGGTTGTCACGGGACATGAAAGGGGTCCCTGAGTGTCCGGTAATCCCCGGGACAATCCAGTGGGCGGGGGAGGAGACGCCGGTGGTGGGTTTCCATGTGAATGGAGGGGAGCAGCTGTGTTTATATGGAGCGGCCAATCCCAGCACAGACACATGTCGCCCGTCATCCCCCTCTATAGGGGTATATAAGGAGGATGGAGTACATAGAGCCACACACTGTACCTGGCAGGAGAGGAGCGTACAATCTGCGTACAATCTGTGTACAATCTGCGTACAATCTGCGTACAATCTGCGTACAATCTACGTCTGACAGATCTGATCTCTCCAACGGGGAACCTACATGAGACACATAGGTGAGTCCGTACAATCTGCGTACAATCTGTGTACAATCTGCGTACAATCTGCGTACAATCTGCGTACAATCTACATCTGACAGATCTGATCTCACCAGCGGGGACCCTACATGAGACACAGAGGTGAGTCCGTACAATCTGCGTACAATCTGCGTACAATCTGCGTACAATCTGCGTACAATCTGCATACAATATACGTCTGAAAGATCTGATCTCACCAACGGGGAACCTACATGAGACACAGAGGTGAGTCCGTACAATCTGCGTACAATCTGCGTACAATCTGCGTACAATCTGCGTACAATCTGCATACAATCTGTGTAAATCTGCATACAATCTGCGTACAATCTGCATACAATCTGTGTAAATCTGTGTACATTCTGCGTACAATCTGCATACAATCTGCGTACAATGGGCCAGATTCACATAGAGATACGACAGTTTATCTCCTGATACGCCATCGTATCTCAGAGTTGCGTCGGTCGTATCTATGCGCCTGATTCATAGAATCAGTTACGCATAGATATGCCTAAGATCCGACAGGAGTAACTGTGTTACACCGTCGGATCTTAACTGCATTTTTAAAATGGCCGCGGGGGCGTTCTCGCTGATTTACGCAGAGAATATGTAAATCAGCGAGATACGCCAATTCACGAACGTACGCGGGCCCGACGTAGTCACTTTACGCCGTTTACGTAAGGGTTTTCCCGGCGCAGCCAATGTTAAGTATGGCCGTCGTTCCCGCGACGAAATTTGAATTTTTTACGTCGTTTTCCTAAGTCGTTTGCGGATAGGGATTTTCGGAAATGACGCTCACGTCGGCTTCATTGACGTTTTCCGATTTGGAGTTGGAGCATGCGCACTGGGCTATTTTTACGGCCGGCGCATGCGCAGTTCGATCGGCGCGGGGGCGGCTTAATTTGAATACAAGCCGCCCCCTTTGAATTACGCGGCCTTGCGCCGGGCCATTTACACTACGCCGCCGCAAATTACAGAGCAAGTGCTTTGAGAATACGGCACTTGCTCCAGTAAGTTGCGGCGGCGTGGTGTAAATGGCTTACGCTACGCCGCCGCGGGTTCTATGTGAATCTGACCCAATCTGTGTACAAACTGCGTACAATCTGCGTCTGGCAGATCTGATCTCCTCATTGGTCATGTATGGTGGGATCTGTGTGATGATTGTCGGGGGGTCAGAAGCCGTGCGACAATCTCATGGTGTGTGGGATTGGGTGAGATCGGTAGGATGTCGGTGGGTGGGTGTGAGATCGTTACGTTGTATCACAGATCTGCCGCACACTCTGACACTTGTCACACTGCTGATAATCTACAACACGGCTGATAAATCCCCTGATTGTGTCGGTATCTGTAGTCGGGGGTTTTCTCCCAATAAAGTGACCCCCAGACATCCCCCCAACATGTCACTTCCTCCCCAAAACCGATCTTTCTGTATTCAGGTGAGTGGGAGATTTCAGGGGACTGATGGAGTCATGACTTCTCAACTCCTCTCATGGTCCCGTGTCTATCCCGTGTCTGTCCCGTGTCTATCCTGTGTCTGTCCCGTGTCTATCCCATGTCTGTCCCATGTCTATCCCATGTCTATCCCATGTCTGTCCCATGTCTATCCTGTGTCTATCCCATGTCTATCCCATGTCTGTCCCATGTCTATCCTGTGTCTGTCCCATGTCTATCCCGTGTCTGTCCCATGTCTATCCCATGTCTATCCTGTGTCTGTCCCATGTCTGTCCCATGTCTATCCTGTGTCTGTCCCATGTCTGTCCCATGTCTATCCTGTGTCTGTCCCATGTCTGTCCCGTGTCTATCCCATGTCTGTCCCATGTCTATCCTGTGTCTATCCCATGTCTGTCCCATGTCTGTCCCATGTCTATCCTGTGTCTGTCCCATGTCTATCCCGTGTCTGTCCCATGTCTATCCCGTGTCTGTCCCATGTCTATCCCATGTCTGTCCCATGTATATCACGTGTCTGTCCCATGTCTATCCCGTGTCTGTCCCATGTCTATCCCATGTCTGTCCCATGTCTATCCCGTGTCTGTCCCATGTCTATCCCGTGTCTATCCCGTGTCTATCCTGTGTCTGTCCCGTGTCTATCCTGTGTCTGTCCCGTGTCTATCCTGTGTCTGTCCCGTGTCTGTCCCATGTCTGTCCCATGTCTATCCCGTGTCTGTCCCGTGTCTGTCCCATGTCTATCCCATGTCTATCCCATGTCTGTCCCGTGTCTGTCCTGTGTCTGTCCCATGTCTGTCCCATGTCTATCCCGTGTCTGTCCCATGTCTATCCCGTGTCTGTCCCATGTCTATCCCGTGTCTGTCCCATGTCTATCCCGTGTCTGTCCCATGTCTATCCCGTGTCTGTCCCATGTCTATCCCGTGTCTGTCCAATGTCTATCCCGTGTCTGTCCCATGTCTATCCCGTGTCTGTCCAATGTCTATCCCGTGTCTGTCCAATGTCTATCCCGTGTCTGCCCCGTATTTTTCCCATGTCTATCCCGTGTCTGTCCAATGTCTATCCCGTGTCTGTCCCATGTCTATCCCGTGTCTGTCCAATGTCTATCCCGTGTCTGCCCCGTATTTTTCCCATGTCTATCCCGTGTCTGTCCCATGTCTATCCCGTGTCTGTCCCATGTCTATCCCGTGTCTGTCCCATGTCTATCCCGTGTCTGTCCCATGTCTATCCCGTGTCTGTCCAATGTCTATCCCGTGTCTGTCCCATGTCTATCCCGTGTCTGTCCAATGTCTATCCCGTGTCTGTCCAATGTCTATCCCGTGTCTGCCCCGTATTTTTCCCATGTCTGTCCCATGTCTATCCCGTGTCTGTCCAATGTCTATCCCGTGTCTGTCCCATGTCTATCCCGTGTCTGTCCAATGTCTATCCCGTGTCTGCCCCGTATTTTTCCCATGTCTGTCCCATGTCTATCCCTTGTCTAGCCCATGTCTATCCCGTGTCTGGCCCATGTCTGTCTCGTGTCTGTCCAATGTCTGCCCCGTATTTTTTCCCATGTCTGTCCCATGACTATCCCGTGTCCGTCTTGTATTTTTCCCATGTCTGTCCCGTGTCTGTCCCATGCCTATCCTGTGTCTGTCCTGTGTCTATCCCGTGTCTGTCCCATGTCTGCCACATATTTTCCCCATGTCTATCCCGTGTCTGTCCCATGTCTATCCCGTGTCTGTCCAATGTCTGCCACATATTTTTCCCATGACTTTCCCGTGTCTGTCCAATGTCTGTCCCATGTCTGCCACATATTTTTCCCATGTCTGTCCCGTGTCTGCCCCGTATTTTTCCCATGTCTGTCCCATGTCTGCCACATATTTTTCCCATGTCTGTCCCATGTCTGCCACATATTTTTCCCATGTCTGTCCCATGACTATCCCGTGTCTGTCCCATATTTTTCCCATGTCTATCCCATGTCTATCCCGTGTCTGTCCCATGTCTATCCAGTGTCTGTCCCATGTCTATCCCGTGTCTGGCCCATGTCTGTCCCGTGTCTGTCCAATGTCTGCCCGTATTTTTCCCATGTCTGTCCCATGACTATCCTGTGTCTGTCTTGTATTTTTCCCATGTCTGTCCCATGTCTATCCCGTGTATGTCCCATGCCTATCCCATGTCTGTCCCGTGTCTGTCCCATGTCTGCCACATATTTTTCCCATGTCTGTCCCGTGTCTGTCCAATGTCTGGCCCGTGTCTGTTCCGTGTCTGTCCAATGTCTGGCCCGTGTCTGTTCCGTGTCTGTCCCGTGTCTGCCACATATTTTTCCCATGTCTGTCCCATGTCTGTCCCATGTCTATTCCGTGTCTGTCCCATGCCTATACCATGTCTGCCACATATTTTTCCATGTCTATCCCATGTCTGTCCCATGTCTATTCCGTGTCTGTCCCATGCCTATACCATGTCTGCCACATATTTTTCCATGTCTATCCCGTGTCTGTCAACTGTCTATCCCGTGTCTGTCCCATGTATATCACCTGTCTATCCTGTGTCTGCCTCGTATTTTTCCCATGTCTATCCAATGTCTGTCCCATGTCTATCCAATGTCTGTCCCGTGTCTGTCACATGTCTGTCCCGTGTCTGCCCCCTATTTTCCCCATGTTTCCCTGTGTCTGTCCTGTGTCTGTCCCATGTATATCCTGTGTCTTTCCCATGTCTGTCCGGTGTCTTTCCAGTATCTGTCCCGTGTCTGTTCTGTGTCTTGTGTCTGTCCCGTGTCTGTCCTGTGTCTTGTGTCTGTCCTGTGTCTATCCCGTTTCTATCCCATGTCTATCCCGTGTCTATCCCATGTCTGTCCCGTGTCCCGTGTCTATCCCATGTCTATCCCGTGTCTATCCCATGTCTGTCCCGTGTCCGGTGTCCCTCCTGTCTTCTTATAATGACATGGGAGGCGGAGGTGTGATGTCATCCTATGATAATGACATGTGCCGGGTGATATACATGCTGTACTTCAGCAGATGATGGGCACAGATCTGAGGATATAATATGAAAACATGTCGCCCACCTATACTGGAGAGGAGATTACATAATCTGAGGCTTTGTGTGATTGACAGGTTGGATCCGCCCACAATGAGGACAGCGCTGCTGCTGACGCTATGGACGAGGGCGATATTCTGCAGCGGGTAGGTCTCACCTCACTGTGTCAGTAATCTACTCTGTGTTCCCCTTTAATTCCCTGTGTCAGTTCCATTCTCTGTGTCAGTAAATTTCTCCCGGTGCCCCCCCTGCAGGCGGTGGTGCGAGCGGACGGTGCAGGTGACGGAGGAAGAGGTGGTCTCCCCGCGGAGGGAGCAGCTGGTCCCGTGCTCCAGCATGTACCAGTATAATCTGGAGGGGTGGCAGCTGGACCTGGAGTCCATGAGACGCATGTATGGGGGTGACGCCGGCATCGCCAGTTATTACACGGAGCGGGGGGCCTCCGCCATGTGTTACATCTACAAGTGAGTGGAAGGGCCGCCATTGGGTCACACTGATATGTCTCCGCCCAGACTAATATATAAATATATCTTCATACCCCACCAGACCACAGAGCACCAGACCGGCTGTGTGGAACCGGACCGTCCGGGCTTGCTGTGAGGGCTGGAGTGGAGCCCACTGTACTGAGGGTGAGTGATAGCATGGGAACACCTAGGCCCATATCTGATGAAAGGTCAGGAACTGAGGAGAAACATTGACAAGGCATTCCACTGGACAGGAGACCCCACACATTAAATTGTGCCCAGCAGGGCTCAATTATAACAGTCAAAGATACATCAGATCCGGGGGTTACGTCACATCCAAGGCTTCATCAGATCCAGGGCTCCATAAGATCCCGGGCTTCATCAGATCTTCATCAGATACGGAGCTTCATCAGATCAGGGCTTCATCAGATCTGGGGCTCCATCAGATCCCAGGCTACATCAGATCTTCATCAGATACGGAGCTTCATCAGATCAGGGCTTCATCAGATCAGGGCTTCATCGGATCTGGGGCTTCATCAGATCTGGGGCTTCATCAGATCAGGGCTTCATCAGATCTGGGGCTTCATCAGCTACAGGGCTCCATTAGATCTGGAGCTTTATCAGATCCAGGGCTGCATCAGATCCGGGGCTTCAACAGATCTGGGGCTCAATTAGATCTGGAGCTTCATTAGATCCAGAGCTTTGTCAGATCCGAGGCTCTGTCAGATATGGAGCTACAGATCCGGGGCTCCATCAGATCCGGGGCTCAGTCAGATCTGGGGCTTCATCAGATCCAGGGCTCTGTCAGATCCAGGGCTTCAACAGATCTGGGACTTCATCAGATCCAGGGCTCTATCAGATCCAGGGCTTCATCAGATCTGGGGCTTTATCAAATCCGGGGCTCGGCTCATAGAGCTTACATTCTAAAGGGAGGAGGGGTGGTACAAAAGGTAATAGCTGCAGAGAATTTGATGGGAAGTGGCTCTGGGACAGTGATGGGGGTGGATCGGGAACAGTGATGGGTGTGGCTCGGGGACAGTGATGGGTGTGGCTCAGGGACAGCGATGAGGGAGGCTCGGGGACAGTGATGGGGGTGGCTCGGGGACAGTTGTTAGGTGGGTGTGGGATTGGCTTCCCTGAATAAATGAGTTTTCAGGGATCTCCTAAAGGTGGGTAGGATAGGGGCTGATCGGACATACTGGGGCAGGGAGTTCCAGAGGATGGGAGAAGCTCTGGAGAAGTCCTGAAGGCGAGCATGGGAGGAGGTAACAAGGGAGTAGAGAGTAGGAGGTCCTGGGAGGAGTGGTGGGGACGATTTGGGCGATATCTGTAGATGAGGTTGGTGATGTAGATGGGGGCATTGTTGTGAATGGCCTGGTATGTTGTGGTTAGATCTGGGGGTTCATCAAATCCAGGGCTCTATCAGATCCGGGGCTCTATCAGATCCGGGGCTCTATCAGATCCGGGGCTCTATCAGATCCGGGGCTCTATCAGATCCGGGGCTCCGTAAGACTTGGGCCTTCTTCAGATACAATCAGATCCTGGGCTTCGTTAGTTCCGGGGCTTCGTCATATCTGGGGCTTTATCAGATCCGGGGTTCCATTAGATCCGGGGGTTCCTGTACACAACGCCTTCTGCCTTACACAAATAACGAATAACCCTAAAAGGGTCCCTTTTACTGATTCTGTTTATTGGATGTGTGTGGCAGGGTTGGGATTTCTCGGTCAATGTTTCTCCACCTGGAACTGTCAGGATATTCTGAGTCCTCACAATTTGACGCTGATGAGCATGGAAGAGTGCTGCACACACCCCTGGGGTCACAGCTGGGAGAACGTCACCTCCGAATCCTGCTTCAGCTGCTCCTATGTGCCACCAACAGGTGAGTGACCAGTACTGACCACACAGAACTGACCGCTCTCTGACCATGCATCATCCCAAGACTGACCACTCTGACCATGCATCATCCCAAGACTGACCACTCTCTGACCACACAGAACTGACCGCTCTCTGACCACGCATCATCCCAAGACTGACCGCTCTCTGACCACAAAGCATCCCGGGACTGACCACAAAGCATCCCAGGACTGACCACTCTCTGACCACAAAGCATCCCGGGACTGACCACAAAGCATCCCGGGACTGACCAACCTCTGATCAAACATCATCCCAGGACTGACCACTCTCTGACCACAAAGCATCCTGGGACTGACCAACCTCTGATCAAACATCATCCCAAGACTGACCACTCTCTGACCACAAAGCATCCCGGGACTGACCACTCTCTGACCACAAAGCATCCCGGGACTGACCACTCTCTGACCACAAAGCATCCCAAGACTGACCACTCTGACCACGCATCATCCCAAGACTGACCACTCTCTGACCACACAGAACTGACCGCTCTCTGACCACGCATCATCCCAAGACTGACCGCTCTCTGACCACAAAGCATCCCGGGACTGACCACAAAGCATCCCAGGACTGACCACTCTCTGACCACAAAGCATCCCGGGACTGACCACAAAGCATCCCGGGACTGACCAACCTCTGATCAAACATCATCCCAGGACTGACCACTCTCTGACCACAAAGCATCCTGGGACTGACCAACCTCTGATCAAACATCATCCCAAGACTGACCACTCTCTGACCACAAAGCATCCCGGGACTGACCACTCTCTGACCACAAAGCATCCCGGGACTGACCACTCTCTGACCACAAAGCATCCCGGGACTGACCACTCTCTGACCACAAAGCATCTCGGGACTGACCAACCTCTGATCAAACATCATCCCAGGACTGACCACTCTCTGACCACAAAGCTCCCCGGGACTGACCACTCTCTGACCACAAAGCATCCCAAGACTGACCACTCTCTGACCACACATAGTATGGTGAGTGTTGGGTAATAAAGTGTGAGTAGAATGTGGCCATTCCCTGACTCTGTATCTCTCCTTCTACTGACAGATGTGGCAGCACCATTCCTGATGAAGCCGTACCTCTCTGCCGCCCTCCTGGGGGGTCCTCCGCAGACCAGGAGGCTTTTTGCCACCTGTGTGACGTGGGGCGGCTTCCACTATCGCTCCTTTGATGGGAAACACTTCAACTTCCATGGGAACTGCGTCTATAACTTGGCGTCCTCCATCGACGGCAACTGGGCCATCTTCATCTCCGGAGAGCCGTGCCCCGATCCCGGACTATGCCACAAGGTGACCCACAGACTGGAGGGGTCATGGTTACAGAGGGGATTGTGTCACTGCAGTAATACATGTACCTACCTGTAGATGATACGGGGGAGGAGGGACAATGCATGACTTCAGTACCTACCTGTAGATGATACGGGGGAGGAGGGACAATGCGTGACTTCAGTAATACATGTACCTACCTGTAGATGATATGAGGGTAGGGCTGTCTTAATGCGTGGGCACCCCTGGGCATGGGGGCCCCATTAAAATCTTGCATTACATCATACTTGCAAACTGTCCCGGATTTGATGGGACAGTCACGCTTTTTATTAAGCTGTCCCGGGATGGCCGTGCTCTGTGTAGCTTCCTGGAACCTGTACCGTGCCCTCCTGATCCCAGTATTGTGCCCTTCTGCCTCCCCCCATACAGTGCCCTCCTGATCCCAGTATAGTGCCCTTCTGTCTCCCCCCCCTGTACCGTACCCTCCTGATCCCAGTATTGTGCCCTTCTGCCTCCCCCCCAGTACAGTGCCCTCCTGATCCCAGTATTGTGCCCCTCTGCCTCCCCCCGTACAGTGCCCTCCTGATCCCAGTATAGTGCCCTTCTGTCTCCCCCCCCTGTACCGTACCCTCCTGATCCCAGTATTGTGCCCTTCTGCCTCCCCCCCAGTACAGTGCCCTCCTGATCCCAGTATTGTGCCCTTCTGCCTCCCCCCGTACAGTGCCCTCCTGATCCCAGTATTGTGCCCTTCTGCCTCCCCCCCTGTACCGTACCCTTCTGATCCCAGTATTGTGCCCTTCTGCCTCCCCCCCTGTACCGTACCCTCCTGATCCCAGTATTGTGCCCTTCTGCCTCCCCCCCTGTACCGTACCCTTCTGATCCCAGTATTGTGCCCTAATGCCTCCCCCCTGTATTGAGCCCTTCTGTCTCCCCCGTACCGTGCCCTCCTGATCCCAGTATTGTGCCCTTCTGCCCCCCCCTGTACATGCCCTCCTGATCCCAGTATTGTGCCCTTCTGCATCCCCCCCAGTACCGTACCCTCCTGATCCCAGTATTGTGCCCTTCTGCCTCCCCCCATGTACCGTACCCTCCTGATCCCAGTATTGTGCCCTTCTGCCTCCCCCCATACAGTGCCCTCCTGATCCCAGTATTGTGCCCTTCTGCCTCCCCCCATGTACCGTACCCTCCTGATCCCAGTATTGTGCCCTTCTGCCTCCCCCCGTACAGTGCCCTCCTGATCCCAGTATAGTGCCCTTCTGTCTCCCCCCCCTGTACCGTACCCTCCTGATCCCAGTATAGTGCCCTTCTGTCTCCCACCCCTGTACCGTACCCTTCTGATCCAAGTATTGTGCCCTTCTGCCTCCTCCCCAGTACAGTGCCCTCCTGATCCCAGTATTGTGCCCTTCTGCCTCCCCCCTGTATTGCGCCCTTCTGTCTCCCCCGTACCGTGCCCTCCTGATCCCAGTATTGTGCCCTTCTGCCTCCCCCCCTGTACTGTGCCCTCCTGATCCTAGTATTGTGCCCTTCTGCCTCCCCCCCCTGTACTGTGCCCTCCCGATCCCAGTATTGTGCCCTTCTGTCTCCCCCGTACCGTGCCCTCCTAATCCCAGTATTGTGCCCTTCTGCCCCCCCCTGTACATGCCCTCCTGATCCCAGTATTGTGCCCTTCTGCCTCCCCCCCTGTACCGTACCCTTCTGATCCCAGTATTGTGCCCTAATGCCTCCCCCCTGTATTGAGCCCTTCTGTCTCCCCCGTACCGTGCTCTCCTGATCCCAGTATTGTGCCCTTCTGCCTCCCCCCTGTATTGCACCCTTCTGTCTCCCCCGTACCGTGCCCTCCTGATCCCAGTATTGTGCCCTTCTGCCTCCCCCCAGTACCATGCCCTCCTGATCCCAGTATTGTGCCCTTCTGCCTCCCCCCAGTACCATGCCCTCCTGATCCCAGTATTGTGCCCTTCTGCCTCCCCCCAGTACCATGCCCTCCTGATCCCAGTATTGTGCCCTTCTGCCTCCCCCCAGTACCATGCCCTCCTGATCCCAATATTGTGCCCATCTGCCTCCCCCCTGTACCATGCCCTCCTGATCCCAGTATTGTGCCCTTCTGCCTCCCCCCAGTACCATGCCCTCCTGATCCCAGTATTGTGCCCTTCTGCCTCCCCCCAGTACCATGCCCTCCTGATCCCAGGATTGTGCCCTTCTGCCTCCCCACAGTACCATGCCCTCCTGATCCCAGTATTGTGCCCCTCTGCCTCCCCCCTGTACCGTGCCCTCCTGATCCCAGTATTGTGCCCCTCTGCCTCCCCCCTGTACCGTGCCCTCCTGATCCCAGTATTGTGCCCTTCTGCCTCCCCCCCTGTACTGTGCCCTCCTGATCCCAGTGATGTGCCCTTCTTCCTCCCCCCTGTACTATGCCCTCCTGATCCCAGTATTGTGCCCTTCTGCCTCCCCCCGTACTGTGCCCTCCTGATCCCAGTAGTGTGCCCTTCTGCCTCCCCCCATACTGTGCCCTCCTGATCCCAGTATTGTGCCCTTCTGCCTCCCCCCGTACTGTGCCCTCCTGATCCCAGTAGTGTGCCCTTCTGCCTCCCCCCATACTGTGCCCTCCTGATCCCCGTATTGTGCCCTTCTGCCCCCCCCTGTACCATGCCCTCCTGATCCCAGTTTTGTGCCCTTCTGCCCCCCCCTGTACCGTGCCCTCCTGATCCCAGTATTGTGCCCCTCTGCCCCCCCCTGTACCGTGCCCTCCTGATCCCAGTACTGTGCCCTTCTGCCCCCCCATACTGTGCCCTCCTAATCCCAGTATTGTGCCCTTCTGCCCCCCCCTTGTACCGTACCCTCCTGATCCCAGTATTGTGCCCTTCTGCCCCGCCCCCCTGTACTGTGACCTTGTGTTAATTAGTCTTTCACTTATGGCATGTTTAATTGTCTAAAATCTATTTTATTGAACGTACTAATAAATATATCTTTAATTCTATCGACTATTTATACTTTTTTTTGGAAGTAGGTGCGTAAATTGGGGCAGGCTGGTAAGGGCCCCACTGCATTACTTTGCCCTGGGGCCCATGATGCCTGTATGAGGGGGGTACACTGTGGTAGGTGGTAGGTGTGCAGTAGTATTGGGGACCTCTCATGCTTGATGTGTGTTCTTTTCCCCTCAGACTCTCCGGATGATATTGGGGTTGGAGCAGGTCGTGGTGAAGGGGCGCTCGGTGACGGTTAATGACATTGTTATACCGGATGGAGACCCCCATCTGCAGAATGGTGAGTGACGCTCAGCTGGTCATGTGATCGGTCATGTGATCGGAGGTGGCTCTGTGTGGTCAGCTTGTCAGGCATGTGGTCTGGTGCAGACATGTGCAATTCGTTTAGTTCCAAATTCGTTTTTTAACTAATTTTGACAAATTAATTAATTCAGAAATTTTCTAATTTGCAAATATTTCAATTTCCGAATTTTCAGATTTTCGGATTCCCGAAATTTAGATTTTTCAAATTTCCGAATTTTCGAATTTCTGAAATTTATAGGTAGATTCAGGTAGAATGGTGTAAACTTGCGGCAGCGTAGCTTAGCGTGTTTAAGCTACGCCGCCGTAAGTTAGCGAGGCAGGTACATGATTCTCAAAGTACTTGCCTGCTAAGTTACGGCGGCGTAGCCTAAAGCAGGCGTGCGTAAGAGCGCCTAATTCAAATTTGTCTGAGGGGGCGTGTTTAATGGTAATGAGGCTTGACCCGACGTGATTGCCGTTCTTTTTCAACTGCGCATGCGCCGGGCACCTACATTTCCCAGTGTGCATTGCGGCTAAGTACGCCGCACGGGCCTATTGAGTTCGACGTGGACGTAAACGACGTAAATCCCTATTCACGGACGACTTGCGCAAACGACGTAAAAATTTCGAATTTCGAAGCGGGAACGGCGGCCATACTTTAACATTGGAATAACTTTAGGCCTGATAATGCCTTACGGAAACGGCATAAATGTACTGCGGCGGATGGGCGTACGTTCGCGAATCGGCGTATCTACTAATTTACATATTCTACGCCGACCGCAATGGAAGCGCCACCTAGCGGCTAGCCTCAATATTGCAACCTAAGATAGGACGGCGCAACTTAAACATAAGTCGGCGTAGATTCTGAGTTAGGCCGGCTTATCTACTGATAAGCCGGCCTAACTCTTTCTGAATCTACCTATAAAGGGGCAGATTCACGTAGAGATACTCCGGTGTATTATCTCCTGATATCTCCTGATCCCCCATCGTATCTCTGACTTACACTGGTCCTATCTATGCGCCTCATTCATAGAATCACATACACATAGATAGGGCTGAGATCCGACAGTGTCACACTGTGTTACACTGTCGGATCTTTTTTTTTATTTAAAAATGGCGCCGGGGGCGTTCCCGCTGATTTACACTGAATAATATGTAAATCAGCGAGATACGCGAAATTCACGAACGTACGCGGACCCGACGCTGTGTTCTTACGTCGTTTCCGTAGCGCGGTACCCGTCGTATACTTACCCTTTCTAAAAGCAGGGGTAAGTATTGTTAAGTATGGCCGTCGTTCCCGCGTCGAATTTGAAATTTCCTACGTCGTTTGCGTACGCCGATTCACGAACACGCGCGTCGCAAGTCCCGCTCACGTCGCAACCACTGACGTCCTATTGACGTCAGTGGGAGCAATGCACGCCGGGAAATTCCCCGGACGGCACATGCGTATTTAAATCGGCGCGGGAGCGCGCCTGATTTAAATAGTACACTCCCCCAGCCGCGGAATTTGAATTCCGCCGGGGGAGTTAGGATCCGCCGTCACAAGTTTGGAGGTAAGTGTGTTGTGAATTTGACACTTTCCTCACAAACTTGCGAGGGCGGATCTTAAATCACATAGGTTACACGGATCTAAAGATCCGCTAACCTTTGTGAATCTGGCCCTAGAATTTTTGGGCCAGATTCACGTAGCTCAGCGGATCTATAGATCCGCTCGATCTACGTGATTTAAGATCCGCTCCCGCAAGTTTGAGAGGAAAGTGGCTAATTCACAAACCACTTACCTCCAAACTTGCGGCGGCAGATCCTAAATCCCCCGGCGGAATTCAAATTCCGCGGCTAGGGGGAGTGTACTATTTAAATCAGGCGCGTACCCGCGCCGATTTAAATGCGCATGCCCCGTCAGTGAAATTTCCCGGCGTGCATTGCTTCTACTGACGTCGCTAGGACGTCAGTGGTTTCGACGCTTACGTAAACGACGTCCGTCCGTATTCGAGAACGACTTACGCAAATTTGACGCGGGAATGCCGGCTATACTTAACATTGGCTGCGCCTGATAAAAGAAGGGGTAAGTATACGCTGGGAAAGCCGCTACGGAAACGTCGTAAGAAGACTGCGTCGGGTACGCATACGTTCGTGAATTTGCGTATCTCGCTGATTTACATATTATTTATCGTAAATCAGCGGGAACGCCCCCGGCGCCATTTTTAAATGGAAAAAAAGATCCGACAGTGTAACACAGTGTAACACTGTCAGATCTTAGCCCTATCTATGCGTATCTGATTCTATGAACCAGGCGCATAGATAGGACCAGTGTAAGTCAGAGATACGATGGGGGATCAGGAGATATCAGGAGATATCAGGAGATATCTCTTTGTGAATCTGGCCCCTAGAATTCCTGAAATTGCAAAATTTCGGAAATTCTGAATTTCGGAAAATTCTGAATTTCGGAAATTCGGAATTTCGGAAATGTGCAATTTCGGAAATTGAAAATTCGAAAATCTAAATTTTTGAAAATATAAAATACGAAAATGGTAAATTTGGAAAATTGGATTTTCAAATTTCCGAATTTTAAAATTTTCGCATTCCAGATTTTCTAATTTCTGAAAAAAAAAGCAAAAAAACGAATGAAACGAAAAAAAAAAAAAACGAAATTTTCGGCAGTGCACATGTCTAGTCTGGTGCCACCAATACCCAAGGAGCGTTCAGCACCCCAATATATATAGAAAGAGGACCACATGTCCTTCAGAATTGAGGGGTGCTTTGAGAGGGGTCCCCTGTCACATGCATGGTTTTATATGATCAGGGAGATCTGGGTTTTCAGAACCATCATTGCCAATTTAGGGCTAGATTCACATAGAACCGCGTATCTTTGCGGCGGCGTAACGTATCCGATTTACGTTACGCCTCCGCAACTTAGACGGGCAAGTGCTGTATTCTCAAAGCACTTGCTCCGTAAGTTGCGGCGGCGTAGCGTAAATCGGCCGGCGTAAGCCCGCCTAATTCAAATTTGGATCAGGGGGGCGTGTTTTATGTAAATGTACGGTGATTGACGATTGTACTGTGATTGACGTTTTTCCCGAACGGCGCATGCGCCGTCCGTGGAATTTTCCAGTGTGCATTGCTCCAAAGTACGCCGCAAGGACGTCATTGGTTTCGACGTGAACGTAAATGACGTCCAGCCCCATTCACTGACGACTTACGCAAACGACGTAACTTTTTCAAATTTCGACGCGGGAACGACGGCCATACTTAACATTGGTACGCCGCACTTACGCCACCATATAGCAGGGGTAACTATACGCCGGGAAAAGCCTAACGTAAATGGCGTAACTTTACTGCGTCGGCCGGGCGTACGTTCGTGAATTCGCATATCTAGCTAATTTGCATACTCAACGTGGAATTCGACGTAAGCGCCACCTAGCGGCCAGCGTAAATATGCAGTTACGATATGACGGTGTAACACAGTTACGCCAGTCGGATCTACGGGAAATCTATGCGTAACTGATTCTAAGAATCAGGCGCATAGATACGACCGTGCAACTCAGAAATACGACGGCGTATCTGGAGATACGCCGTCGTATCTCATTTGAGAATCTGCCCCTTATAGATTTAATGTAACGATGTCCTTTGAGCTCGTTCACCAGGCATGGGGTCCACCGTCTACTTCCCCCAATAGGATTGGGGTCTTACATGAGCCTCACCCTGACAGAACTTCCTGGGCACCAGGGAGGGCAGCAATCAACCTGGCACCATTTCTTTGGGAGGGAGATCCTCTTTTTAGGAGAACTCTCCTTCCCCAATGAGAAAAGTTAGTTACCTGTCACCTGTAATGCCGCGTACACACGACCGTTTTTCGGGTTCTAAAAAATGAAGGGCCAGATTCATGAAAAATTGTGGCGGCGTAACGTATCCCCTTTACGTTACTCCGCCGTAAGTTTTCGTCGTAAGTGCTTGATTCACAAAGCACTTACGTGTTAACTTGCGGCGGCGTAACGTAAATCTGTCCGGCGCAAGCCCGCCTAATTCAAATGGGGCGTGTGTCATTTAAATTAGGCGCGCTCCCGCGCCGAACGTTCTGCGCGTGCTCCGTGTGAAGATTTCCCGCCGTGCTTTCCGCGAAATTACGGCGCCCCAACGTATTTTTTGAACGGCGACGTGCATTACGTCGTTTAATATTCCCGGACGTCTTACGCAAAAAAAAAAAAAAATTTGACGCGGGAACGACGGCCATACTTTAACATGGCTGGTCTAAATGTAAGCCATGAAAAAGCAGGCTTATGTTTGCGACGGGAAAAACCGACTAGCGACGACGTAAGAGAATGCGACGAACACGCGTACCTTCGTGGATCGCCGTATACAGCTAATTTGCATACCCGACTCTGGAAAACGACGCGAACTCCACCCAGCGGCCGCCGGAAAATTACACCTACGATCCGAAGGCGTACGAAGCCGTAGGCCTGTCGGATCTATGCCAAAAGCCGTCGTATCTTTGTTTGAGGATTCCAAATCAAGATGCGACGCGGCAAATTTGAAAATACGCCGGCGTATCAGTAGATACGCCGGCGTATTACTGCTGTGAATCTGGCCCGAGGTTTTTAAGGGTCTAGAAAAAACAACGTTTTTTTCAACCCGATCATTAAAACAGCGTTGCCCACACACGATCGTGAAAAAAAAAATGCTCTAGCAAAGCGCGGTGACGTACAACACGTACGACGGCACTATAAAGGGGCGGTTCCATGCGGATGGCGCCACCCTTGGGGCTGCTTTTAGCTGATTCCGTGTTAGTAAAAGACGATTCGCGCTTTTCTGTCTGTTACAGTGTGATGAATGTGCGATCTCCATTACCAACGCTAGTTTTACCAGAACGAGCGCTCCCGTCTCATAACTTGCTTCTGAGCATGTGTGTTTTTTTCACGTTGTTAAAGCCCCCACACGACCATTTTTTACGACGGAAAAAACGACAACGTTAAAAACGACGTGAAAAATCAGAGCACGTTCAAAATTTTTAATGCCCATTTTTTACCCTGTGAAAAATGCTCTGAAGCCCACACACCGTCGTTTTTAATGACATTAAAAAAAAAACGTAATTTTTTAGAACCTGAAAAACGGTCGTGTGTACGCGGCATCAGTCATTGGCACCACATCCCTTTTTATGGTAAAGATATATAGGTAGATTCAGTAAGAGTTAGGCCGGCTTATCAGTAGAATCTACACCGACTCTTAAACAACGCTTAAACATATCTAAGATAAGATATATAATATATAAGATATAACTTCAGATATTCGAATGCCATTCATTTCAGCAACATTCGATCTACCGAGCTTCACCTAAGGAAGAGATGGACGCCCTTCTGTGTGGAGAAGCTCCTATGATGGTGAACGCTCCGCCATCATTCACAGAGCTTCGATTTTTTCACTCAGGTCCAGGCTGACCTCATGATGTCATGTAGATAACATCAGCATTGCCAAAGCTTTATTCTTCTAGACAATAAACACAGAAAGTCCACCCAGAGCCTCCCCACTGACGCATTTCACTCAAAGATGTCTACAAATATGCCATGTAGGGTGAAACGCATCAAAGTGAGGAGGGTCTGGAGGACCTGCTGTGTTGTTGAGGCCTCAATGGAACAATAAAGCTTCATCCATGGTGATGTCATCGGGGGGGGGGGGGGCAGTCTCCTTTTGGGGAGCAGGTATGAGCTCCATTTGGCCGGTTCCTCCAGGCTGGGGAAGACTGTGGACCCGGGAGCGCTGGTTTTCCGGAGTACATCATATTGTCTTCTTTCCATCAGGAATTAATATCCTCTGGCTGGGCGATTTCATCTTCGTAGAAAGTGGTCTTGGGGTGCGGGTGAAGTTTGATGGCGGAAACAATGTCTACGTGACGGTGACGTCTGACCTCCAGCACAGGACCAACGGGCTCTGTGGAATCTACAATGACAATACGGAAGGTAAGGCTCTGTAGGGGGCGCTGTGCTCTCTGGACACTTATTGTACTATCACTCTGTAGACATTATTCCTCACTTGTGTGTAATGCGATTCTGTGGTCAGATCCTCCCCTACATCTTCCAATCACTATTTATTTCCCAAAAGATGGGTATGTGATACTGGTCCGGCATGGTGGAGATCAGTACTCTGTATACCAATCCTATACTGGTAGTGTCTCCATATACTGGTCCGGCATGGTGGAGATCAGTACTCCGTATACCAATCATATACTGATAGTGTCTCCATATACTGGTCCGGCATGGTGGACTATCAGTACTCTGTATACCAATCATATACTGATAGTGTCTCCATATACTGGTCCGGCATGGTGGACTATCAGTACTCTGTATACCAATCATATACTGGTAGTGTCTCCATATACTGGTCCGGCATGGTGGAGATCAATACTCTGTATACCAATCATATACTGGTAGTGTCTCCATATACTGGTCCGGCACTGGTGGAGATCAGTGTTCTGTATACCAATCATATACTGATAGTGGCTCCATATACTGGTCCGGCATGGTGGAGATCAGTACTCCGTATACCAATCATATACTGATAGTGTCTCCATATACTGGTCCGGCATGGTGGAGATCAATACTCTGTATACCAATCATATACTGATAGTGGCTCCATATACTGGTCCGGCATGGTGGACTATCAGTACACTGTATACCAATCATATACTGATAGCATCTCCATATACTGGTCCGGCATGGTGGAGATCAGTGTTCTGTATACTGACTTACATGGACTTCAGAGACAGGGTGAGAGCTGAGTCTTCAGAGACAGGGTGAGAGCTGAGTCTTCAGAGACAGGGCGAGAGTTGAGTCTTCAGAGACAGGGTGAGAGCTGAGTCTTTAGAGACGGGGTGAGAGCTGAGTCTTCAGAGACAGGGTGAGAGCTGAGTCTTCAGAGACAGGACCAGAGCTGAGTCTTCAGAGACAGGGTGAGAGCTGAGTCTTCAGAGACAGGGCGAGAGCTGAGTCTTCAGAGACAGGGTGAGAGCTGAGTCTTCAGAGATAGGACCCGAGAAATGAGTCTTCAGAGTCAGAACCAGTGCTGAGTATTCAGAGACATTGCCAGAGTTGAGTCTTCAGAGACAGGGTCAGAGATGAGTCTTCAGAGACAGGGTCAGCGATGAGTCTTCAGAGACATTGCCAGAGTTGAGTCTTCAGAGACAGGGTCAGAGATGAGTCTTCAGAGTCAGGACCAGAGATGAGTCTTCAGAGACATGGCCAGAGTTGAGTCTTCAGAGACAGGGTCAGAGATGAGGATTCAGAGACAGGACCAGAGCTGATTCTTCAGAGACATGGCGAGAGCTGAGTCTTCAGAGACATGGCGAGAGCTGAGTCTTCAGAGATAGGGCGAGAGCTGAGTCTTCAGAGACAAGGCGAGAGCTGAGTCTTCAGAGACATGGCCAGAGTTGAGTCTTCAGAGACATGGCCAGAGATGAGTCTTCAGAGACAGGATCAGAGCTGATTCTTCAGAGATAGGGCCAGAGTTGAGTCTTCAGAGACATGGCGAGCGCTGAGTCTTCAGAGACATGGCGAGAGCTGAGTCTTCAGGGATAGAGGAAGTACTGATACAAAGTTGGGGGCTCTGGACCTGGAGAGAACTCAACAGCCAATCCCCCATCCTCTGGGTCTCCCTCGCAATCAGACCCGAGTGCAGTCTAAAAAATAAGTATTCCCTCTCACCCCCCTTAGTGGTGGCTGCATTCCTTTTCTTCTTTCCGGATTTCACCTGGTGATCCTGCCAGCCCCACACTTCCTGTCCTAGGATGACCTCTCTTACTGTACTATGTCTATGGGGGGTAGTGTTGTCACCCCAGGACAGGACTACAGGACACTCCCTCCTTTCCTCATCTACTAGGCATAACGGGAGGTGCTCTGTAGTCCTCAGAGATTGCTGAGAAGAATTGAACTGGTAATTCAGGGCCCTGGATTTCTGGTAGGATCAGCAGGTATTGTGCTTATTGATCAGATATAAGAAATCACTTCTGATGGACTATTGTTCAGGTTTATGAATATTAATCAATATTTATTCATGACAGATGATTTCACGCGCTTCGGGGACGGTCTTTCTTCGAATGTCGCAGCGTTTGGAAATTCCTGGAGAGTCCGGGAGGTCGGCATCCAGGTGAGGGTCACATGACCTCTGCAATATCTGCAGACTTTGGGGCAGATTCAGTGACCAATCAGCAGTCAGCTATGTCAGGTGATGGTAGGATAGTGAAAGCTGATTGGCTGATGGAGTCCACTTACTCCCCCATTCAGGAGATTACTAGAGGGGGGGTAAAGTGAACATGTTCTGCGGAGGCTGGCAGTGGGTGGGTTATCATGTGACCTAGTGGGAGGCCCTTATGGTCAGGTGACCCCAGTAGTGTCAATGTGGTGGGTTTGTTTTGGTCACTGACCGTCGTGTTTTGTACCCAGAGGTCATGTGATGACGTAGCAGAGGTCGGGCACAGCTGTGACCTCCCCGGGAGACATGCCCTCAGGAAGGAGGCAGAACGTGTGTGTGAGAAGCTCCTGAGCGCCCCCTTCAGTCAGTGCCACCACAAGGTAAGGCCAGCGGGATTCTTGGGAAATTCTCTGCAGGATGGACATGGAGCTCTCATGTGACCTAATCTGTCCCTCCCCTTTTTAAGGTGGACCCCAGCGGATTCTACGACACCTGTCTGTACTCATATTGTCAGGACGCAGCGTCTGCGCGGAACAGGACGTCCGCCGTGTGCCAAACCTTCACCAGCTACGCCCGGGAGTGCGCCCAACACAAGATCACCATCACCTGGAGAAGGGCCGGCTTCTGTGGTGTGTTCTAGGGGCGGGGTCACATGGTGTCACCAATACCCAGAATCCTCCACACTCCTGTCTGCTGATAATGCTCCTCCCTGTTTCTGTCTGCAGATATAATGATAGATATTCTATTTTTCCTTCCTCCTGTCTGCTGATATATTGATAATACTTCCTACTTCTCTTTGTTTTGCTGCCATAATGAGAGGAACCTTTCTGTGAATTTGTGGGGGACGATGCTTTGTGAGGCTCATATTTCATGTTCTGTGACTGGTTGCTATGGTAACATTCCTCCAGACACAGCTGACCCCCCCCCAGTTCTGGTGTAGATGACCTCTTGACCATCTTTGTCCTCTGCAGAGAAGGAGTGCATGATGGGTAAGCAGTACTCGGACTGCGTGTCCTCCTGTCCGGCCAGCTGCGCCTCGGTGGGGAGTTCCGATGACGGTCAGTGCCGGGACGAGTGTGTCAGCGGGTGCGAGTGTCCAGCCGGGCTTTACTTGGAGGACGGCATGTGTGTGCGGGAGGAGGCGTGTCCATGTTACCACCGGAGACAGAGATACTCCCCCGAGGAGACCATCCGCCAGAGGTGTAACCAATGGTGAGCTCTCAGGAAGGGATAATGGTCCTTTCTGCTCCTGTTTGTTGATATAATGATAATACTTCCTACTTCTCTTTGTTTTGCTGCCATTATGAGAAGACATTTGTGGAGGATGAAGCTCTGTAAGTCTCATATTTCATCTTCTGTGACTGGTCGCTATGGCAGCAGAGGTGTAACCAAGCTCCTTTCCATGATCCCGCCTACACCTAAAGACAGATGTCTAACGCCAGGGCCAGGGATCGTGTCGCCCACCAGGGTTGCCAACCTACCGTAGCATTTTTTTACTGACAAAACATTCAAAATTTACTGACAGAGCACATTTTTTTTGCTGACAACCTCAAAAATTACAATACTAGTAAAAAAAAGACAATCAATATTTAAACATTAAAAACGTGATAAAGAAACACTGAGGGCCAGATTCACAGAGACGCGCCTATCTATAGGCGGGCGTAGCGTATCTCAGACACACTACGCCGCCGTAACTTAGTGAGGCAGGTCCCGTATTCTCAAAAAACTTGCGCCCAAAGTTACGGCGGCGTAGTGTAACTGTGCCGGCGTAAGCCCGCGTAATTCAAAGTAGGCTAGTGTGGGCGTGTTTTATGCTAATGAATCGTGACCCGACGTGATTGACGTTTTCAACTAACAGCGCATGCTGCCAGGTCAGACAAATCCCAATCTATCAGATCCCATTTTATCTGAACATGGAGTGTCTGAAACACGTCCTGTCGTTGATGTTCCAGATTCAGACTCAGGCTGTGATTGGTTGATGTCAGGTAATTCATCCCATGGGACCCTTCGGGGTCTTCTGATGAGGACAGATTTGGATATTTTGGGATCCTCACAATGCTTTCCTCCTCATTGCAGTGTGTGTCGGGGAGGACGATGGCGCTGCTCTCGGGAGAAGTGCTCTGCGGAGTGCTCGGTGCTCGGGGACCCCCATTATGTCACATTTGATCGGAGAAGATTCTCCTTCCATGGGCAGTGCGGCTACATCTTGGTGCAGGTATGTCATCTCCAATGGGGGGGGGGGGGCACTACATCCCACAATCCCAGGAACTGTCAACAATGTATTAACGTTTGGCTTCAGTTAAAGTGGAACTCTGGGCAAAACAAAAACTGACATACATGGTGCTGTCTGTCCAAGGCATTAACGGCAGTTGTAATGTTTCTGAACTCCGGGTACATAGCTTTATCACCTGTACAGATGTGTAGAGGGTTTGGGGTGACCCAGGTGGAGGCCCATCATTTAGACCCAACTGACAGATGCCTAGAGGGTTTGGGGTGGCCCAGGGGAAGGCCCATCATTTAGATCTAACTTACAGATGCCTAGAGGGTTTGGGGTGACCCAGGTGGAGGCCCATCATTTAGACCCTACTGACAGATGCCTAGAGGGTTTGGGGTTACCCACGTGGAGGCCCATCATTTAGACCCAACTGACAGATGCCTAGAGAGTTTGGGGGGACCCAAGTGGAGGCCCATCATTTAGACCCAACTGACAGATGCCTAGAGGTTTTGGGGTGACCCAGGTGAAGGCCCATCATTTAGACCCAACTGACAGATGCCTAGAGGGTTTGGGGAAACCCAGGTGGAGGCCCATCATTTAGACTCAACTGACAGATTCCTTGAGGGGTTGGGGTGTCCCAGGTGAAGGCCCATCATTTACACCCAACTGACAGATGCCTTGAGGGGTTGGGGTGTCCCAGGTGAAGGCCCATCATTTAGACCCAACTGACAGATGCCTAGAGGGTTTGGGGTGACCAAGGTGGAGGCCCACCATTTAGACCCAACTGACAGATGCCTAGAGGGTTTGGGGTGTCCCAGGTGAAGACTCATTGTTTCTCTTCTCCCGGCAGGATTATGTGGACGGGAAGCTCCTCATCACAGGGGACAACCAGGCCTGTGGAAGTCAGGGATCCGTGAGCTGTCTGCGCACCATCACCATCACCGCGCACAAGACTTCAGTCACACTTCACGTCTCAGGTAACCCTCCCCCAGATTGGGGTTTTTCTAAGGTCCCCCAGAATGGGGACAATACGAGTCTTGTTGGGTTGTGATTTTGTCTCCCTGTGATTCTCCTGAACAGTTTATAATCATAACTCACATTTCCTCTCCTGGATGACAGACGTATCTTCTTCCCGTACAGGACCCCCCACAGTGAATGGACAGGAGGTGACGCTGCCTTTCCTGAGCCCCGACCTGTCCGTCAGAAGCGTCTCCTCCTCCTTCCTCCTCCTACAGACATTCGGGGCTCATCTCCTCTGGAATATGGAATTTCCCGCTGCGTATATCACTCTGCAGCCAGCATTCGCCAACAAGGTAAAGCGCCACCCACAGAGGTGGGGAGGAACTACACTTATCACATGTAGCGGTTATTGATTGTTGCTGGATCTCGTTGTCATAGAAGGACTGCGAATAAAGTGGGAACAGAGGGGACATTACCAGGTTATCCTGTCTTCATGGTATCTGTACCCCAATTATATCTCCCAGTCCCCCCAAGATCTGGATAGCACTCATATACTAAAACATCTCCCTCCATCTTCTTCATAACACTCCACAGAGCATTGGAAAATAGAGGAACTCCACCTCACTGACGGGGAACCACCCCAAGGATAACGAGTCTTTATATTTATTTGTCAGCTTGTTTCCTTCTCTCTGGGTTATCATTTGGTCATTATATACAAACTAATGATAATTCCTCCATCGTTTATTGAGGGACACAGGTCATCGATATCAAGCAACTCGTGTCTCGAAATAATTAGGTGCTCATGGAGAATGCTCCGTCCTCTGACTATGAATTAGAAGTGATTGACCGATCCATCTTCTCCTTCATGGGATCTGCCATTCCTCCCATTGAATGCTCAATCTTCTCCTTCATGGGATCTGCCATTCCCCTCATTGAATGCTCAATCTTCTCCTTCATGGGATCTGCCATTCCTCTCATTGAATGCTCGATCTTCTCCTTCATGGGATCTGCCATTCCCCTCATTGAATGCTCAATCTTCTCCTTCATGGGATCTGCCATTCCTCTCATTGAATGCTCGATCTTCTCCTTCATGGGATCTGCCATTCCCCTCATTGAATGCTCGATCTTCTCCTTCATGGGATCTGCCATTCCCCTCATTGAATGCTCGATCTTCTCCTTCATGGGATCTGCCATTCCTCCCATTGAATGCTCGATCTTCTCCTTCATGGGATCTGCCATTCCTCTCATTGAATGCTCAATCTTCTCCTTCATGGGATCTGCCATTCCCCTCATTGAATGCTCGATCTTCTCCTTCATGGGATCTGCCATTCCCCTCATTGAATGCTCGATCTTCTCCTTCATGGGATCTGCCATTCCTCTCATTGAATGCTCAATCTTCTCCTTCATGGGATCTGCCATTCCCCTCATTGAATGCTCGATCTTCTCCTTCATGGGATCTGCCATTCCTCCCATTGAATGCTCGATCTTCTCCTTCATGGGATCTGCCATTACTCTCATTGAATGCTCGATCTTCTCCTTCATGGGATCTGCCATTCCCCTCATTGAATGCTCGATCTTCTCCTTAATGGGATCTGCCATTCCCCTCATTGAATGCTCGATCTTCTCCTTCATGGGATCTGCCATTCCCCTCATTGAATGCTCGATCTTCTCCTTCATGGGATCTGCCATTCCTCTCATTGACCGATTCATCTTGTCCTAGATTGGGATCTGCCATTCCCCTCATTGAATGCTTGATCTTCTCCTTCATGGGATCTGCCATTCCTCCCAATGACTGATCGATCTATTCCATGGTGGGATCTGTCATTTCTCCCATTGAAAGATCCATCTTCTCCATGTTGGGATCTGCCATTCCTCTCATTGAATGCTCGATCTTCTCCTTAATGGGATCTGCCATTCCCCTCATTGAATGCTCGATCTTCTCCTTCATGGGATCTGCCATTCCCCTCATTGAATGCTCGATCTTCTCCTTCATGGGATCTGCCATTCCTCTCATTGACTGATTCATCTTGTCCTAGATTGGGATCTGCCATTCCTCCCATTGACTGATAGATTTTCTCCATGGTGGGCTCTGCCATTCCTCCCATTGACAATCCATCTTCTCCTTCATGGGACCTGCCATTCCTCCCATTGACAATCCATCTTCTCCTTCATGGGATCAGCCATTCCTCCCATTGACTGATCGATTTTCTCCATGGTGGGATCTGCCATTCCTCCCATTGACAATCCATCTTCTCCTTCATGGGATCTGTCATTCCTCCCATTGACAAGCCATCTTCTCCTTCATGGGATCTGCCATTCCTCCCATTGACAATCCATCTTCTCCTTCATGGGATCTGCCATTCCTCCCATTGACTGATCGATTTTCTCCATGGTGGGATCTGCCATTCCTCCCATTGACAATCCATCTTCTCCTTCATGGGATCTGCCATTCCTCCCATTGACTGATCGATTTTCTCCATGGTGGGATCTGCCATTCCTCCCATTGACCAATCCATCTTCTCCTTGGTGGGGTCTTCCATTCCCTCCATTGACTGATCCATTTTCTCCTTCATGGAATCTGCCATTCCTCCCATTCACAATCCATCTTCTCCTTCATGGGATCTGCCATTCCTCCCATTGACTGATCGATTTTCTCCATGGTGGGATCTGCCATTCCTCCCATTGACAATCCATCTTCTCCTTCATGGGATCTGCCATTCCTCCCATTGACTGATCGATTTTCTCCATGGTGGGATCTGCCATTCCTCCCATTGACAATCCATCTTCTCCTTCATGGGATCTGCCATTTATCCCATTGACTGATCGATTTTCTCCATGGTAGGATCTGCCATTCCTCCCATTGACCAATCCATCTTCTCCTTGGTGGGATCTGCCATTCCTCCCATTGACCAATCCATCTTCTCCATGGTAGGATCTGCCATTCCTCCCATTGTCTGATCCATCTTCTCCATGGTGGACTCTGTCATTCCTCTCATCCGCCACTTTCAGTTCCCAGGCTTCGGCTGAATGGTCTCTCTCAATCAGTAGGGATTTGGTGGCTGCTGGTGTTGCAACTCAACTTAATTGTGCCGATCAGATGATCACTGTGTTGGAATTTGTGCGGTGCTGGATGTTAGGCAGGTTATGTCTTAAGTAACCCCTTCTTCTATCCAGATCTGCCGGCCAATCAGGATTAAGTGTTGGTTAGTGGTGCACCAATGTAAGAAGTCTGCGAGAGAGATCGTAATTTTAGCTCTTCACTGGATGAACTCAACAAAGCGCGGGGGGGGGGGGGGGGGGGGGGTGATTCAGGAGCTAGTCTTTCCAATGAAGACAATCCTGGTGGAGGAAGATCGGATATAATAGGGGGTATAATAAGGATTATAATAGGGTGTATAATAGAGGGGTCTAACACACAACTCCATGAAGTCACCTTTCCTTTCTTGTCCAGGTTCGCGGCCTGTGCGGCACCTACAACTGGAACCACAACGATGACTTCACCACCCCGGAGGGCGACATTGAGACCAGCGCCGCGGCCTTCGCCAATAAGTTTAAGGTGTCGGCGGAGTGCCCGGACGTGGGGTCTGTCAGGTTTGACCCGTGTGGGACGTACACGCAGCGCAGAGAATTCGCAGAGGACATGTGCGCGGTCATCTCCAGCTCGGTGTTCCAGGTACGCGGTCACACTGCTAGGGGATAATAGGGGAGACCAGAAAAGCCCACATGGGGTAGATTACTATGTGAAGAGAAAAAGAAATGGGCTTTTGGGACTTCACATGAGGCGTGTAAATGATAAAGTAACGAGTATCTAGGTCGGCTGTGTGTCATGATTCCCATAGGGCATTCCATTCAATAAAATTGGCAGAATTCGTGATTTTAAGACAAGCTTGGCATCCTTGGAACAAAACTCAACGCGTTCCATGGCGTTTACAGCCAATCATCAGGAGTAGGATGCATAAAATTTGGCTAAAAAGTAAGATAGGAAAATAAATAAAATCAAGTCTTATATGAAGAACCAAATACTCTACAAGAGGGAGCTGAGAACTTATACGTTACCTATGATACAGCCCATAGAAATAATTAACCCAGCAGTTGGCCAAGATGGATTGGGACGGTGGTTCTGAAAAAGCCGTCTCGCCCAGGGTTGAGGCAGGGGCGATACCCCCTTCCAAGGAACCCTGAGGGAGCCATAGACAAAGGGAGACAAAGAGCGGGCCGGTCAGCCACAACAGAGGCATTGCTAGGGGGGTGCGGGGGGTGCGCTCCGCACCCGGGTGACACCCACTAGAGGGGTGACACCATCCCGTTTTTTTTAGCTGACATGCCCAGCCTGCCCTGTGCAATCCCAGCCTGCCCTGTACCACCCCAGCCTGCTCTGTGCCACCCCAGCCTGCCCTGTACCACCCCAGCCTGCCCGTACCACCCCAGCTTGCCCTGTATCACCCCAAACAGCCCTATACCACGCCAGCCTGCCCTGTACCCCCCCCCCCCAAACAGCCCTGTACCACCCCAGCCTGCCCTGTACCACCCAGCCTGCCCTGTGCCACCACAGCCTGCCCTGTACCACCCCAGCCTGCCCTGTACCACCCCAGCCTGCCCTGTACCACCCCAAACTTTCCCATGCCACCCCAACTTGCCCTGTGCCACCCTAACTTGCCCTGTACCACCCAAATCTGCCCTATGCCACCATAACTTGCCCTATGCCACCCCAACCTGCCCAATGCCACCCTAACTTGCCCTGTACCACCCCAACCTTTCCCATGCCATCCCAACTTGCCCTATGCCACCCTAACTTGCACTATACCACCCCAACCTGCCCTGTACCACCCTAACTTGCCCTATACCACCCCAACCTGCCCTATGCAACCCTAACTTGCCCTATACCACCCCAAACTACCCTATATCACCCCAACATGCCCTATACCACCTTAACCTGCCCTATACCACCCCACTACACCAACCTGCCACTATACTGCCCTATACTATCATTTACAGGGGCTGGTTTGGGGTGCGCCCCGTGCCCGTGCGCTGCCTGCTTGGTGCTGGGCAGCCTAGACAGAGGGGGGGGTGACACCATGTTTTACCGAACCGGGTGACACCAACCCTAGTGACGCCACTGAGCCACAACACACCGTCAGGGAAGAGGTAGACCCATAGGGCACATGTCCGGTTCTGGGAAGAAAGATAAAAGGAAAAGGTGGAGTAGATTACTAAGTGATAAAGTGATTCAGCGCTGGAAAAAAATATAATATAAGACTAAACTAAAATAAATTGCAAGCCAGCACTGCAGATATAATCCAAAAAATATCTCAAAGTGAATAAATAAATAAATAGTGCAGCGCAAGTAAATATGCCTAAAAATTCAAATAATCAAAAATAAATACATAATCAAAAATAAATACATAGAGTCCATAAAGTGCAAAGTGATAAAGGTGCTCCAAAAAATATACAGTGGTGATATATAGTGCAGAAATCTTCATCAGATCTGTGACCCATAGGACAGGATAATCCTCCACCAAGGCTAATGGATGGCCTCTCACCTCAGCGATTCGACCTGTGGCTAGGTCAAAAAGCAAATATCATATCCTCCACACAGTAAATGGCAAGCAGCTTTCAGGGTTCAACTCCAAAAACGTCCACCAGATGGAACCAGCAAGCAATATACAAATAATCTCCCATAGATCATTCAATGGACCGAGAAAAAGTAAAAGACACACTCTAAGTGTTCTCTGCTTAAAAGGTTTAATAATCACAACAAAAGTTTAAAAACCACTCACATTGTAATGCACTCTGGACCGAGTGCAAAGATAACAGCTTGTACCGCAGCTCAGAGGCCCGGGCACGACGCTGGGGGGAGTTTGCGTCGTAAACCAGCGTCGGGTATGCAAATTAGGAGTTACGGCGATCCCCGACGGATTTTCGCGTTCGCTACGTCGCCGCTAGTCTAGTTTCCCGTCGCAAAGTTAGTCGTCATTTTAGGTGCCCTAACTGTAGTCAGCAAACGTATTGCTGTCTAAAGTATGGCCGTCGTTCCTGCGTCGAAATGTAAAATTTAACGTCGTTTGCGTAACACGTCCGGGAATACGGAAGTACGCTACGCGCGCCGCCGTTCGAAAAAATGACGTCACGGCGCGCAAAGCACGGCGGGAGTTAGGAAACGGAGCATGCGCAGTAGGTCCGGCGCGGGAGCGCGCCTAATTTAAATGGCACGCGCCCATTTCAATTGGCCCACCTTGCGCCAGAGGCCGCGGGCGTAGTTTTCATCGCAAGTGCTTTGTGAATCAGGCACTTGCGATGAAAACTTGCGGCGGTGTAACGTATCTACGATACGTTACGCCGCCGCGATTCTCCGTGAATCTGGCCCTAAGTAGATGGCGATATTACAATTTATTTTACATCTACTCAACAATTAAACAAAAGCACAAAAGAAACACTTGCTGAAGGCATGACACCGCTGTTACAGTTCATAGGTGGCTCCAGACAGGTGTACCTACCCGCCGGGCCTGAAGAAGTTATGCTGAACTTTTTGAGTTTACTGCCTGCCACACCGCGCTGCACCTTGATCAGACCCCTACTAGACTGAGTAGACATCAGACGACTGGCGAAATCTTTATTATTGGGCTTTCTTGGCCACTTTTATATAAAAAAAAGCTTCAAACATCACACAAAGGATTACCCTCACAGGGAATTTTGGCATTCCTCAGCAAAACAAATGCCCCCGCTCCCCATCCCAGCCTCCTGGCCTTCTCTGGCCTCAAAGGCTTTATGCCATTGTCTGTCACTCCTGCAGAAAAACTCCAACCACCTCAGGTGCCCACATGCACCCTCTCCAGCTGCTCTGGCTTCCATCTTGGGTAAAGCTGACCCGTCTCCTGGAGCGGAGCCCTGAGCCACATGTTGGGTGGGTGCTGCGTGGTGTGGAGGGCAATAAGCACACAGAGTCCCAGTTTGCCAGAAACAATATATGGTAAAAACAATTCAGCCATACAACCAGTGCGGGTGGGGAGGCTCACCTGATCGGGACCACTTACAACAGACAGCAGTCTGAAGACTCAGTGTTGCCGACAGTGACTGCCACGAGGAGCAGAAATTATCCTGGTCGGTCCAGCCCAAAGTGGCAGCTTCCTGAGATGGTAGACGTCCCTGCTCTCTCCTTTCTCCAGTGGAACCTTTCCCTTTCGCTACTGCTGTCCCTGACAGAAGGGTAACCTATCCCTACACTGGCCACTAGCAAAAAGCACGCCAAAACCTGGGGTCAGAGCCTTAAATAGACTCTGCCTGACCCAAGATGGCCACCAGGGTAACATGGGACAAGAACATCCAACTGGATCACTGCCTTGTGTAACCGATAGTCACAGAGAAACCCAGTTTTCCTCAACTTCCTCTCCCATATGCATTGCCACTGCGGTAGAGCGCCATCTGCGGTGAAGAATATAGACTGCACCTGCCTACACACAATCACTACCAAACTGAAAGTCAATGTGCACAGCTGCAGTGTCAGTAGGAGATGGTGGCACACAAAGGTGGACCTAGGGTAGGAGACTTTAGTCCTCCCAACTTTCTACAAAGCCTCCGAGCTCCAGGACCCAAACCAGGATTTCCAAGCCATAAGAAAACCACCAAACTTGTCTTGTTGCTCTACATACCACGTGTCCTGGAGCCCCTCGCGCTGTATGGGAAGAGCCCTAGGTGACACTTAAACCTTTTATGATCCTGTGATTTACTCTCTCCTGTAAAACTGCCCTCTAACTGCCATTTCCCCCCCCCCCCCCGCCGCAGTATTCATTGTGTAACAAGATGCAGAATCTATTTGGCCGAATGTTTTGTCTTTTTCTGGTGAGTTACGTAAAGAGAACCACCTTCCAGTCTATAGTATTCGGTGCGGTGAAAAGGACTTCTGGCTCCATGTTGGATTTGGATGCATTATTGGGTCAGCAGTTGACCGGCTCTTCGGTGACTCTTGTACGTTTTCTGGCCCCCAGGTGTGTCATGACGTGGTGGAGTGGGAGCCGTTCCATCAGCTTTGTCTGTATGACGTCTGTGGCTGTTCATCCAGTAAGGATTGCCTGTGTAGCGCTGTGTCGGCGTATGCCAGGCAGTGTGCCCAGGAGGGGACCGTCGTGACCTGGAGGAACAAGACCTTCTGCCGTAAGTCTCAGATCTGCCACCTTCACGGGTAATTCTCCATTAAACCTTCTAAGCACCAATGGGGGTCCCTTGTACTCTCTGATGTCACCTCTGTGAGTGGTGGTTTGTTTGGGGGGTCCTCAGTCATGTGACTTGTTGTCTCCTCCTTAGCTGTCCAGTGTACAGGTGGTCAGGTGTACATGGAGTGCTCCACCTCCTGCAGAAAGACCTGCGCTGACCTGCGCTTGAATGAAGCCGCAGCGTGCCAGGAAGTGAGCGGCTGTGTGTCTGGGTGCAACTGTCCCGAAGGCCTGGTCCTGGATGAAGGCGGACAGTGTGTCCCTCCTGCTATGTGTCTATGTTATCATGGAGGACAGGCCCACCAGCCTGGGAGCTCCGTTCTGAGAAGGTGCCAGAATTGGTAAGTCTTAAATCCAAATATTGTATATGATGGTTTTATTGTCTTATAATATAATTCAAGAGATCATAAGGAAGTAATCCAAATGTCCCATAAATAAAGAAAAAAACACCACTAAATGTGACGTGCAGATAAACAGTAGACTCTTGATGAGAACACCGCCAACAACGTGCACCTCCACCACAAAAAATGCACGCTTACCAAAGGCAAGCTGAAAACAAGCCTATATAGTAGTTCCGGATCTGTATCCAGCGGCAGCTCGCAGGTGAGTCAGGTAGGCTCAATGGATCAGACTTGCACGGATCAACCATCGATTATATACCTAGAAAAAGAAGAACTCTCCACAGCGTAATACCGACTAGAAAAAAGATTCATTAGAAATAAAAGTTACACTTACGAGATAGACGATAAAAACAACCATAAAAAGTGTAGACGGCCGGCTTGCAGACACCCGTCCACTCACAAGAAGCCCCGCCCGACACACGTTTCGTCACAGAATGACGTCGTCTAGCGTTCCCTAAGATGACGTCATTCTGTGACAAAACGTGCGGCAGGAGGTTACACTTTTTATGGTTGTTTTTATTGTCTATCTCGTAAGTGTAACTTTTATTAGTTGTAGGTTGTAGGAGACATTGTTGTATACATTGGTAGATGTCATTGGACACAGTTGTAGGATATATTGTTGAACACAGTGGTAGGAGATGTCAATACACACAGTGGTATGAGATGTCAGAGACGTCAGTGGACACAGTGGTAGGAGAAGTCAGAGATGTCGGTGGACACAGTGGTAGGAGATGTTGGTGGACACAGTGGTAGGAGATGTTGGTGGACACAGTGGTAGGAGATGTCGGTGGACACTGTGGTACGAGATTTCGGGGAGTTTGCTGGACACAGTGGTAAGAGATTTTGGAGATGTCGGCAGACACAGTGGTAGGAGATGTCTGATGAAATCACTCTATGGCCTGTTTTCTCAGCCACACAGGATAGGTTGATTTCATTGAATGTCTCAACCACATTACGACTTTTTTCCAAGTTGCTGAAAATAATAATTTTCAAATTATTCACCAGAAGGACAATCATCAGAACTAAGTAATGAGTAAGTCAACCAAGCAGCCATCTTGTGTACTGAGAAGCCACCTCATGCTTTATGTATCCTATGTGGTTCATTGATCATTATCTCTGTGGTATAGCAGTCTGTTTCTGCACTTCCACTGTCAGTCAGTCCTCAAGGTCTGTCAGTCCTGGGTGTCTCTGAATCCCTGCTGTTCCTCAGTCTCTCTGCCCCCGGTCTCTCCCTGTCTCTCTGCCCCCGGTCTCTCCCTGTCTCTCTGCCCCCGGTCTCTCCCTGTCTCTCTGCCCCCGGTCTCTCCCTGTCTCTCTGCCCCCGGTCTCTCCCTGTCTCTCTGCCCCCGGTCTCTCCTTGTCTCTCTGCCCCCGGTCTCTCCCTGTCTCTCTGACCCCGGTCTCTCCCTGTCTCTCTGGCCCGGTCTCTCCTTGTCTCTCTGCCCACGGTCTCTGCCCCCGGTCTCTCTGCCCCCGGTCTCTCTGCCCCGGTCTCTCCCTGTCTCTCTGACCCTGGTCTCTCCCTGTCTCTCTGCCCCCGGTCTCTCCTTGTCTCTCTGCCCACGGTCTCTGCCCCCAGTCTCTCTGCCCCCGGTCTCCCTGTCTCTCTGCCCCAGTCTCTCCCTGTCTCTCTGCCCCTGGTCTCTCCTTGTCTCTCTGCCCACAGTCTCTCCCTGTCTCTCTGCCCCCAGTCTCTCCCTGTCTCTCTGCCCCTGGTCTCTCCCTGTCTCTCTGCCGCCAGTCTCTCCCTGTCTCTCTGCCCCGGTCTCTCTGTTCCCGGTCTCTCCTTGTCTCTCTGCCCCGGTCTCTTCCTGTCTCTCTGCCCCCGGTCTATCTGCTCCCAGTCTCTCCCTATCTTTCTGCCTCCAGTCTCTCCCTGTCTCTCTGCCTCCAGTCTTTCTGCCTCCAGTCTCTCCCTGTCTCTCTGCCTCCAGTCTTTCTGCCCCCAGTCTCTCCCTGTCTCTCTGCCCCCAGTGTCTCCTGGTCTCTCTGCCCCCTGGTCTTTCCCTGTCTCTCTGCCCCGGTCTTTCCCTGTCTCTCTGCCCCGGTCTCTCCCTGTCTCTCTGCCTCCGGTCTCTCCCTGTCTCTCTGACCCCGGTCTCTCCCTGTCTCTCTGGCCCGGTCTCTCCCTGTCTCTCTGACCCCGGTCTCTCCCTGTCTCTCTGGCCCGGTCTCTCCTTGTCTCTCTGCCCACGGTCTCTGCCCCCAGTCTCTCTGCCCCCTGGTCTTTCCCTGTCTCTCGGCCCCTAGTCTCTCCCTGTCTCTCTGCCTCCGGTCTTTCCCTGTCTCTCTGTCCCCAGTCTCTCCCTGTCTCTCTGCCTCCAGTCTCTCTGCCCCGGTCTCTCCCTGTCTCTCTGCCTCCAGTCTCTCTGTCCCCGGTCTCTCCCTGTCTCTCTGCCTCCAGTCTCTCCATGTCTCTCTGCCCCCGGTCTCTCTGCCCCGGTCTCTCTGTCCCCAGTCTCTCCCTGTCTCTCTGTCCCCGATGTCTGTCAGTATAAGCAGTCTGTCTGTCTGTCTGGTTGACATTCTCTCTTATTAATTATATTTCCTCTTTCAGTATCTGTGAGAACGGAGTTTGGAACTGCACCGGGTCCCGCTGCCCCGAGGTGGCCTATTGCCCCGGTGACTTGGTCTATAAATATGGATCCTGCCTCCTCACCTGTGACACCGTGGACCAGAACCAGACCTGCGTTGATGCGGTGGATGGGTGTGTGTGCCGGGACGGCACCGTGCTTCTGGTCAGTCTTCAGAGAAATACTTTGTGATCATTTCTGGATTTGCCTCATGGGTCTGATCATGTGATGTTATTTCCTTCCTGTGACAGGACAACCGATGTGTCCCCCCCGAGGACTGTCCTTGCCATCACAATGGGAAACTCTACCAGCCCAACCAGACCATCAGCAAAGACTGCAACACCTGGTAAGCCTGGCGAGGAGGTCTCTCCGATAAGACTGGGCACTATAGTCAGCAGCGAGGAGGTCTCTGCGATAAGACTGGGCACTATAGTCAGCAGTGAGGAGGTCTCTCCGATAAGACTGGGCACAATAGTCAGCAGCGAGGAGGTCTCTCCGATAAGACTGGGCACTATAGTCAGCAGCGAGGAGGTCTCTCCGATAAGACTGGCACTATAGTCAGCAGTGAGGAGGGAATCCGATGAAGTTCGGTTTGACCCGAACTCAGAAAAATAACAAAAAGTCCAAACTTGAGCGGCATTGATGGGAGGGGCCATTTTTCATGACAACCTTTTTCACCTTTTCGCTCGTGTTGGTGTTTCTTGAGTTGAGTTGGACCAAGCATTCTCAGCCAGGGTTCCATGGCATCTTAGGTTTCCTCCAGAGGGTTTTAGGTCATCCAAAGTTCCAGGACCAATGCCACGTGGGAAAACCAGCAGGAAAAACACCAATTATCTTATCATTCTGACCATCATCACAAGGGGTGCATTCATGCCAGTGACCAGAGGCGTCTCTAGGCTTTGCGAGGCCTTAGGCAAATCTCAGACGTGGCAGGTCCTCCATTATCCTCAGACGTGGCAGGTCCTCCATTATCCTTAGACGTGGCAGGTCCTCCATTATCCTCAGACGTGGCAGGTCCTCCATTATCCTCAGACGTGGCAGGTCCTCCATTATCCTCAGACGTGGCAGGTCCTCCATTATCCTCAGACGTGGCAGGTCCTCCAGATCGTCCATCCTGCAGAGGAGATCAGGGAGATGCTCAGCCGCTGCAAGCTCTGCACATGGGCAGAGATCTGCGGTGTACGGCAGGAAGGGAGGAGCCGGGGAGTACAGGGTGCCACCCACTGACCCTGGGACCTTGGGCAGTGCTCAAGTGGTCAGTGACACTCCGCTCCATGGCGGGGAAAACTAAGTGTGGCCCCGGATGCAAGATGGGAACACCGACCGGGGGGACATTTCCCACACACACGTTAGGCAAATGAGGTGGCCACGAGGCCCCTGGGAGTATGAGGCCTTAGGCGGCCACCTAATTTACCTAATTAGAGAGCCGCCTCTGCCAGTGACCACCAAAGTAACGGACATCTTCTCTTCTCTTACTAGAACAATGATACCACCTGATAAATACCAACTTTAAAGAGACACTAATATACATAGATAACAATTAAATATACCAGAGAAACGACAACAGTTTTCTGTCTCTTTAGGTTTTATCAGTTTTATTACATTTTTATTGGAATTTACCAACATTTTATTGTGGTACAAGCAAGCGCTGAACATAAAAGCTCAAATCAACATAAAAGAGCCCTGGAGGGTTGGGACACTTTGGTTACTCCAGTGCCCAGACAATGCGGTCTGGTAGACAAAAATGAGTCCTGTAATGGGACTCGGGGCCACAGATCCGATAACGGGGGGCCCACCTGATGACATTACAAATACTGGCTATTGGGTTGAGGCCTATGAGGAAATAACTTGGATATGTTAGAGAAGGAAAGAGATTAGAAAATAAACGAGGAGTACGGGAAGAGGGGGGAATCGCATAGAAAGAGTCTGGAAGGGAATATCAAGGATAGGGCGAGACACTAGAGATGCTCAGGAAGGGTCAGTGGGGGGGGGGGGGGGTTCCCCATACCATTTGGGTGAAAATCGCATGGACCACAAATGACCATCAAAAATGGTCCCTCATAGACTTAAATGTAATTAAAAAGAAAATTTGAAAAATTTGCTCAGATTAAAACTCTGGAAATTTGGGTAAAATTTGAGTCCTGAATTCTTGGTTGTCATTTTTTATGTGGTGTCCTTTCTTTTGACGATTACAGTTTCCCGGCTGGTCTTTGCGAGCCGCTGACCTGGAACAGGTTTAAAAATCAGGAGTTTGAGCTTCACTTGCTACATGCTGGTCTGTGACTCAGAAAAGCCGCAATGTACATAAATGGGATTGGTAGGGGAATTATTATTATATTATTATTATACAGGATTTATATAGCGCCAACAGTTTACGCAGCGCTTTACAACATCAGGGAAGACATTTAGTTACAGTACAATTTAATACAGGAATGATCAGAGGGCCCTGCTCGTTAGAGCTTACAATCTAGAAGGGAGGGTGAAGTGGAACAGAGGGTAGTAGATGTGGGGGGTGATCAGGTGGGCAAAGTTAAAATACAGTTGTTAGATGTGGGTAGGATAGGCTTCTCTGAAGAGGAGGGTTTTCAGGGATCCTCGAAAAGCTGAAAGAGAAGGAGATAGACGGATAGTTTGGGGTAAGGAGTTCCATAGGCTTGGAGAGGCTCTGGAAAAGTCCTGTAGACGAGCATGGGAAGAGGTGATGAGAGAGCTAGAGAGCAGGAGGTCTTGAGAAGAACGAAGAGAGCGATTAGGTTGGTATTTGGAGACAAGGCCAGTGATGTAGCAGGGGGCAGAATTGTGGATGGCTTTGTAGGTTGTAGTTAGTATTTTGAATTTAATTCGTTGGGCGAGCGGAAGCCAGTGGAGGGATTGACAGAGAGGAGTAGCAGAGACAGAGCGGTTGGTAAGGTGGATAAGTCTGGCCGCGGCATTCATGATGGATTGAAGGGGGGTTAGAGTATGCAGCGGTAAGCCAATGAGAAGGGAATTGCAGTAATCAAGGCGAGAGATGACCAGGGAGTGAATTAAGAGCTTTGTGGCATCATTGGTTAGAAAGGGGCGTATTTTGGAGATGTTGCGGAGGTTGAGGCGGCAAGATTTGGACAGTGATTGAACGTGAGGCTTAAAGGAGAGTTCAGAGTCCAGGACTACACCTAGGACCTTGGCATGTGGGGATGGGCTGATAGTTGTGCCATCAATATTGACAGAGAGATCAGGGGAAGAGGCACGTGGGGGAGGGAAAATGATAAGTTCGGTTTTGGATAGGTTGAGTTTAAGGAAATGACGTGACATCCAAAGTGATATATCTGATAGTAAATTAGTGATACGTGAGGAAAATGAAGGAGTGAGTTGAGGGGTAGAGAAATAGATTTGAGTGTCATCAGCGTAGAGGTGGTATTGGAAGCCATGGGAGGCTATCAGCTGACCCAGGGAGGAGGTGTAGATTGAAAATAGGAGGGGTCCAAGAACAGAACCTTGTGGGACCCCAACAGAGAATGGTAGAGGAGAGGAGGAAGTAGAGTTGTAAGTAACGCTGAAGGTGCGGTTGGATAAGTAGGTAGAGAACCAGCGAAGAGTAAAGTCACAGAGACCAAAGGTGTGGAGTTTTTTGAGGAGGAGTGGGTGGTCAACCGTATCGAAGGCGGCAGAGAGGTCCAGGAGTAGGAGCACAGAATAGTGTCCTTTAGTTTTGGCCGTTAGTATATCGTTTGTTAGTTTTAGGAGAGCAGTTTCAGTGGAATGTTGAGGACGAAATCCAGACTGAAGGGGATCAAGAAGGTTATTGTCAGCAAGGTGGACGCTCAGTCGGTTGTAGACTAGACGTTCAAGGAGTTTGGATAAAAAGGGGAGCAAGGAGATGGGGCGTAGGTTGTCAAGATTGGATGGGTCCAGTGAGGGCTTTTTAAGTATGGGGCTGACTAGTGCATGTTTCAAAGAGTTAGGGAAGATGCCAGAAGAGAGGGAGAGATTGAAGATGTGGGTAAGAGAGTGTAGAATAGAGTAAGAGGGTGAACGTAGCATTTGTGAGGGAACAGGATCCAGAGCGCAGGTGGTAAGATGGACATTGGTTAGTAATTTAGCGACCTCCTCTGTAGTGGTGGGGTTGAACGAGGGAAGTAGTGACTGTACCTGTGTGCATGAGGTGTGAGGTGTGGAGGATGTCTGAACAGTAGAGATCTCCTTGCGAATAGTATCAATCTTCTGTTGGAAGTGATTGGCAATCTCCTGGGCGTTGATTGAGTTAGTGGGTGGAGGCAGTGGAGGATGAAGGAGAGAGTTGAAGGTAGAGAAGAGTTGACGGGGACGGGATGATAGGTTTTTAATGAGGGTGATGAAGTAGGTCTGCTTGGCAGCGAGGAGGCTGGAATTGTATTTTTGGAGGGCAGATTTATACTGGACGAAGTCTTCCTGGGACTTAGTCTTGCGCCACTGGCGCTCGAGAGCACGGTTGTGTTTTTTCAGACTTCTAGTATCATCAGTTTGCCAGGGTTGAAGGGGGCGGGGCCTTATTATGCGTGTGGTGAGGGGGGCCAGTCTGTCCAGTGATGCTAGAAGTGAAGTGTTGTAGACAGAAGTGGCTAGGTCGGTGCAGGACAGGGGTGCAATTTTGTCATAGAGGTGGTCAGTCACAGAGTGTAGAAGAGAAGGGTTGATATGCTGCAGGTTTCTACGAGTGACTGTTAGGTATTTGGAGGAAGAGGAGACGGAGGAGAGGGAGAGCGTGAAATTAATAAGGTGGTGATCAGAGAGGGGGTAAGGATCGATGGAGAGGTTGCATGGAGTGCATAGGTGGGAAAAGACAAGGTCAAGAGTATTGCCTTCAGAGTGAGTAGGAGCATGTATCCATTGCTTCAGGTCAAAAGAGGAGGTTAGACTGAGAAGTTTGGAAGTTGCAGGAGTGTTAGCATTAGTAGGGATGTTGAAGTCGCCAAGAATAATTGTGGGGATTTCAGAAGAGAGAAAGTAGGGTAGCCAGGCAGAGAAGTCATCAAGAAAGGAGGATACTGGACCGGGGGGGCGGTAGATTACAGCTATCCTTAGAGAAACTGGGGAGAAGAGACGAATGCAATGCGCCTCAAATGAGGAGAGTGACAGAGAGGGAGGTGGGTGAAGTACCTGAAAGGTGCTATGTGGGGCTAAAAGGATTCCAACACCCCCTCCTTTGCGTCCGCTGGGTCTGGGGGAGTGAGTCCAAAGAAGACCACCGTGGGATAGAGCAGCAGAAGATGCAGTGTCGGATTCGTGAAGCCAGGTTTCAGTGATGGCGAGTAGATGAAATGAGTTTGCGATAAAGAGATCGTGGAGGGACGTGAGTTTGTTACAGACGGAGCGAGCGTTCAAAATGGCACAGGAGAAAGGGAGTCTGGTCATGGGAAGAAGAGAAATGGGAACTAGATTGTGTGCATTGCGGCTGCACCCAGAGGGTGTAGGGTAATGGGTGCGTTGAGCACAGTTGGATGAAGGAGGCCCAGGGTTTGGGGAGATATCACCAGAGGATAGGAGAAGCAGGAGGGTGAGGGAGGTAATGTGGGAATGCGATTTATATGAGGGGACATGCCCCAGTGATTTGGAGCATTGGGCGTTTGACTTTAGAATTAGCATGAGTTGGTGAGTGCAGTAATAAGGAGAGGACAGAAGTGAGGGCGATATATAGAGGGTGTAGGGTGGACCAGAGGGGTGACTGGAAGAAAGTTTGAGGATAGAAGACACAACTGTCAGAAGGAGTGGTAGAGAGTGCATTTTCGAAGGGGAAGAATGTGAATTTAACGAAAAAAAAAAAAAAAAAAATATATATATATCTGGATCATGAACAGCAAACTTAAAGTTTGTTTTGCTTTGTGCAATTGCTGAAGTGCATAGGCAGAAGTGTTTCCACTTATAGAATAGCCCCACTTAAAGAAGAACCCCAGGCACAATGAGCCCCCTGCTAATGCTTCCCCCTAAAGGATGCTTACATTTATACTGACAGAGATAGGGGGTGGGTGCATTTCAATTATCTAATCAGGAGGTAATAAATGTATGCTGATCAACAGGGCAGAATTCTTGGTTCAAAAACAGATCAGCAAGAGGGCAATAAAATTAATGGGCCGCGATTTTGGGTAAGTCAAGGGAGATGATAAAGCATTGTAAGGTGGACAGATCTACAGAGGGTTAAGCAAAAACAACATGCCAGTATTATCAAATAGACATAAGCAAAACAGACATCAATGTTTCAGATTCTGGGTGGATCTCAGACAGCTGAAACATACCATAGACATTTAAACTAGAGAAAACACATCCGTTTTCAATTCTGGGTGGATCTCAGACAGCTGAAACATACCATAGACATTTAAACTAGAGAAAACACATCCGTTTTCAATTCTGGGTGGATCTCAGACAGCTGAAACATACCATAGACATTTAAACTAGAGAAAACACATCCGTTTTCAATTCTGGGTGGATCTCAGACAGCTGAAACATACCATAGACATTTAAACTAGAGAAAACACATCCGTTTTCAATTCTGGGTGGATCTCAGACAGCTGAAACATACCATAGACATTTAAACTAGAGAAAACACATCCGTTTTCAATTCTGGGTGGATCTCAGACAGCTGAAACATACCTGTAAAGAGACAGAGAATGGTTCTGATTGGCTCAGGTGGCTGTGGCGGGATTATTGGAACATTGTTAGTTGGATTGTATTGACCTTAGTGAATGTCGATGTGTCAGATACAGATGGCGGCGTCTTCTCTTTCCCGCAGTGTGTGTAAGGAGCGCCGCTGGGAGTGCACTGACCACCAGTGTGCCGGACTTTGCACCGCAACTGGCGATCCTCATTACATCACCTTCGATGGAAGATCGTTCACCTTCCTGGGAGACTGCCAGTATGTCCTGGCCAGAGAAAACCACGGACTCTTCACCGTCACCACCGAGAACGTGCCGTGTGGCAGCAGTGGGATCACCTGCACCAAGTCTGTAGTGGTGATGATTGGAAATACCATTGTTCACCTTCTGAAAGGTGGGTGAGATGTGGAGAGGGTACCAGAGATGAGTAGGAAAGGGGTTTCAGTGATGGGTAGAAGGTGGGGTACCAGTGATGGTTAGGAGGAGGGTACCAGTAATGGGTATGAGGAGGGTACCAGTGATGGGTAGGAGGAGGGTACCAGTGGTGGGTAAAAGGTGGGGTACAGGTGACGGTTAGGAGGAGGGTACCAGTGATGGATATGAGGAGGGTACCAGTGATGAGTAGGAGGAGGGTACCAGTGGTGGGCAGGGAGGGGTACTGGTGATGGGTAGGTGGAGCACAGGTCATAGGTAGGAGGAGGGTACCAGTGGTGGGTAGGATGAGGAGGGTACCAGTGGTGGGTAGGAGGAGGAGGGTACCGGTGGTGGGTAGGAGGAGGAGGGTACCAGTGGTGGGTAGGAGGAGGAGGGTACCAGTGATGGGTAGGAGGAGGAGGGTACGGAGGAGGGTACCAGTGGTGGGTAGGATTAGGAGGGTACCAGTGATAGGTAGGAGGAGGAGGATACCAATGGTGGGTAGAATGTGGGGTACAGGTGATAGGTAGGAGGAGGAGGGTACCAGTGGTGGGTAGGATTAGGAGGGTACCAGTGGTGGGTAGGAGGAGGAGGGTACCAGTGGTGGGTAGGATTAGGAGGGTACCAGTGGTGGGTAGGAGGAGGAGGGTACCAGTGGTGGGTAGGATTAGGAGGGTACCAGTGGTGGGTAGGATTAGGAGGGTACCAGTGATGGGTAGGAGGAGAAGGGTACCAGTGGTGGGTAGGATTAGGAGGGTACCAGTGGTGGGTAGGATGAGGAGGGTACCAGTGGTGGGTAGGAGGAGGAGGGTACCAGTGGTGGGTAGGAGGAGGAGGGTACCAGTGGTGGGTAGAATGTGTGGTACAGGTGATAGGTAGGGGGAGGGTACCAGTGGTGGGTAGGAGGAGGAGGGTACCAGTGGTGGGTAGGAGGAGGAGGGTACCAGTGGTGGGTAGAATGCGGGGTACAGGTGATAGGTAGGAGGAGGAGGGTACCAGTGGTGGGTAGGAGGAGGAGGGTACCAGTGGTGGGTAGGAGGAGGAGGGTACCAGTGGTGGGTAGAATGCGGGGTACAGGTGATAGGTAGGGGGAGGGTACCAGTGGTGGGTAGGAGGAGGAGGGTACCAGTGGTGGGTAGGAGGAGGAGGGTACCAGTGGTGAGTAGAATGTGGGGTACAGGTGATAGGTAGGAGGAGGAGGGTACCAGTGGTGGGTAGGAGGAGGAGGGTACCAGTGGTGGGTAGGATTGGGAGGGTACCAGTGGTGGGTAGGAGGAGGAGGGTACCAGTGGTGGGTAGAATGTGGGGTACAGGTGATAGGTAGGAGGAGGAGGGTACCAGTGGTGGGTAGAATGTGGGGTACAGGTGATAGGTAGGAGGAGGAGGGTACCAGTGGTGGGTAGGAGGAGGAGGGTACCAGTGGTGGGTAGGAGGAGGAGGGTACCAGTGGTGAGTAGAATGTGGGGTACAAGTGATAGGTAGAAAGGGGATAATCATGAAATATGGATTCTGTAGATGGTCACATGTGTGGCTGACTCTCCCCTCTGGTTGGGTGTGAGCGCCGGAGTAGATCATGCGCGGGCAGACATATTGGGACAGTCCGCATACGATGTATAACGATGGCGGGCGATCTCTCCTCAGGTAAAGAAGTGACGGTGAATGGAGTGGGGGTAAGACTTCCCAAGATGTACAGCGGGAACGGGATTATTCTGGAACAAGCCGGACTCTTCACCATCCTCATCACCCAACTGGGACTCAGCGTTCTGTGGGATGGAGGTGAGCGCCGGCGTAGCGCACATCCTGTGTATATATGTCAGCTCCTCTATATTCATTGTATAAAATCTATGGGTTCCGTTCACACGTGTGTCGGTCTGGATTGTCACGTGTGTGTCGGTCTGGATTGTCACGCGTGTGTCGGTCTGGATTGTCACGCGTGTGTCGGTCTGGATTGTCACGCGTGTGTCGGTCTGGATTGTCACACGTGTGTCGGTCTGGATTGTCACGCGTGTGTCGGTCTGGATTGTCACGCGTGTGTCGGTCTGGATTGTCACACGTGTGTCGGTCTGGATTGTCACAGGCGTGTCGGTCTGGATTGTCACACGCGTGTCGGTCTGGATTGTCACACGTGTGCCGGTCTGGATTGTCACGCGTGTGCCGGCCTGGATTGTGACACGTGTGCCGGTCTGGATTGTCACACGTGTGCCGGTCTGGGGGTTCACGGCATCCCTTGTGTCCGGAACCTTCTCCACATGTGTGTCGGTCTGGATTGTCACGCGTGTGTCGGTCTGGATTGTCACACGTGTGTCGGTCTGGATTGTCACACGTGTGTCGGTCTGGATTGTCACAGGCGTGTCGGTCTGGATTGTCACACGCGTGTCGGTCTGGATTGTCACACGCGTGCCGGTCTGGATTGTCACACGTGTGTCGGTCTGGGTTGTCACGCGTGTGTCGGTCTGGATTGTCACGTGTGTGTCGGTCTGGATTGTCACGCGTGTGTCGGTCTGGATTGTCACACGCGTGTCGGTCTGGATTGTCACACGCGTGTCGGTCTGGATTGTCACACGTGTGCCGGTCTGGATTGTCACACGTGTGTCGGTCTGGATTGTCACACGCGTGTCGGTCTGGATTGTCACACGTGTGCCGGTCTGGATTGTCACGCGTGTGCCGGCCTGGATTGTGACACGTGTGCCGGTCTGGATTGTCACACGTGTGCCGGTCTGGGGGTTCACGGCATCCCTTGTGTCCGGAACCTTCTCCACATGTGTGTCGGTCTGGATTGTCACGCGTGTGTCGGTCTGGATTGTCACACGTGTGTCGGTCTGGATTGTCACACGTGTGTCGGTCTGGATTGTCACAGGCGTGTCGGTCTGGATTGTCACACGCGTGTCGGTCTGGATTGTCACACGCGTGCCGGTCTGGATTGTCACACGTGTGTCGGTCTGGGTTGTCACGCGTGTGTCGGTCTGGATTGTCACGTGTGTGTCGGTCTGGATTGTCACGCGTGTGTCGGTCTGGATTGTCACACGCGTGTCGGTCTGGATTGTCACACGCGTGTCGGTCTGGATTGTCACACGTGTGCCGGTCTGGATTGTCACACGTGTGTCGGTCTGGGTTGTCACGCGTGTGTCGGTCTGGATTGTCACGTGTGTGTCGGTCTGGATTGTCACGCGTGTGCCGGTCTGGGTTGTCACGCGTGTGTCGGTCTGGATTGTCACGTGTGTGTCGGTCTGGATTGTCACGCGTGTGTCGGTCTGGATTGTCACACGCGTGTCGGTCTGGATTGTCACGCGTGTGTCGGTCTGGATTGTCACACGTGTCGGTCCGGATTGTCACACGTGTGTCGGTCCGGATTGTCACGCGTGTATCGGTCCGGATTGTCACGCGTGTGTCGGTCCGGATTGTGACGCGTGTGTCGGTCTGGATTGTCACGCGTGTGTCGGTCTGGATTGTCACACGTGTGCCGGTCTGGATTGTCACTCATGTGCCGGTCTGGATTGTCACTCATGTGCCGGTCTGGATTGTCACGCGTGTGCCGGTCTGGATTGTCACGCGTGTGCCTGCCTGGATTGTCACACGTGTGTCGGTCTGGATTGTCACTCATGTGCCGGTCTGGATTGTCACACGTGTGCCGGTCTGGATTGTGACACGTGTGCCAGTCTGGATTGTCACACGTGTGTCGGTCTGAATTGTCACGCGTGTGCCGGTCTGGATTGTGACACGTGTGCCGGTCTGGATTGTCACGCGTGTGTCGGTCTGGATTGTCTCACGTGTCGGTCTGGATTGTCACGTGTGTGTCGGTCTGGATTGTCACACGTGTGTCGGTCCGGATTGTCACGCGTGTGTCGGTCCGGATTGTCACGCGTGTGTCGGTCCGGATTGTGACGCGTGTGCCGGTCTGGATTGTCACGCGTGTGTCGGTCTGGATTGTCACGCGTGTGCCGGTCTGGATTGTGACACGTGTGCCGGTCTGGATTGTCACGCGTGTGTCGGTCTGGATTGTCACGCGTGTGTCGGTCTGGGTTGTCACGCGTGTGTCGGTCTGGATTGTCACTCATGTGCCGGTCTGGATTGTCACACGCGTGTGTCGGTCTGGATTGTCACGCGTGTGCCGGTCTGGATTGTCACACGTGTGTCGGTCTGGATTGTCACTCATGTGCCGGTCTGGATTGTCACACGCGTGTGTCGGTCTGGATTGTCACGCGTGTGTCGGTCTGGATTGTCACGCGTGTGTCGGTCTGGATTGTCACACGTGTGCCGGTCTGGATTGTCACTCGTGTGCCGGTCTGGATTGTCACGCGTGTGCCGGTCTGGGTTGTCACGCGTGTGTCGGTCTGGATTGTCACACGCGTGTCGGTCTGGATTGTCACACGCGTGTCGGTCTGGATTGTCACACGCGTGTCGGTCCGGATTGTCACGCGTGTGTCGGTCTGGATTGTCACGCGTGTCGGTCCGGATTGTCACGCGTGTGTCGGTCTGGATTGTCACGCGTGTGTCGGTCTGGATTGTCACGCGTGTGTCGGTCTGGATTGTCACACGTGTCGGTCTGGATTGTCACGCGTGTGTCGGTCTGGATTGTCACACGTGTGCCGGTCTGGATTGTCACGCGTGTGTCGGTCTGGGTTGTCACGCGTGTGTCGGTCTGGATTGTCACACGCGTGTCGGTCTGGATTGTCACACGCGTGTCGGTCTGGATTGTCACACGCGTGTCGGTCTGGATTGTCACGCGTGTGTCGGTCCGGATTGTCACGCGTGTGTCGGTCTGGATTGTCACGCGTGTGTCGGTCTGGATTGTCACGCGTGTGCCGGTCTGGATTGTCACACGTGTGCCGGTCTGGATTGTCACGCGTGTGCCTGCCTGGATTGTGACACGTGTGCCGGTCTGGATTGTCACACATGTGTCGGTCTGAATTGTCACGCGTGTGCCGGCCTGGATTGTGACACGTGTGCCGGTCTGGATTGTCACACGTGTGCCGGTCTGGGGGTTCACGGCATCCCTTGTGTCCGGAACCTTCTCCACATGTGTGTCGGTCTGGATTGTCACGCGTGTGTCGGTCTGGATTGTCACACGTGTGTCGGTCTGGATTGTCACACGTGTGTCGGTCTGGATTGTCACTCTTGTGCCGGTCTGGATTGTCACACGCGTGTGTCGGTCTGGATTGTCACACGTGTGTCGGTCTGGATTGTCACACGTGTGTCGGTCTGGATTGTCACTCATGTGCCGGTCTGGATTGTCACACGCGTGTGTCGGTCTGGATTGTCACGCGTGTGTCGGTCTGGGTTGTCACGCGTGTGTCGGTCTGGATTGTCACACGCGTGTCGGTCTGGATTGTGACACGCGTGTCGGTCCGGATTGTCACACGCGTGTGTCGGTCTGGATTGTCACGCGTGTGTCGGTCTGGATTGTCACGCGTGTGTCGGTCCGGATTGTCACTCGTGTGCCGGTCTGGATTGTCACACGTGTGTCGGTCTGGATTGTCACTCATGTGTCGGTCTGGATTGTCACGCGTGTGTCGGTCTGGATTGTCACGCGTGTGTCGGTCTGGATTGTCACACGTGTGCCGGTCTGGATTGTCACTCGTGTGCCGGTCTGGATTGTCACGCGTGTGTCGGTCTGGGTTGTCACGCGTGTGTCGGTCTGAATTATCACACGCGTGTCGGTCCGGATTGTCACGCGTGTCGGTCTGGATTGTCACGCGTGTGCCGGTCTGGATTGTCACACGTGTCGGTCTGGATTGTCACGCGTGTGTCGGTCTGGATTGTCACACGTGTGCCGGTCTGGATTGTCACGCGTGTGTCGGTCTGGATTGTCACGCGTGTGTCGGTCTGGGTTGTCACGCGTGTGTCGGTCTGGATTATCACACGCGTGTCGGTCTGGATTGTCACACGCGTGTCGGTCCGGATTGTCACACGCGTGTCGGTCCGGATTGTCACGCGTGTGTCGGTCTGGATTGTCACGCGTGTGTCGGTCCGGATTGTCACGCGTGTGTCGGTCTGGATTGTCACGCGTGTGTCGGTCTGGATTGTCACGCGTGTGCCGGTCTGGATTGTCACACGTGTCGGTCTGGATTGTCACGCGTGTGTCGGTCTGGATTGTCACACGTGTGTCGGTCTGGGAGATCACGGCATCCCTTGTGTCCGGAACCTTCTCCACACGTGAGCCGGGTCACCTGTACCGGATTCCTGCACCTCACCTATCCTGATAACACGCTTCCTTCCCTCCAGGGACCCGCGTCTACGTCAAACTGGACCCCTCGTTCCGGGGGAGGGTCAGCGGACTGTGCGGGAACTTTGATGGGGACACGGAGAACGATTTCACCAGCCGGCAGGGGATGGTGGAGCCCACGGCCGATCTGTTTGGGAACAGCTGGAGGATGAGCCTGTTGTGTCCGGAGGTTCATGGCGATGACTTTGAGCACCCGTGTACGGTACGGAGGAAACGCGGCGGACGTCCGGTCACACCGCGCACTCCTTATGTACAAGGGGGGGGGGGGATTGCTGGAGAAAGGCGGTGCCAAAATCTGATTGGGGGAGGATGGTGGGACACAGATATGATTGGTGGAAGATGATGGGACAGAGCTGTGATTGGTGGAAGATGGAGGGACAGAGCTGTGATTGGTGGAAGATGGTGGGACAGAGCTGTGATTGGTGGAAGATGGTGGGACAGAGCTGTGATTGGTGGAAGATGGTGGGACAGAGCTGTGATTGGTGGAAGATGGTGGGACAGAGCTGTGATTGGTGGAAGATGGTGGGACAGAGCTGTGATTGGTGGAAGATGGTGGGACAGAGCTGTGATTGGTGGAAGATGGTGGGACAGAGCTGTGATTAGTGGAAGATGGTGGGACAGAGCTGTGATTGGTAGAAGATGGTGGGACAGAGCTGTGATTGGTGGAAGATGGTGGGACAGAGCTGTGATTGGTGGAAGATGGAGGGACAGAGCTGTGATTGGTGGAAGATGGTGGGACAGAGCTGTGATTGGTGGAAGATGGTGGGACAGAGCTGTGATTGGTGGAAGATGGTGGGACAGAGCTGTGATTGGTGGAAGATGGTGGGACAGAGCTGTGATTAGTGGAAGATGGTGGGACAGAGCTGTGATTGGTGGAAGATGGTGGGACAGAGCTGTGATTGGTGGAAGATGGTGGGACAGAGCTGTGATTGGTGGAAGATGGTGGGACAGAGCTGTGATTAGTGGAAGATGGTGGGACAGAGCTGTGATTGGTGGAAGATGGTGGGACAGAGCTGTGATTGGTAGAAGATGGTGGGACAGAGCTGTGATTGGTGGAAGATGATGGGACAGAGCTGTGATTGGTGGAAGATGGTGGGACAGAACTGTGATTGGTGGAAGATGGTGGGACAGAGCTGTGATTGGTGGAAGATGGTGGGACAGAACTGTGATTGGTGGAAGATGGTGGGACAGAACTGTGATTGGTGGAAGATGATGGGACAGAGCTGTGATTGGTGGAAGATGGTGGGACAGAGCTGTGATTGGTGGAAGATGGTGGGACAGAACTGTGATTGGTGGAAGATGGTGGGACAGAGCTGTGATTGGTGGAAGATGATGGGACAGAGCTGTGATTGGTGGAAGATGGTGGGACAGAGCTGTGATTGGTGGAAGATGGTGGGACAGAGCTGTGATTGGTGGAAGATGGGGGGACAGAGCTGTGATTGGTGGAAGATGGTGGGACAGAGCTGTGATTGGTGGAAGATGGTGGGACAGAGCTGTGATTGGTGGAAGATGGTGGGACAGAGCTGTGATTGGTGGAAGATGGTGGGACAGAGCTGTGATTGGTGGAAGATGGTGGGACAGAGCTGTGATTGGTGGAAGATGGTGGGACAGAGCTGTGATTGGTGGAAGATGGTGGGACAGGGCTGTGATTGGTGGAAAATGGTGGGACAGAGCTGTGATTGGTGGAAGATGGTGGGACAGAGCTGTGATTGGTGGAAGATGGTGGGACAGAGCTGTGATTGGTGGAAGATGGTGGGACAGAGCTGTGATTGGTGGAGGATGGTGGGACAGAGCTGTGATTGGTGGAAGATGGTGGGACAGAGCTGTGATTGGTGGAAGATGGTGGGACAGGGCTGTGATTGGTGGAAGATGGTGGGACAGAGCTGTGATTGGGGGAGGATGATGGGACAGAGCTGTGATTGGTGGAAGATGGTGGGACAGAGCTGTGATTGGTGGAAGATGGTGGGACAGAGCTGTGATTGGTGGAAGATGATGGGACAGAGCTGTGATTGGTAGAAGATGGTGGGACAGAGCTGTGATTGGTGGAAGATGGTGGGACAGAGCTGTGATTGGTGGAAGATGGTGGGAAAGAGCTGTGATTGGTGGAAGATGGTGGGACAGAGCTGTGATTGGTGGAAGATGATGGGACAGAACTGTGATTGGTGGAAGATGGTGGGACAGAGCTGTGATTGGTGGAAGATGGTGGGACAGAGCTGTGATTGGTGGAAGATAATGGGACAGAGCTGTGATTGGTGGAAGATGGGGGGACAGAGCTGTGATTGGTGGAAGATGATGGGACAGAGCTGTGATTGGTGGAAGATGGTGGGACAGAGCTGTGATTGGTGGAAGATGGTGGGACAGAGCTGTGATTGGTGGAAGATGGTGGGACAGAGCTGTGATTGGTGGAAGATGGTGGGACAGAGCTGTGATTGGTGGAAGATGGTGGGAGAGAGCTGTGATTGGTGGAAGATGGTGGGACAGAGCTGTGATTGGTGGAAGATGGTGGGACAGAGCTGTGATTGGTGGAAGATGGTGGGACAGAGCTGTGATTGGTGGAAGATGGTGGGACAGAACTGTGATTGGTGGAAAATGGTGGGACAGAGCTGTGATTGGTGGAAGATGATGGGACAGAGCTGTGATTGGTGGAAGATGGTGGGACAGAGCTGTGATTGGTGGAAGATGGTGGGACAGAACTGTGATTGGTGGAAGATGGTGGGACAGAGCTGTGATTGGTGGAAGATGGTGGGACAGAGCTGTGATTGGTGGAAGATGGTGGGACAGGGCTGTGATTGGTGGAAGATGGAGGGACAGAGCTGTGATTGGTGGAAGATGGTGGGACACAGATATGATTGGTGGAAGATGATGGGACAGAGCTGTGATTGGTGGAAGATGGTGGGACAGGGCTGTGATTGGTGGAAGATGGAGGGACAGAGCTGTGATTGGTGGAAGATGGTGGGACAGAGCTGTGATTGGTGGAAGATGGGGGGACAGAGCTGTGATTGGTGGAAGATGGTGGGACAGAACTGTGATTGGTGGAAGATGGTGGGACAGATCTGTGATTGGTGGAAGATGGTGGGACAGAGCTGTGATTGGTGGAAGATGGTGGGACAGAGCTGTGATTGGTGGAAGATGGTGGGACAGGGCTGTGATTGGTGGAAGATGATGGGACAGAGCTGTGATTGGTGGAAGATGGTGGGACAGAGCTGTGATTGGTGGAAGATGGTGGGACAGAGCTGTGATTGGTGGAAGATGGTGGGACAGGGCTGTGATTGGTAGAAGATGGTGGGACAGAGCTGTGATTGGTGGAAGATGGTGGGACAGAACTGTGATTGGTGGAAGATGGGGGGACAGAGCTGTGATTGGTGGAAGATGGTGGGTCAGAGCTGTGATTGGTGGAAGATGGTGGGACAGAGCTGTGATTGGTGGAAGATGGTGGGACAGAGCTGTGATTGGTGGAAGATGGTGGGACAGAGCTGTGATTGGTGGAGGATGGTGGGTCAGAGCTGTGATTGGTGGAAGATGGTGGGACAGAGCTGTGATTGGTGGAAGATGGTGGGACAGAGCTGTGATTGGTGGAAGATGGTGGGACAGAGCTGTGATTGGTGGAAGATGGTGGGACAGAGCTGTGATTGGTGGAAGATGGTGGGACAGAGCTGTGATTGGTAGAAGATGGTGGGACAGAGCTGTGATTGGTGGAAGATGGTGGGACAGAGCTGTGATTGGTGGAAGATGGTGGGACAGAGCTGTGATTGGTGGAAGATGGTGGGACAGAGCTGTGATTGGTGGAAGATGGTGGGACAGAGCTGTGATTGGTGGAAGATGGTGGGACAGAGCTGTGATTGGTGGAAGATGGTGGGACAGAGCTGTGATTGGTGGAAGATGGTGGGACAGAGCTGTGATTGGTGGAAGATGGTGGGACAGAGCTGTGATTGGTGGAAGATGGTGGGACAGAGCTGTGATTGGTGGAAGATGGTGGGACAGAGCTGTGATTGGTGGAAGATGGTGGGACAGAGCTGTGATTGGTGGAAGATGGTGGGACAGAGCTGTGATTGGTGGAAGATGGTGGGACAGAGCTGTGATTGGTGGAAGATGGTGGGACAGATCTGTGATTGGTGGAAGATGGTGGGACAGAGCTGTGATTGGTGGAAGATGGTGGGGCACAGATATCATTGGTGGAAGATGGTGGGACAGAGCTGTGATTGGTGGAAGATGGTGGGACAGAGCTGTGATTGGTGTGGGACAGAGCTGTGATTGGTGGAAGATGGTGGGACAGATCTGTGATTGGTGGAAGATGGTGGGACAGAGCTGTGATTGGTGGAAGATGGTGGGACAGATCTGTGATTGGTGGAAGATGGTGGGACAGATCTGTGATTGGTGGAAGATGGTGGGACAGAGCTGTGATTGGTGAAAGATGGTGGGACAGAGCTGTGATTGGTGGAAGATGGTGGGACAGAGCTGTGATTGGTGGAAGATGGGGGGACAGAGCTGTGATTGGTGGAAGATGGTGGGACAGAGCTGTGATTGGTGGAAGATGGTGGGACAGAGCTGTGATTGGTGGAAGATGGTGGGACAGAGCTGTGATTGGTGGAAGATGGTGGGACAGAGCTGTGATTGGTGGAAGATGGTGGGACAGAGCTGTGATTGGTGGAAGATGGTGGGACAGAGCTGTGATTGGTGGAAGATGGTGGGACAGAGCTGTGATTGGTGGAAGATGGTGGGACAGAGCTGTGATTGGTGGAAGATGGTGGGACAGGGCTGTGATTGGTGGAAGATGGTGGGACAGAGCTGTGATTGGTGGAAGATGGTGGGACAGAGCTGTGATTGGTGGAAGATGGTGGGGCACAGATATCATTGGTGGAAGATGGTGGGACAGAGCTGTGATTGGTGGAAGATGGTGGGACAGAGCTGTGATTGGTGGAAGATGGTGGGACAGAGCTGTGATTGGTAGAAGATGGTGGGACAGAGCTGTGATTGGTGGAAGATGGTGGGACAGAGCTGTGATTGGTGGAAGATGGTGGGACAGAGCTGTGATTGGTGGAAGATGGTGGGACAGAGCTGTGATTGGTGGAAGATGGTGGGACAGAGCTGTGATTGGTGGAAGATGGTGGGACAGAGCTGTGATTGGTGGAAGATGGTGGGACAGAGCTGTGATTGGTGGAAGATGGTGGGACAGAACTGTGATTGGTGGAAGATGGTGGGACAGAGCTGTGATTGGTGGAAGATGGTGGGACAGAGCTGTGATTGGTGGAAGATGGTGGGACAGATCTGTGATTGGTGGAAGATGGTGGGACAGAGCTGTGATTGGTGGAAGATGGTGGGACAGAGCTGTGATTGGTGGAAGATGGTGGGACAGAGCTGTGATTGGTGGAAGATGGTGGGACAGAGCTGTGATTGGTGGAAGATGGTGGGACAGAGCTGTGATTGGTAGAAGATGGTGGGACAGAGCTGTGATTGGTGGAAGATGGTGGGACAGAGCTGTGATTGGTGGAAGATGGTGGGACAGAGCTGTGATTGGTAGAAGATGGTGGGACAGAGCTGTGATTGGTGGAAGATGGTGGGACAGAGCTGTGATTGGTGGAAGATGGTGGGACAGAGCTGTGATTGGTGGAAGATGGTGGGACAGAGCTGTGATTGGTGGAAGATGGTGGGACAGAGCTGTGATTGGTGGAAGATGGGGGGACAGAGCTGTGATTGGTGGAAGATGGTGGGACAGATGTGTGATTGGTGGAAGATGGTGGGACAGAGCTGTGATTGGTGGAAGATGGTGGGGCACAGATATCATTGGTGGAAGATGGTGGGACAGAGCTGTGATTGGTGGAAGATGGTGGGACAGAGCTGTGATTGGTGGAAGATGGTGGGACAGAGCTGTGATTGGTGGAAGATGGTGGGACAGAGCTGTGATTGGTGGAAGATGGTGGCACAGAGCTGTGATTGGTGGAAGATGGTGGGACAGAGCTGTGATTGGTGGAAGATGGTGGGACAGAGCTGTGATTGGTGGAAGATGGTGGGACAGAGCTGTGATTGGTGGAAGATGGTGGGACAGAGCTGTGATTGGTGGAAGATGGTGGGACAGATCTGTGATTGGTGGAAGATGGTGGGACAGAGCTGTGATTGGTGGAAGATGGTGGGACAGAGCTGTGATTGGTGGAAGATGGTGGGACAGAGCTGTGATTGGTGGAAGATGGTGGGGCACAGATATCATTGGTGGAAGATGGTGGGACAGAGCTGTGATTGGTGGAAGATGGTGGGACAGAGCTGTGATTGGTGGAAGATGGTGGGACAGAGCTGTGATTGGTGGAAGATGGTGGGACAGAGCTGTGATTGGTGGAAGATGGTGGGACAGAGCTGTGATTGGTGGAAGATGGTGGGACAGAGCTGTGATTGGTGGAAGATGGTGGGACAGAGCTGTGATTGGTGGAAGATGGTGGGACAGAGCTGTGATTGGTGGAAGATGGTGGGACAGAGCTGTGATTGGTGGAAGATGGTGGGACAGAGCTGTGATTGGTGGAAGATGGTGGGACAGAGCTGTGATTGGTGGAAGATGGTGGGGCACAGATATCATTGGTGGAAGATGGTGGGACAGAGCTGTGATTGGTGGAAGATGGTGGGACAGAGCTGTGATTGGTGGAAGATGGTGGGACAGAGCTGTGATTGGTGGAAGATGGTGGGACAGAGCTGTGATTGGTGGAAGATGGTGGGACAGAGCTGTGATTGGTGGAAGATGGTGGGACAGAGCTGTGATTGGTGGAAGATGGTGGGACAGATCTGTGATTGGTGGAAGATGGTGGGACAGAGCTGTGATTGGGGGAAGATGGTGGGACAGAGCTGTGATTGGTGAAAGATGGTGGGACAGAGCTGTGATTGGTGGAAGATGGTGGGACAGAGCTGTGATTGGTGGAAGATGGGGGGACAGAGCTGTGATTGGTGGAAGATGGTGGGACAGAGCTGTGATTGGTGGAAGATGGGGGGACAGAGCTGTGATTGGTGGAAGATGGTGGGACAGATCTGTGATTGGTGGAAGATGGTGGGACAGAGCTGTGATTGGTGGAAGATGGTGGGACAGAGCTGTGATTGGTGGAAGATGATGGGACAGAGCTGTGATTGGTGGAAGATGGTGGGACAGAGCTGTGATTGGTGGAAGATGGTGGGACAGAGCTGTGATTGGTGGAAGATGGTGGGACAGAGCTGTGATTGGTGGAAGATGGTGGGACAGAGCTGTGATTGGTAGAAGATGGTGGGACAGAGCTGTGATTGGTGGAAGATGGTGGGACAGAGCTGTGATTGGTGGAAGATGGTGGGACAGAGCTGTGATTGGTGGAAGATGGTGGGACAGAGCTGTGATTGGTGGAAGATGGTGGGACAGAGCTGTGATTGGTGGAAGATGGTGGGACAGAGCTGTGATTGGTGGAAGATGGTGGGACAGAGCTGTGATTGGTGGAAGATGGTGGGACAGAACTGTGATTGGTGGAAGATGGTGGGACAGAGCTGTGATTGGTGGAAGATGGTGGGACAGAGCTGTGATTGGTGGAAGATGGTGGGACAGAGCTGTGATTGGTGGAAGATGGTGGGACAGAGCTGTGATTGGTGGAAGATGGTGGGACAGATCTGTGATTGGTGGAAGATGGTGGGACAGAGCTGTGATTGGTGGAAGATGGTGGGACAGAGCTGTGATTGGTGGAAGATGGTGGGACAGAGCTGTGATTGGTGGAAGATGGTGGGACAGAGCTGTGATTGGTGGAAGATGGTGGGACAGAGCTGTGATTGGTGGAAGATGGTGGGACAGATCTGTGATTGGTGGAAGATGGTGGGACAGAGCTGTGATTGGTGGAAGATGGTGGGACAGAGCTGTGATTGGTGGAAGATGGTGGGACAGAGCTGTGATTGGTGGAAGATGGTGGGACAGAGCTGTGATTGGTGGAAGATGGTGGGACAGAGCTGTGATTGGTAGAAGATGGTGGGACAGAGCTGTGATTGGTGGAAGATGGTGGGACAGAGCTGTGATTGGTGGAAGATGGTGGGACAGAGCTGTGATTGGTAGAAGATGGTGGGACAGAGCTGTGATTGGTGGAAGATGGTGGGACAGAGCTGTGATTGGTGGAAGATGGTGGGACAGAGCTGTGATTGGTGGAAGATGGTGGGACAGAGCTGTGATTGGTGGAAGATGATGGGACAGAGCTGTGATTGGTAGAAGATGGTGGGACAGAGCTGTTATTGGTGGAAGATGGTGGGACAGAACTGTGATTGGTGGAAGATGATGGGACAGAGCTGTGATTGGTGGAAGATGGTGGGACAGAGCTGTGATTGGTGGAAGATGGTGGGACAGAGCTGTGATTGGTAGAAGATGGTGGGACAGAGCTGTGATTGGTGGAAGATGGTGGGACAGAGATGTGATTGGTGGAAGATGGTGGGACAGAGCTGTGATTGGTGGAAGATGGGGGGACAGAGCTGTGATTGGTGGAAGATGGGGGGACAGAGCTGTGATTGGTGGAAGATGGTGGGACAGGGCTGTGATTGGTGGGTAGACTGTGGAAAAAGATGGGGGAACCCTAGGGGTAGCCCCAGGTTGGCACAGTAAACAATAAGGATTTGGAAAAATCTATTCTTTATTAGGACATAAACACATACATTGTAAAAGGACATACAAAAATGTTTAAAATCATATAAATGAAACAACATAATATGATGCATCAACGCGTTTCACCGCTAGGCTTCTTCAGGATGCATTTGTTGCAACTAACGAATCCCGAATGCCTCCTGAAGAAGCCTAGCAGAGAAACGCGTTGATATTATGTTGTTTCCTTTTGTATTTCCATTCTCTACGGATGTGGCGTGCTGTCCCCTCATAGTTGGGTAGACGGCGGTATCAGTGAAGTGACCTCCCGTTGTCTTGTGTGTTCCTCTCTCAGGAGAACAGTCACCGGGTCACCTGGGCGAGGAGGAGTTGCGGCGTCCTCATGCAGCCGGTGTTCTTGCCGTGTCACCAGGAGGTCCCCTGCCAGCAGTTCTATGACTGGTGTGTGTACGACGCCTGCGGGTAAGTGACCTCAGAGGGCGGGTTATATTGGGGAGATTTGACGCCACAGACAACTTACCTCTTCTGCTCCCTCAGGTGTGACTCCGGCGGGGACTGCGATTGTCTCTGTACGGCCATCGCCACATACGTGGAGGAGTGTAACCAGCGCGGGATCTACATTCGCTGGAGGACGCAGGATCTGTGCCGTACGTATCTCTGATAGGCCATGCTGAGACTTGTAGTTCCCCCAATAGCAGGAGATTGCTGCATGTATGTACATAGGAGGTCTAACCATCGCTCTCTTCCAGCAATGCAATGTGATAACGGTCTGGTCTATGAAGCCTGTGGGCCGCCGTGTCCCCGCACCTGTAAGAACGCGGCGCAGGAGCCGGAGGAGCGATGTGCGTCTGCGTCCTGCGTGGAGGGCTGCTTCTGTCCGCAGGGGAAGGTCCTGCATGGTGAGCAAACGGCGGCCATTATTAGTGACACCTTCCTACATGAAATGCCGGATACCGAACTCAGTGTGTGAACGCGCAGATAGTCCCCCTGGGTGCAGATAGTCCCCCTGGATGCAGACAGTCCCCCTGGATGCAGATAGTCCCCCTGGGTGCAGATAGTCCCTCTGGGTGCAGATAGTCCCCCTGGGTGCAGATAGTCCCCCTGGGTGCAGATAGTCCCCCTGGGTGCAGATAGTCCTCCTGGGTCCAGATAGTCCTCCTGGGTCCAGATAGTCCCCCTGGGTGCAGATAGTCCTCCTGGGTCCAGATAGTCCTCCTGGGTACAGATAGTCCCCCTGGGTGCAGATAGTCCTCCTGGGTGCAGATAGTCCCCCTGGGTGCAGATAGTCCTCCTGGGTGCAGATAGTCCTCCTGGGTCCAGATAGTCCCCCTGGGTCCAGATAGTCCTCCTGGGTCCAGATAGTCCCCCTGGGTGCAGATAGTCCTCTTGGGTGCAGATAGTCCTCTTGGGTGCAGATAGTCCCCCTGGGTGCAGGTAGTCCTCCTGGGTGCAGATAGTCCCCCTGGGTGCAGATAGTCCCCCTGGGTGCAGATAGTCCTCCTGGGTCCAGATAGTCCTCCTGGGTCCAGATAGTCCCCCTGGGTGCAGATAGTCCTCCTGGGTCCAGATAGTCCCCCTGGGTGCAGATAGTCCTCCTGGGTGCAGATAGTCCCCCTGGGTGCAGATAGTCCTCCTGGGTGCAGATAGTCCTCCTGGGTGCAGATAGTCCTCCTGGGTGCAGATAGTCCCCCTGGGTGCAGATAGTCCTCCTGGATGCAGATAGTCCTCCTGGGTGCAGATAGTCCCCCTGGGTGCAGATAGTCCCCCTGGGTGCAGATTGTCCTTCAGGTTGGTCCTCCTGGGCACAGATAGTCCTTCAGGTTGGTCCTCCTGGGTGCAGATAGTCCCCCTGGGTGCAGATAGTCCCCCTGGGTGCAGATAGTCCTCCTGGGTGCAGATAGTCCCCCTGGGTGCAGATAGTCCTTCAGGTTGGTCCTCCTGGGCACAGATAGTCCTTCAGGTTGGTCCTCCTGGGCACAGATAGTCCTTCAGGTTGGTCCTCCTGGGTGCAGATAGTCCCCCTGGGTGCAGATAGTCCTCCTGGGTGCAGATAGTCCTCCTGGGTGCAGATAGTCCCCCTGGGTGCAGATAGTCCCCCTGGGTGCAGATATTCCTCCTGGATGTAGATAGTCCCCCTGGGTGCAGATAGTCCTTCTGAGTGCAGAAAGTCCTCCTGGGTGCAGATAGTCTTCCTGGGTGCTAATAGTCCTCCTGGATGCAGATAGTCCCCCTGGGTGCAGATATTCCTCCTGGATGTAGATAGTCCCCCTGGGTGCAGATAGTCCTCCTGGGTGTAGATAGTCCCCCTGGGTGCAGATAGTCCCCCTGGGTGTAGATAGTCCTCCTGGGTGCAGATAGTCCTCCTGGGTGCAGATAGTCTTCCTGGGTGCTAATAGTCCTCCTGGATGCAGATAGTCCTCTTGGGCACAGATAGTCCTTCAGGTTGGTCCTCTTGGGTGCAGATAGTCCTCCTGGGTGCAGCAATTCCTCCTGGATGCAGATAGTCCCCCTGGGTGCAGATAGTCCCCCTGGGTGTAGATAGTCCTCCTGGGCACAGATAGTCCTTCAGGTTGGTCCCCCTGGGTGTAGATAGTCCTCCTGGGCACAGATAGTCCTTCAGGTTGGTCCTCCTGGGCACAGATAGTCCTTCAGGTTGGTCCTCCTGGGCACAGATAGTCCTTCAGGTTGGTCCTCCTGGTTGGTCCTCCTGGGTGCAGATAGTCCTCTTGGGTGCAGATAGTCCCCCTGGGTGCAGATAGTCCTTCAGGTTGGTCCTCCTGGGTGCAGATAGTCCTCCTGGGTGCAGATAGTCCCCCTGGGCACAGATAGTCCTTCAGGTTGGTCCTCCTGGGTGCAGATAGTCCCCCTGGGCACAGATAGTCCTTCAGGTTGGTCCTCCTGGGTGCAGATAGTCCTTCAGGTTGGTCCTCCTGGGCACAGATAGTCCTTCAGGTTGGTCCTCCTGGGCGCAGATAGTCCTTCAGGTTGGTCCCCCAGAGCACAGATAGTCCTTCAGGTTGGTCCTCCTGGGCACAGATAGTCCTTCAGGTTGGTCCTCTTGGGTTGTCCTCCAGGGACATACAATATACAGGGATTGATCAGTGTCTCCTCTCTCTCCATCACACAGAGGGAAGGTGTGTGGAACCGTCGGAGTGTCCGTGTTTCTGGGACAATCTTCCATTCCCGGCCGGAGCTGCCGTTCAGCAAGGCTGCCACAACTGGTAGGTCCCTATGTGTCCCCCTCACCCTGTCCTGTCCCGGGGTCCCCACTCGGCTCCTGTCGCCATCCATTCATTTCCATCCCAGGCGGGGGTCATATCTACAGCCAATGCAGGAGATACAGTAAAAGAGCGTTGTCACCCTAGGACAGGAAGTGTGTTAGTGGGAGATGAGGAGAGGGGCGGGGTTTCCGGGTGACAACGCTGCTCCTCCATAGATACAGCGAGTCAGCGTTGTCACCCTAGGACAGGAAGTGTGTTAGTGAGGAGAGGGGCGGGGTTCCGGGTGACAACGCTGCTCCTCCATAGATACAGCGAGTGAGCGTTGTCACCGTAGGACAGGAAGTGTGTTAGTGGGAGATGAGGAGAGGGGCGGGGTTTCCGGGTGACAACCCTTCCCCTTTATAGATACAGCGAGTCAGCGTTGTCACCGTAGGACAGGAAGTGTGTTAGTGAGGAGAGGGGCGGGGTTCCGGGTGACAACGCTGCTCCTCCATAGATACAGCGAGTCAGCGTTGTCACCGTAGGACAGGAAGTGTGTTAGTGAGGAGAGGGGCGGGGGTTCCGGGTGACAACGCTGCTCCTCCATAGATACAGCGAGTCAGCGTTGTCACCGTAGGACAGGAAGTGTGTTAGTGAGGAGAGGGGCGGGGTTCCGGGTGACAACGCTGCTCCTCCATAGATACAGCGAGTCAGCGTTGTCACCATAGGACAGGAAGTGTGTTAGTGAGGAGAGGGGCGGGGTTCCGGGTGACAACGCTGCTCCTCCATAGATACAGCGAGTCAGCGTTGTCACCGTAGGACAGGAAGTGTGTTAGTGAGGAGAGGGGCGGGGTTCCGGGTGACAACGCTGCTCCTCCATAGATACAGCGAGTCAGCGTTGTCACCGTAAGACAGGAAGTGTGTTAGTAAGGGGAGGGGCGGGGTTCCGGGTGACAACGCTGCTCCTCCATAGATACAGCGAGTCAGCGTTGTCACCGTAGGACAGGAAGTGTGTTAGTGAGGAGAGGGGCGGGGTTCCGGGTGACAACACTGCTCCTCCATAGATACAGCGAGTCAGCGTTGTCACCCTAGGACAGGAAGTGTGTTAGTGAGGAGAGGGGCGGGGTTCCGGGTGACAACGCTGCTCCTCCATAGATACAGCGAGTCAGCGTTGTCACCCTAGGACAGGAAGTGTGTTAGTGAGGAGAGGGGCGGGGTTCCGGGTGACAACGCTGCTCCCCCATAGATACAGCGAGTCAGCGTTGTCACCGTAGGACAGGAAGTGTGTTAGTGAGGAGAGGGGCGGGGTTCCGGGTGACAACGCTGCTCCTCCATAGATACATCGAGTCAGCGTTGTCACCGTAGGGCAGGAAGTGTGTTAGTGGGAGAGGGGCGGGGTTTCAGGTGACAACGCTGCTCCTCCATAGATACAGCGAGTCAGCGTTGTCACCCTAGGACAGGAAGTGTGTTAGTGAGGAGAGGGGCGGGGTTCCGGGTGACAACGCTGCTCCTCCATAGATACAGCGAGTCAGCGTTGTCACCCTAGGACAGGAAGTGTGTTAGTGGGGAGAGGGGCGGGGTTCCGGGTGACAACGCTGCTCCTCCATAGATACAGCGAGTCAGCGTTGTCACCGTAGGGCAGGAAGTGTGTTAGTGAGGAGAGGGGCGGGGTTCCGGGTGACAACGCTGCTCCTCCATAGATAAAGCGAGTCAGCGTTGTCACCGTAGGACAGGAAGTGTGTTAGTGAGGAGAGGGGCGGGGTTCCGGGTGACAACCCTTCCCCTTTATAGATACAGCGAGTGAGCCTTGTCACCCTAGGACAGGAAGTGTGTTAGTGAGGAGAGGGGCGGGGTTTCCAGGTGACAACCCTTCCCCTTTATAGATACAGCGAGTCAGCGTTGTCACCCTAGGACAGGAAGTGTGTTAGTGAGGAGAGGGGCGGGGTTCCGGGTGACAACGCTGCTCCTCCATAGATACAGCGAGTGAGCCTTGTCAGCCTAGGACAGGAAGTGTGTTAGTGGGAGATGAGGAGAGGGGCGGGGTTTCCGGGTGACAACCCTTCCCCTTTATAGATAGAGTAAAAGAGCGTTGTCACCCTAGGACAGGAAGTGTGTTAGTGAGGAGAGGGGCGGGGTTCCGGGTGACAACGCTGCTCCTCAATAGATACAGCGAGTCAGCGTTGTCACCGTAGGGAGGGAAGTGTGTTAGTGAGGAGAGGGGCGGGGTTCCGGGTGACAACACTGCTCCTCCATAGATACAGCGAGTCAGCGTTGTCATACTAGGACAGGAAGTGTGTTAGTGAGGAGAGGGGCGGGGTTCCGGGTGACAACGCTGCTCCTCAATAGATACAGCGAGTCAGCGTTGTCACCGTAGGGAGGGAAGTGTGTTAGTGAGGAGAGGGGCGGGGTTCCGGGTGACAACACTGCTCCTCCATAGATACAGCGAGTCAGCGTTGTCACCGTAGGACAGGAAGTGTGTTAGTGAGGAGAGGGGCGGGGTTCCGGGTGACAACACTGCTCCTCCATAGATACAGCGAGTCAGCGTTGTCATACTAGGACAGGAAGTGTGTTAGTGAGGAGAGGGGCGGGGTTCCGGGTGACAACGCTGCTCCTCCATAGATACAGCGAGTCAGCGTTGTCACCGTAGGACAGGAAGTGTGTTAGTGAGGAGAGGGGTGGGGTTCCGGGTGACAACGCTGCTCCTCCATAGATACAGCGAGTCAGCGTTGTCACCGTAGGACAGGAAGTGTGTTAGTGAGGAGAGGGGCGGGGTTCCGGGTGACAACGCTGCTCCTCCATAGATACAGCGAGTCAGCGTTGTCACCGTAGGACAGGAAGTGTGTTAGTGAGGAGAGGGGCGGGGTTCCGGGTGACAACACTGCTCCTCCATAGATACAGCGAGTCAGCGTTGTCACCGTAGGACAGGAAGTGTGTTAGTGAGGAGAGGGGCGGGGTTCCGGGTGACAACACTGCTCCTCCATAGATACAGCGAGTCAGCGTTGTCATACTAGGACAGGAAGTGTGTTAGTGAGGAGAGGGGCGGGGTTCCGGGTGACAACGCTGCTCCTCCATAGATACAGCGAGTCAGCGTTGTCACCGTAGGACAGGAAGTGTGTTAGTGAGGAGAGGGGTGGGGTTCCAGGTGACAACGCTGCTCCTCCATAGATACAGCGAGTCAGCGTTGTCACCGTAGGACAGGAAGTGTGTTAGTGAGGAGAGGGGCGGGGTTCCGGGTGACAACGCTGCTCCTCCATAGATACAGCGAGTCAGCGTTGTCACCGTAGGACAGGAAGTGTGTTAGTGAGGAGAGGGGCGGGGTTCCGGGTGACAACGCTGCTCCTCCATAGATACAGCGAGTCAGCGTTGTCACCGTAGGGCGGGAAGTGTGTTAGTGAGGAGAGGGGCGGGGTTTCCGGGTGACAACGCTGCTCCTCCATAGATACAGCGAGTCAGCGTTGTCACCGTAGGACAGGAAGTGTGTTAGTGAGGAGAGGGGCGGGGTTCCGGGTGACAACGCTGCTCCTCCATAGATACAGCGAGTCAGCGTTGTCACCGTAGGACAGGAAGTGTGTTAGTAAGGAGAGGGGCGGGGTTCCGGGTGACAACGCTGCTCCTCCATAGATACAGCGAGTCAGCGTTGTCACCGTAGGGCGGGAAGTGTGTTAGTGAGGAGAGGGGCGGGGTTTCCGGGTGACAACGCTGCTCCTCCATAGATACAGCGAGTCAGCCTTGTCACCCTAGGACAGGAAGTGTGTTAGTGAGGAGAGGGGCGGGGTTCCGGGTGACAACGCTGCTCCCCCATAGATACAGCGAGTCAGCGTTGTCACCGTAGGGAGGGAAGTGTGTTAGTGAGGAGAGGGGCGGGGTTCCGGGTGACAACGCTGCTCCTCCATAGATACAGCGAGTCAGCGTTGTCACCCTAGGACAGGAAGTGTGTTAGTGAGGAGAGGGGCGGGGTTCCGGGTGACAACGCTGCTCCTCCATAGATACAGCGAGTCAGCGTTGTCACCCTAGGACAGGAAGTGTGTTAGTGAGGAGAGGGGCGGGGTTCCGGGTGACAACGCTGCTCCTCCATAGATACAGCGAGTCAGCGTTGTCACCCTAGGACAGGAAGTGTGTTAGTGAGGAGAGGGGCGGGGTTCCGGGTGACAACGCTGCTCCTCCATAGATACAGCGAGTCAGCGTTGTCACCCTAGGACAGGAAGTGTGTTAGTGAGGAGAGGGGCGGGGTTCCGGGTGACAACGCTGCTCCTCCATAGATACAGCGAGTCAGCGTTGTCACGTAGGACAGGAAGTGTGTTACTGGCGGGATCAGGAAATGGAATGCCTCCAGCACCTCTCGGGGCCGATGATATTTCTCATGGGATTCTCTTCTTGCAGCTCCTGTGTCTCCGGCGTCTGGCGATGTCCCGATGAGCCGTGCTCCGCCTCCCGCTGCGGAAGCGATGAATTCGCCTGTCACCTGAGCGACCGCTGTGTGCCGGGCGCCTGGCTCTGCGACAACGAGGATGACTGCGGGGACGGCTCCGATGAGATCTGCTCCCTGACCTGCGCCCCGCAGGAGTTCCGCTGCGCCAACGGCCAGTGCGTCCCCCTGGGGCACCGATGCGACGGCAGAGCCGACTGCGCCGATCACTCGGACGAATGGGGGTGCCCCGCCCCGGCCTGCAGCAGCTCCGAGTTCCGCTGCGCCAACGGCCGCTGCATCCCGCTCTCTCACGTCTGTGACGGCGACCTGGACTGCGGATTCGCCGATGACTCCGACGAATCAGGTGACACAGACAGGTCCTCTTTTTTTGGGGTCTGTTTTCCAATTTTATTGTTGTTGTGATTTTTGTGTCTTCGTCATTTCCCTTTGGGATTAATAAAGTTTTCTGAATCTCATTGGTTGATGTGGATGAGAAAGTTCTTGTGGGCGGAGCAGCATGGACCGGCCTGTGGTCTGACGTCACTGAGATCAGAGAGCTGGAACTCCACCCTTCATCTGACCGCACTGAGATCAGAAAGGTGGAACTCCGCCCATCATCTGACGTCACTGAGATCAGAAAGGTGGAACTCCGCCCATCATCTGACCGCACTGAGATCAGAGAGGTGGAACTCCGCCCATCATCTGACCGCACTGAGATCAGATCAGAGAGGTGGAACTCCGCCCCTTCATCTGACCGCACTGAGATCAGAGAGCTGGAACTCCGCCCATCATCTGACCGCACTGAGATCAGAGAGGTGGAACTCCGCCCATCATCTGACCGCACTGAGATCAGATCAGAGAGGTGGAACTCCGCCCATCATCTGACTGCACTGAGATCAGAGAGGTGGAACTCCGCCCTTCATCTGACCGCACTGAGATCAGAGAGGTGGAACTCCGCCCATCATCTGACCGCACTGAGATCAGAGAGGTGGAACTCCGCCCATCATCTGACGTCACTGAGATCAGAGAGGTGGAACTCCGCCCATTATCTGACCACACTGAGATCAGAGAGGTGGAACTCCGCCCTTCATCTGACGTCACTGAGATCAGAGAGGTGGAACTCCGCCCATCATCTGACCGCACTGAGATCAGAGAGGTGGAACTCCGCCCATCATCTGACGTCACTGAGATCAGAGAGGTGGAACTCCGCCCATCATCTGACCGCACTGAGATCAGAGAGGTGGAACTCCGCCCTTCATCTGACCGCACTGAGATCAGAGAGGTGGAACTCCGCCCATCATCTGACCGCACTGAGATCAGAGAGGTGGAACTCCGCCCTTCATCTGACCGCACTGAGATCAGAGAGGTGGAACTCCGCCCATCATCTGACCGCACTGAGATCAGAGAGGTGGAACTCCGCCCTTCATCTGACCGCACTGAGATCAGAGAGGTGGAACTCCGCCCATCATCTGACCGCACTGAGATCAGAGAGGTGGAACTCCGCCCATCATCTGACCGCACTGAGATCAGAGAGGTGGAACTCCGCCCTTCATCTGACCGCACTGAGATCAGAGAGGTGGAACTCCGCCCATCATCTGACCGCACTGAGATCAGAGAGGTGGAACTCCGCCCTTCATCTGACGTCACTGAGATCAGAGAGGTGGAACTCCGCCCATCATCTGACGTCACTGAGATCAGAGAGGTGGAACTCCGCCCATCATCTGACGTCACTGAGATCAGAGAGGTGGAACTCCGCCCCTTCATCTGACGTCACTGAGATCAGAGAGGTGGAACTCCGCCCTTCATCTGACCGCGCTGAGATCAGAGAGGTGGAACTCCGCCCATCATCTGACCGCACTGAGATCAGAGAGGTGGAACTCCGCCCTTCATCTGACGTCACTGAGATCAGAGAGGTGGAACTCCGCCCATCATCTGACGTCACTGAGATCAGAGAGGTGGAACTCCGCCCTTCATCTGACGTCACTGAGATCAGAGAGGTGGAACTCCGCCCTTCATCTGACCACACTGAGATCAGAGAGGTGGAACTCCGCCCTTCATCTGACGTCACTGAGATCAGAGAGGTGGAACTCCGCCCATCATCTGACGTCACTGAGATCAGAGAGGTGGAACTCCGCCCGCCATGAAATCAATTGTCCTCTTCTGTCTGTCTCCACCATCTAGGCTGCTCCCCAGGCTGCAGTTCCGCGCACTTCCAATGCTCGCTGGGAAAGTGCGTCCCCTATGTCCACCGCTGTGACGGCCATGACGACTGCGGGGACCTCAGCGACGAGAGAGGCTGCCTCTGCCAGACCAGCCAGTTCCAGTGTCCAGACGGGCTGTGCGTGCCGAGGGGGAAGGTGTGCGACGGTCTCAGCGACTGCGCCAATGGAACAGATGAGGCCGTCTGCTCAGGTAAGTCGGTCCAATCTACGAAAACAACCAATGGCATTCCAGGACAGGGAGGGGGTCGGATTTTGCTTGGATGGCCCCTTCACATTTCTGTACCAAGTATTTTATCTTCTATATCTGATTTTTTGGGGGGTGTCCACATGGGAGCCGAAGAAGGTTCCGGGTCTTAGTGGAAGTCAGGATATCATAGTTGGCTCCTGTGTAGTTCCTATCTCTGTATTATTGTAGGGTCGGGGACGGGTCCTCCTGGGTTCCGGGTCTTAGTGGTAGTCATTGTTGGCTCCTGTGTAGAATCTATCTTTGTATTATTGTAGGGTCGGGGACGTGTCCTCCTGGGTTCCGGTCTTAGTAGTGGTCATTGTTGGCTCCTGTGTAGAATCTATCTCTGTATAATTGTAGGGTCGGGGACGGGTCCTCCTGGGTTCCGGTCTTAGTAGTAGTCATTGTTGGCTCCTGTGTAGAATCTATCTCTGTATTATTGTAGGGTCGGGGACGTGTCCTCCTGGGTTCCGGGTCTTAGTGGTAGTCATTGTTGGCTCCTGTGTAGAATCTATCTCTGTATTATTGTAGGGTCGGGGACGTGTCCTCCTGGGTTCCGGGTCTTAGTGGTAGTCATTGTTGGCTCCTGTGTAGAATCTATCTCTGTATTATTGTAGGGTCGGGGACGTGTCCTCCTGGGTTCCGGGTCTTAGTGGTAGTCATTGTTGGCTCCTGTGTAGAATCTATCTTTGTATTATTGTAGGGTCGGGGACGTGTCCTCCTGGGTTCCGGGTCTTAGTGGTAGTCATTGTTGGCTCCTGTGTAGAATCTATCTCTGTATAATTGTAGGGTCGGGGACGGGTCCTCCTGGGTTCCGGTCTTAGTAGTAGTCATTGTTGGCTCCTGTGTAGAATCTATCTCTGTATTATTGTAGGGTCGGGGACGGGTCTTAGTGGTAGTCATTGTTGGCTCCTGTGTAGAATCTATCTCTGTATAATTGTAGGGTCGGGGACGGGTCCTCCTGGGTTCCGGTCTTAGTAGTAGTCATTGTTGGCTCCTGTGTAGAATCTATCTCTGTATTATTGTAGGGTTAGGGACGTGTCCTCCTGGGTTCCGGTCTTAGTAGTAGTCATTGTTGGCTCCTGTGTAGAATCTATCTTTGTATTATTGTAGGGTCGGGGACGTGTCCTCCTGGGTTCCGGGTCTCAGTGGCAGTCATTGTTGGCTCCTGTGTAGAATCTATCTCTGTATTATTGTAGGGTTAGGGACGTGTCCTCCTGGGTTCCGGTCTTAGTAGTAGTCATTGTTGGCTCCTGTGTAGTTCCTATCTCTGTATTATTGTAGGGTCAGGGACGTGTCCTCCTGGGTTCCGGGTCTTAGTGGCAGTCATAGTTGGCTCCTGTGTAGAATCTATCTCTGTATTATTGTAGGGTCGGGGACGTGTCCTCCTGGGTTCCGGGTCTTAGTGGTAGTCATTGTTGGCTCCTGTGTAGAATCTATCTCTGTATTATTGTAGGGTTAGGGACGTGTCCTCCTGGGTTCCGGTCTTAGTAGTAGTCATTGTTGGCTCCTGTGTAGTTCCTATCTCTGTATTATTGTAGGGTCAGGGACGTGTCCTCCTGGGTTCCGGGTCTTAGTAGTAGTCATTGTTGGCTCCTGTGTAGAATCTATCTCTGTATTATTGTAGGGTCGGGGACGTGTCCTCCTGGGTTCCGGGTCTTAGTGGTGGTTGGTCTATCATTGTTGGCTCCTGTGTAGTTCCTATCTCTGTATTATTGTAGGGTCGGGGACGTGTCCTCCTGGGTTCCGGTCTTAGTGGTAGTCATTGTTGGCTCCTGTGTAGAATCTATCTCTGTATTATTGTAGGGTCGGGGACGGGTCCTCCTGGGTTCCGGGTCTCAGTGGCAGTCATTGTTGGCTCCTGTGTAGAATCTATCTCTGTATTATTGTAGGGTTAGGGACGTGTCCTCCTGGGTTCCGGTCTTAGTAGTAGTCATTGTTGGCTCCTGTGTAGTTCCTATCTCTGTATTATTGTAGGGTCAGGGACGTGTCCTCCTGGGTTCCGGGTCTTAGTGGCAGTCATAGTTGGCTCCTGTGTAGAATCTATCTCTTTATTATTGTAGGGTTAGGGACGTGTCCTCCTGGGTTCCGGTCTTAGTAGTAGTCATTGTTGGCTCCTGTGTAGAATCTATCTCTGTATTATTGTAGGGTCGGGGACGGGTCCTCCTGGGTTCCGGGTCTTAGTGGTAGTCATTGTTGGCTCCTGTGTAGAATCTATCTCTGTATAATTGTAGGGTCGGGGACGGGTCCTCCTGGGTTCCGGTCTTAGTAGTAGTCATTGTTGGCTCCTGTGTAGAATCTATCTCTGTATTATTGTAGGGTTAGGGACGTGTCCTCCTGGGTTCCGGTCTTAGTAGTAGTCATTGTTGGCTCCTGTGTAGAATCTATCTTTGTATTATTGTAGGGTCGGGGACGTGTCCTCCTGGGTTCCGGGTCTCAGTGGCAGTCATTGTTGGCTCCTGTGTAGAATCTATCTCTGTATTATTGTAGGGTTAGGGACGTGTCCTCCTGGGTTCCGGTCTTAGTAGTAGTCATTGTTGGCTCCTGTGTAGTTCCTATCTCTGTATTATTGTAGGGTCAGGGACGTGTCCTCCTGGGTTCCGGGTCTTAGTGGTAGTCATTGTTGGCTCCTGTGTAGAATCTATCTCTGTATTATTGTAGGGTTAGGGACGTGTCCTCCTGGGTTCCGGTCTTAGTAGTAGTCATTGTTGGCTCCTGTGTAGTTCCTATCTCTGTATTATTGTAGGGTCAGGGACGTGTCCTCCTGGGTTCCGGGTCTTAGTAGTAGTCATTGTTGGCTCCTGTGTAGAATCTATCTCTGTATTATTGTAGGGTCGGGGACGTGTCCTCCTGGGTTCCGGGTCTTAGTGGTGGTTGGTCTATCATTGTTGGCTCCTGTGTAGTTCCTATCTCTGTATTATTGTAGGGTCGGGGACGTGTCCTCCTGGGTTCCGGTCTTAGTGGTAGTCATTGTTGGCTCCTGTGTAGAATCTATCTCTGTATTATTGTAGGGTCGGGGACGGGTCCTCCTGGGTTCCGGGTCTCAGTGGCAGTCATTGTTGGCTCCTGTGTAGAATCTATCTCTGTATTATTGTAGGGTTAGGGACGTGTCCTCCTGGGTTCCGGTCTTAGTAGTAGTCATTGTTGGCTCCTGTGTAGTTCCTATCTCTGTATTATTGTAGGGTCAGGGACGTGTCCTCCTGGGTTCCGGGTCTTAGTGGCAGTCATAGTTGGCTCCTGTGTAGAATCTATCTCTGTATTATTGTAGGGTTAGGGACGTGTCCTCCTGGGTTCCGGTCTTAGTAGTAGTCATTGTTGGCTCCTGTGTAGCTTCTATCTCTTTATTATTGTAGGGTCAGGGACGTGTCCTCCTGGGTTCTGGGTCTGCAGAGATGGGTTGTGTATCAGAAGACAGAGGCGTTGTGACGGGACACCCGATTGCACAGATGGATCGGATGAGGAGATGGAAGATTGTTCCCCGCTGCACCCGGAGCCAACGCCGTCCACACACAGCACAACCCCAGGTGACCTTCCTGCATTTATTTATCTCCAGTTTTATTTTAGAACAATTGGATTATTCGGTCTCTTTGGTGACGCCATCGATGACCGTCGTGTACAGTATATTGTATTGTGAGTTTAGTTGTTGGCAGTCGGTCACACATGATGAGGATATTGTACGGAGAACACGGACATTTCTGTAGGGCCCAGACATATAGACACACATGTTCCGAGGTCAGGATTGGTGGAAGGAGATGGAGTCAGGAATGGGATTTTAGGAGCACCTGGTTGGCACCTTCTCAGACTCCATACTGTTGGTGTTCCTGAGGGGATTTAAACCAGAACCCCGCTGCTACACGACAAGAGTGGCGCTGTACTACATATATGTTGGGTAATGTTATGACATCACTGAACATGGGAAACATTTCATTGGTTGAGTCTTTATAATACGACGATAGAACAGATCAGACGCTCCTCAGCAGGGCTGCTGTTAGAAATCATGGGGCACCATACAGCCTACCTGATAGCCCCCCCATCATGGGGCACCATACAGGCTACCTGATAGGCCCCCCATCATACGGCACCATACAACCTACCTTATAGCCCCCCCCATTATATGGCACCCTACCTGATAGGCCCCCCATCATACGGCACCATACAACCTACCTTATAGGCCCCCCCATTATATGGCACCCTACCTGATAGGGCCCCCTATCATACGGCACCATACAGCCTACCTTATAGGGCCCCCCCATTATACGACACCATACACCCTACCTGATAGGGCCCCCCCATTATGGGGCAACATACAGCCTACCTGATAGGCCCCCCCCATCATGGGGCACCATACAGCCTACCTGACACCCCCCCCCCCAGCCTGGGTAGATGTGTGGGTGCAGGTTTATGGCTCCAGCCACACGGACACACCACCCACCGCACCTGTGTGAATGAGCCCTTAGCTATGCTTTTTTTTTATTATTATCTACAATTTTATTTGACTTGAAATTTTTTACATTTTTAATAAACTTAGTGTGGGGGAGGGGAGAACTTTGGTGAAATATCAGGAGTCTAAAGACTTATGTTAGAGAAAGAGAATGAGGACACGGATCCCCAATCCTTAAGCCTCAGCTGCTCTGTACTTTCCCCAACTTGTTCATTCCCCAACTTATTTGGGGTAGGCGGTACACTTTGGTGGGGGTGGGTCAGCCACGCCTCCCGACCCTTGACCTCTGGAACCCCGCCTTCTGACCTTTGACCTCTGGGGGAGGTCCCTATTCCAATTCCTGAGTCCTAGTCTTATTCTTTAAGGGGAAACCCTAACCATAATCTTTAAACCTAACCAAAACCTTTATCTTAACCCTAGCCCTAACCCTAACCTTTATCTTAACCCTAACCCTAACCTTTATCTTAACCCTAACCCTAGCCCTAACCTTTATCTTAACCCTATCCCTTAACTTAACCCTAACCTAACCTTTATCTTAGCCCTAACCCTAGCCCTAACCTTTATCTTAACCCTAACCCTAGCCCTCACCCTAATCTTTACCCTAACCTTTATCTTAACCTTAACCCTAGCCCCAACCATAGCCCTTACCTTAACCCTAACCCTTATCCTAACCCTAACCTTTATCTTAGCCCTAAACCTAACCCTAACCCTAGCCCTAACCCTAACCTTTAAACCTAACTTTTTATTCACAAACTGAAGCATAGTAAACTTATTACTGGGGTGCAGTTACTGGAACTGATCCCCCTGTGGCTCCCCCCTGCAGCAGCTGACAGCCGGTGGGAGGGAGAATCCGGCGGCGCTGCAAGAGGGGGGAGTGCTGAACTTGGAGTTTCCGGGATCATTAAGCTGCCCGGACTCTCCCTGTTGAACTGACATGCCCCCATACAGGAGGGATGGTGCTACCCCCTTCTCCTCATTATCTATGACTAAGAAGGATCTATTGTAATGGTTTCCCGTTTTTGCTACCCTAGGCGGTGCATCCGTCTTCCGCTGTGGCCGTTATGAGTTCCGCTGTGGCAGTGGCGAATGCAGACCCCGTGGCTGGCTCTGCGATAACGAGGTGGACTGTATGGACGGCAGCGATGAAGACGATTGTAACAGGAGCTGCGATCTGGACCACTTCAAGTGCTCGCTGAGCGGGGAGTGTGTGGGGTACAGCCAACTGTGCGACGGGGTCCCACACTGCCGCGACCAATCAGACGAGAGCATGGACAACTGCGGTAAGTCACATGACCATGATATTATAGTGACATCCCAGCATAAAATTGTGAAAAAAATGTAATAACGGAAGAGTCTGAGCCCCATGTCCTGACCAATCACAGTAATCCTGGAGGTTCCGGATTGGTGCTATTCTGTACATTTCTATTGGCAGGTTCCACTCAGATCCCGCCCTGTCCCGGGCACTTCATCTGCGCTAACAGGATGTGTGTGAACATCTCTGTGGTATGTGATGGCTCTCCGGACTGTCCACAGGGAGAGGATGAGAAGACATGCGGTGAGATTTGGGGTGTTCCCTAGGCGTAGGATGGTAGTGATAAGGGGGGTGGGGTGGTGACTCTAGTAATGATTTGTTGGTGAAATGGAGGGTGAGGGTTGGTGGAATGGGAGGGTGGGTTGGTGACTCTGGGAATGGTTTGGTAGTGAGATTGGGGGGGGACGGGGGGGGGACTCTGGTAATGGTTTGGTGGAAAGATGGGGGGTGGGGTGGGTTGGTGACTTTGGTAACAGTCTGGTGGTGAGATGGGGGGGGGGGTAGTGGTTCTGGTAATGGTTTGATGGTGAGATGAGGGGGGGTTGGTTTTGTGACTCTGGTACAGTAATGGTATGGTGGTGAAATTGGGGTGAGATGGGAGTGTGGGTTGGTGACTCTGGTAATGGTTTGGTAGTGAGATGGGGGAAGGGGGGTTGGTGACTCTGGTAGTGGTTTGATGGTGAGATGGGGCGATTAGTGACTCTGGTAATGATTTAGTGGTAAAATGGGGGGGATAGGTTGGTAACTCTGGTAATGGTTTTGTGGAAAGATGGGGGGTGGGGTGGGATGTTGACTCTGGTAATGGTTTGGTGGTGAAGTGTAGGGAGGAGGGGGAGTTCCCTAGTGGTGGTATGGTGGTGATATGGGGAGTTCCCTGGTGGTGAGATGTAGGGAGGAGATCTGTGGCAATGGTATGGGGGTGAAATGCTGTAGAGGGGGTAAGATCTTGGAAAGAGGTCCCTGGTGGCAGTATAGTGGTGAAATGTGGGGAAGAGGGGGAGTTCCCTGGTGGTTGCATGGTGGTGAGATGGGTGAAGTCCCCAGTGGTGACATGGTGGTGGGATGGGGGAGTCCCCAGTGGTGACATGGTGGTGGGATGGGGGAGTCCCTGGTGGTGGTATGGTGGTGGGATGGTGGGGTCCCTGGTGGTGGTATTCTGCTGAAATGTGGGGAGGAGGGGGGGTCCCCATTGGTGGTATGGTGGTGGGATGGGGGAGTTCCCTGGTGGTGGTATTTTGGTGAGATGTGGGTGGGAGGTCCATGTTGATGGTGAGATGCAGAAGATGTTCCTGGCAATAGCACAGTGTTGAGAAGTGGGGATGGGGGGAGTTACCTGTTGAGAAGTGGGGATAGGGGGGTCGGTGTTGAGAAGTGGGGAGGGGGGGTCGGTGTTGAGAATTGGGGATGGGGGGTCGGTGTTGAGAAGTGGGGATGGGGGGTTGGTGTTGAGAAGTGGGGATTGGGGGTCAGTATTGAGAAGTGGGGGTGGGGGGTTGATGTTGAGAAGTGGGGTGGGGGGGCATGTTGAGAAGTGGGGGTGGGGGGGTCGGTGTTGAGAAGTGGGGATGGGGGGGTCGGTGTTGAGAAGTGGGGATGGGGGGTCGGTGTTGAGAAGTGGGGGTGGGGGGGTCGGTGTTGAGAAGTGGGGATGGGGGGTCGGTGTTGAGAAGTGGGGGTGGGGGGGTCGGTGTTGAGAAGTGGGGTGGGGGGGTCGGTGTTGAGAAGTGGGGATGGGGGGTTGGTGTTAAGAAGTGGGGGTCAGTGTTGAGAAGTGGGGATGGTGGAGGGGTCCCTGGCATGGCATTGCTATAGTACACTATTATATTCCAGATGGAAATATGTAGATTATAGATGATCACTGTGATCGATCTTCTATCCTGTATGTGAGAAATGATTATGTAGTTGAGGCAATGTTGTTGTGATTATGAGTCCCGTAACCGGAGAACCGAAATGGGTCACCGGAGCTTCTTCAGCATCTTCCTTACGTGTTTCGTCTCTAATATCCGGTCTGTAGTTCTGACCTATTCTGCATCATCAGAATCCTCTCTGAGATGGATCCACCTGTAACTGATGTCTCCCTCCTGTAGAGAGAATTTCGGTGACCGTCCCCCCCTCCCTCCAGGAGAATCAGACCTCCACCATCTGCCCCGAGTACTCCTGCCCGGATGGACGATGTCTGATGTTCAAGCAGGTAGAGTGAAGAAAGTCGTTTGCATGGAAGGTTCTCGGAATTTCCTCCACCTGTCCTTCATCTTCTCTCTTCTCTGTCCTCAGGTGTGTAATGGAATCTCGGATTGTGGAGAGGAGTCTTCTGGTTGGGTGGCGGCAGACGAGGGGGAATGCGGTTTCTGGAGCCCATGGGGTGGATGGAGCGAATGCAGTCAATCATGTGGTCCCGGCATGCAGACCAGGAGGAGAGTGTGCACCAATCCGACTGGAGATATCCTGAGGCAGTGCAGGGGGGAGCCAAATGAGGACCAGCAGTGCTTCTCCGTGTCCTGTCCAGGTAAGGAGTGTGCCCCCCGCTGGTCATTGATGGGGCGCCCATGGTCGTATTCGTCTCTGTCTCTCCCCGTCTTATGCTTTTCACAATATATTGAAGGACCAGAGGAGGGTGGATGGCAGATAGAGAGCTCGGGGTCCGCCAGTTGGGGTAACCTGGAAGTGCGCAGTGACATCATTTAGTGTCTAGAAGGGTAGATGAGGCACAGCCAGGGGTCTGACACCCTCAATCCATTAGTGTCTAGAAGGGCAGATGGGGTACAGCCCAGAGGTCTGACACCCTCAGTCATTTAATGTCTAGAAGGGTAGATGGGGTACAACCCGGGGTCTGACACCCTCAGTCATTTTGTGTCTAGAAGGGTAGATGGTGTACAGCCCGGGGTCTGACACCCTCAGTCATTTTGTGTCTAGAAGGGTAGATGGGGTACAGCCCGGGGTCTGACACCCTCAGTCATTTAGTGTCTGGAAGGGTAGATGGGGTACAGCCAGGGGTCTGACACCCTCAGTCATTTAGTGTCTGGAAGGGTAGATGGGGTACAACCCGGGGTCTGACACCCTCAGTCATTTTGTGTCTAGAAGGGTAGATGGGGTACAGCCCGGGGTCTGACACCCTTAGTCATTTAGTGTCTGGAAGGGCAGATGGGGTACAGCCCGGGGTCTGACACCCTTAGTCATTTAGTGTCTGGAAGGGCAGATGGGGTACAGCCCGGGGTCTGACACCCTTAGTCATTTAGTGTCTGGAAGGGCAGATGGGGTACAGCCCGGGGTCTGACACCCTTAGTCATTTAGTGTCTAGAAGGGTCTATGGGGTACAGCCAGGGGTCTGACACCCTCAGTCATTTAGTGTCTGGAAGGGCAGATGGGGTACAGCCCGGGGTCTGACACCCTTAGTCATTTAGTGTCTGGAAGGGCAGATGGGGTACAGCCCGGGGTCTGACACCCTTAGTCATTTAGTGTCTAGAAGGGTCGATGGGGTACAGCCCGGGGTCTGACACCTTTATTCATTTAGTGTCTGGAAGGGCAGATGGGGTAAGATGAGCTTTATTGTTCCTTATAGATGACATCTGCCATTCTTTGACTCTTCTTGTCCTCGTTGTCTCTTGGCAGTGGACGGTTCCTGGACTGAATGGACAACGTGGTCAAACTGTACCCAAGACTGCAGCGGGGTGGTGATCCGCCGAAGGGAGTGCACTCCACCACAAAACCGGGGGCGCCACTGCTCTGAGCTTCCACAATCCTCACCTGTATCTCTGGAGATTGGTAAGATGGGTTGAGGCGTTGGTGAGGAGGATTCTGCGAATCATTTTCTAATCAAGCGCAATCTTAACCTCTTTGCCACCGCGCCATAAACAAAATACATCTACAGCGCGGTCGAGTTGTTCTGGGAGGACGTCCCTGGGACGTCCTCCCAGAATCCTCCTCTCGCGCGCCCCCTGGGGCGCGCTCCCGGAATCATCCGTGAGCGCCGGGTCTAGAAGACCCGGCGCATCACAGATCGTGGTAAATTGCCGCTGATAGCGGCCATTTACCACGTGATCGCTTTGTCAAATGACGGAGCGATCACTTGTAAACAAACCGGTTCCTCCCTCTCGTCTCTGTACCGATCGGTACAGTGTGAGAGGAGAGGGGGGAGAGCGGAAGCACCAGCAGCTGCTGTGGGCTGGATCTGTGACAAATGCAGTCACAGATCCATCCCTCCCTCCCTGTGCAATACTCTGCAATACCCCCCATACTCTGAAATACCCCCAATACTCTGCAATACCCCCAATACTCTGCAATACCCCCAATACTCTGCAATACCACCAATACTCTGCAATACCCCCAATACTCTGCAATACCCCCAATACTCTGCAATACCCCCCATACTCTGCAATACCCCCAATACTCTGCAATACCACCAATACTCTGCAATACCCCCAATACTCTGCAATACCCCCCATACTCTGCAATACCTCCAATACTCTGCAATACCCCCAATACTCTGCAATACCCCCAATACTCTGCAAAACCACCAATACTCTGCAATACCCCACAATACTCTGCAATACCACCAATACTCTGCAATACCACCAATACTCTGCAATACCACCAATACTCTGCAATACCCACAATACTCTGCAATACCCCACAATACTCTGCAATACCCCCAATACTCTGCAATACCCCTAATACTCCTGCAATACCCGCTAATATGACAGAAACAAGATTTTTTTATTTTTTTTACAGAATTTTCAGTGTTTTTTCTTTTATAGCGCAAACAATAAAAACGCAGAGGTGATCAAATACCGCCAAAAGAAAGCTCTATTTGTGGGAAAAAAAGGACAAAAATTTCAGATAGGCATGTTGTATGACTGAGTAATTGTCATTCAAATTGTGAGAGCACCGAAAGCTGAAAATTGGTCTGGTTAGGAAGGGGGTTTAAGTGCCCAGTGGTCAAGTGGTTAAGGAAATGCAGTTGATTCAGAAGAGGCAGGAAACCTTTAAAAAACATTGTCCAATTTGCCTGCCTTAGAATTGAGTTGGCCAGACCTAATTCCTGAAGAAGTCTATGCCACGTAGTCGCAGCTCTAATGCCGCGTACACACGGTCGTTTTATGTGATGAAAAAAAATGACGTTTTTAAAAACGTCACTTTAATTGACCGTGTGTGGGGGAAAACGTCGTTTTATGTCTTCTAAAAAACGACCAAAAAAAATTTAAGCATGCTTCAATTTTATGTGTCGTTTTTCAAAACGTCGTTTTTGACTTCACAGAAATTGACCGTGTGTAGCAAAAACGTCGTTTAAAACGACGTTTTTTCACCCGCGCATGCCCAGAAGCTAGTTATGAAGCAAGCTTCAATGGAAAAAGTGGTGAGAACGTAACCTCGCTTTGCTAGAACATTGTGAGAAAAACGATGGTGTGTAGGCAACTTCGTCTTTGAAAATTGAAGTTTCAAAAACGTCATTTTTTACTTCACAGAAAATGTCGTTTTTTTTTCATCACATAAAGTGATGGTGTGTACGGGGCATTAGGATGCATTTCTGTATTTTGAAGTTAAACCTCTTTTCCTCCAGAAGCAGAGTTCCCCATGTCAACTGTAATGACCTTAAAGTGAATAAAGCTGCATAAAGTTTACTCTTTGGACCATTTCATGGCGATCATATCCCTCATCATCATCATCCCTCATCATCCCTCATCATCCCTCATCATCATCCATAAGGATCATATCCCTCTTTGTCGTCATCCATTGTGATCATATCCCTCATCATCATCATCATCATCATCATCATCCATTGTGATCATATCCCTCATCATCCATTGTGATCATATCCCTCATCATCCATTGTGATTCTGTCGCTTATCCTAATCATCCATTGTGATCCTGTCGCTCATCCTCTGTGAGGGAAATTCACCTGAGACCACACTCTGGATCAAGTTTAAAAGTTGTCTTTATTGACTCGTACAAGGAGACAAGTTACAACAATAGGACAGATATTTGCCTATTGGTTCTGAGCGCCTTCCACCCGTGCAATAGGGCTGCATAGACAAACAGACAGCCTGATAGACACCTATCTGAACAGATAATTGCCCACTGGTTCTATGACCCGTGCAATAGGGCAGCATACATAGAGTTCAGCCTCATGGGCTCCTATCTGACTTGTCTGTCTAACATTTGTAAAACTTGCATTTATATACCCTTACAAGCCTTATCTTAGCAACCTCTCCTAGATATGATTGGTTGCTAAGATCTACGTCAATGTAACACCTGTCCTACAATCAGACAAACTTAATTATTCCCAGAATTCCTATATGTTCATTAACTACTTCAATACCGCACACCGTCATATGACGTCCACAAAGGGGATCTCCCATCCCGGCGATCCTGCGCACCATAAGAACGATCATAGCGGTGGTTCCGCCACTTGGTCGTTCTTATAGGCGGTGGGAGGGGACACCCCCCTCCCGCTGCCATCCGGTGCTTCTCCGGGCTCCCCGTGCCATCGGGGGCCCGGAGAAAGGATCTCCCTGCGCCAGATAGGAAGCATAGAGATGACTGGTGACCAGATGGTCACCAGTCATCTCTATTACCGTCGGAGGCCCGGGCGCGATGTGATGACGTCACGCCCGGGTACCCGTAAGTAAACAAAGTGGCTAGTAAGCATGAGATCTGTGAATTTTTTTCACGATCTCATGATTTCCAGCCTGGAGGAGAGATGTGGGGGGAGGGGAAGGTCTTATTGACCCCGCATCTCTCCTTAAAGAGGACCTGTCACACACTATTCCTATTACAAGGGATGTTTACATTCCTTGTAATAGGAATAAAAGCCATCAAAAAAAAAAAAAAAACAGTGTAAAAAATAAATAAATAAGAAAAAAAAAAAATGGTGATCATATCCCTCTTCATCATCATCCATGGTGATCCCCTCTTCTCTTCTCCGTTGAGAATGAATTCAGTTCCTCTGCCGTTTTACTCCTCATGGACAGTTTCCTCCATCACATCTCCTGAATCCCGAGTGACGGACAATTCCTTCCTTTTCATAAATCAGAGTTTTATTTCTCATATTATTCTGGACTCTTCCATGTAACAGACAGGGGAGGGAATGACGATTGATGGGGGAGGGAATGACGATTGATGGGGGAGTGAATGACAATTGATGGGGGAGGGAATGACGATTGATGGGGGAGGGAATGACGATTGATGGGGGAGTGAATGACAATTGATGGGGGAGGGAATGACGATTCATGGGGGAGGGAATGATGATTGACGGGGAGGGAATGACGATTGATGGGGGAGGGAATGACGATTGACGGGGAGGGAATGACGATTGATGGGGGAGGGAATGACAATTGATGGGGGAGGGAATGATGATTGATGGGGGAGGGAATGACAATTGATGGGGGAGGGAATGACAATTGATGGGGGAGGGAATGATGATTGATGAGGGAGGGAATTACAATTAATGGGGGAGGAAATGACGATTGATGGGGGAGGGAATGACGATTCATGGGGGAGGGAATGATGATTGACGGGGAGGGAATGACGATTGATGGGGGAGGGAATGACAATTGATGGGGGAGGGAATTATGATTGATGGGGGAGGGAATGACAATTGATGGGGGAGGGAATGACAATTGATGGGGGAGGGATTGATGAGGGAGGGAATTACAATTAATGGGGGAGGAAATGACGATTGATGGGGGAGGGAATGACGATTGATGGGGGGGGGAATGATGATTGATGGGGGAGGGAATGATGATTGACGGGGAGGGAATGACGATTGATGGGGGAGGGAATGATGATTGACGGGGAGGGAATGACGATTGATGGGGGAGGGAATGACGATTGATGGGGAGGGAATGACGATTGATGGGGGAGGGAATGACAATTGATGGGGGAGGGAATTATGATTGATGGGGGAGGGAATGACAATTGATGGGGGAGGGAATGATGATTGATGGGGGAGGGAATGATGATTCATGGGGGAGGGAATGACGATTAATGGGGGAGGGAATGACGATTGACGGGGAGGAAATGACGATTGATGGGGGAGGGAATGACGATTGATGGGGAGGGAATGACGATTGATGGGGAGGGAATGACGATTGATGGGGGAGGGAATGACGATTGACGGGGGAGAGAATGAAGATTGACGGGGAGGGAATGACGATTGACGGGGGAGGGAATGACGATTGATGGGGGAGGGAATGAAGATTGACGGGGAGGGAATGACGATTGACGGGGAGGGAATGACATTTTGTGATTTCCCTGCAGATGTGTGCCGACAAGATGGCTGCCCAGAGTCTCCGCCTTGCCCTGCCGATCTTCAGCATAAGCCGTGTGCCCCGTGTCCCCAGACCTGCTCGGATCTGACCAATAAGAGGAGCTGCCATGGCGATGAGCACTGCGTTCCGGGTAAGACGATCGGAGGAGACGCCTGTGATCTCTCTGTGTGTGGTGCCACCTCTGTGCTCCTCTCACCCCTCTCCTCATTTCTCCTTCCAGGCTGCTGGTGCCCCGATGGGCTCCTGATGGACAATATGAATCACTGTGTGCGTCCGGAGGAGTGTCCCTGTGAAGTGGAGGGCGCCACCTACTGGCCCGGCCAACTCGTCAAAGCCAACTGTCAGATCTGCACCTGCCAGGAGGGTCAGATGAAGCAGTGCCGGCAGAATCCGGAGTGTACCGGTCAGTGCTCAGCATAGTGCAGTCTACTGCCGGGAGCCGGGTGCCAGGACAAGGTCACCTAGAGCCCCGGGCAACGCGCCAAACTGCCCCCCCAAGATGTATGAGCATTATGTGTCAGCAAAAATCCCCCCCCCCCAAAAAAAATTGAGCGCTAATCTGCATGCTTACCCCCCAGTACAAATCTGCCCCCCCGCTGAAATCCCCCCTCCCGGCACATTTACACCCCTCCTAGCACAAATCCTCTACTCAAAATTTCCCCTCCTAGCACAAATCTACCCCTCAAATTCCCTCCTAGCACAAATCCCCCCCCCCCCAAACAAAATTGTTCCCTCCTAGCACAAATTACCCCTCAAATTTCCCCTCCAAGCACAAATCCACCCCTCAGATTTCCCCCCAAATTGATCCTCCCAAAACAAATCCCCTCCCCCTCAATCTCCCCGCAGTCCCCCCCTTCTCACATGAAGTCACAGTGCCAGGGCAGCCGCCCCCTCCCGGGGTAGAAGGATGGAAAACTCTCTTGTTACGTAGCAGCAGCTGATACCTGTGGGGGTCTCTTCGTTCCTTGCACTGTGTAGTAGTTTCTGGTAGTGTGAGGTCACTGATGTGGTGGGGGTGGGGGGATGTAAGTGTAAGGTGGGAGTCTACAAGAAGAAGCCAGAGACGTACCATCCCCCATACACTGTATATGATGATATTCTGTATTTCTAGTGAACTGCGGCTGGTCGTCCTGGTCACCCTGGGGGGAGTGTCTGGGCCCATGTGGGGTGCAGAGCATCCAGTGGTCCTTCCGAAGCCCCAACAATCCCAGCAAACATGGCAATGGGAAGCAGTGCCGGGGAATCTACCGGAAGGCCCGCAGGTGAGTGGAGGTGTCACCACGGGGAGGGGTCAATGTGAGAGGAGGAGCCACCATGGGCAAGGGTCAGTGTGAGAGGAGGAGCCACCATGGGGAGGGGTCAATGTGAGAGGAGGAGCCACCATGGGCAGGGGTCAGTGTGATAGAAGGAGCCACCATGGGGAGGGGTCAGTGTGAGAGAAGGAGCCACCATGGGTAGGGGTCAGTGTGAGAGGAGGCGCCATCACAGTGAGGGGTCAATGTTAGAGGAGGTGCCACAATGGCAAGGGGTCAATGGGAGAGGAGGGGCCATCACAGTTATGGGTCAATGTTGGAGGAGGTGCCACAGGGTCAAGGGGAGAGAAGGGACCATCACAGCGATGGGTCAATGTTAGAGGAGGTGCCACAATGGCAAGGGGTCAATGGGAGAGAAGGGACCATCACAGCGATGGGTCAATGTTGGTGGAGGTGCCACAATGGCAAGGGGTCAATGGGAGAGAAGGGACCATCACAGCGATGGGTCAATGTTAGAGGAGGTGCCACAATGGCAAGGGGTCAATGGGAGAGGAGGGGCCATCAAAGTGATGGGTTAATGTTGGAGTAGGTGCCACAATGGCAAGGGGTCAATGAGAGAGGAGGGGCCATCACAGTGATGGGTCAATGTTGGAGGAGGTGCCACAATGGCAAGGGGTCAATGGGAGAGGAGGGGCCATCAAAGTGATGGGTTAATGTTGGAGTAGGTGCCACAATGGCAAGGGGTCAATGAGAGAGGAGGGGCCATCACAGTGATGGGTCAATGTTAGAGGAGGTGCTACAATGGCAAGGGGTCAATGGGAGAGGAGGGGCCATCGAAGTGATGGGTCAATGTTAGAGGAGGTGCCACAATGGCAAGGGGTCAATGGGAGAGAAGGGGCCATCGAAGTGATGGGTCAATGTTAGAGGAGGTGCCACAATGGCAAGGGGTCAATGGGAGAGGAGGGGCATCACAGTGATGGGTCAGTGTGAGAGAAGGAGCCACCATGGGGAGGGGTCAGTGTGAGAGGAGGCACCATCACAGTGATGGGTCAATGTTAGAGGAGGTGCCACAATGGCAAGGGGTCAATGGGAGAGGAGGGGCCATCGAAGTGATGGGTCAATGTTGGAGGAGGTGCCACAATGGCAAGGGGTCAATGGGAGAGGAGGGGCCATCACAGTGATGGGTCAATATTAGAGGAGGCGCCACAATGGTAAGGGGTCAATGGGAGAGGAGGGGCCACCACAGTGATGGGTCAATATTAGAGGAGGTGCCACAATGGCAAGGGGTCAATGGGAGAGGAGGGACCATCACAGCGATGGGTTAATGTTGGAGGAGGTGCCACAATGGCAAGGGGTCAATGAGAGAGGAGGGGCCATCAAAGTTATGGGTCAATGTTAGAGGAGGTGCCACAATGGCAAGGGGTCAATGGGAGAGGAGGGGCCATCACAGTGATGGGTCAGTGTGAGAGAAGGAGCCACCATGGGGAGGGGTCAGTGTGAGAGGAGGCACCATCACAGTGATGGGTCAATGTTAGAGGAGGTGCCACAATGGCAAGGGGTCAATGGGAGAGGAGGGGCCATCGAAGTGATGGGTCAATGTTGGAGGAGGTGCCACAATGGCAAGGGGTCAATGGGAGAGGAGGGGCCATCACAGTGATGGGTCAATGTTAGAGGAGGTGCCACAATGGCAAGGGGTCAATGGGAGAGGAGGGGCCATCACAGTGATGGGTCAATGTTGGAGGAGGTGCCACAATGGCAAGGGGTCAATGGGAGAGGAGGCACCATCACAGTGATGGGTCAATGTTAGAGGAGGTGCCACAATGGCAAGGGGTCAATGGGAGAGGAGGGGCCATCGAAGTGATGGGTCAATGTTGGAGGAGGTGCCACAATGGCAAGGGGTCAATGGGAGAGGAGGGGCCACCACAGGGATGAATCAATGTTAGAGGAGGTGCCACAATGGCAAGGAGGCGCCACCATGGTGAGGTGTCAGTGTGAGAGGAGGAGCCACTACGGCGAGGTATTAAAGAAGGCATCACCATGGTCAGGTGTAAATGTGACTTGAGATGCCACCACGGCTAGGGGTCAGTGTGAGAGGGGTTGCCACCAAAGTGAGGGGTCAATGTGATTGGAGGTGCCACCATGACTAGGGGTCAATGTGAGAAGAGGTACCACCACGATGAGGGGTTAATGTGATTGGAGGTTCCACCATGGCTAGGAGTCAATGTGATTGGAGTTGCCACCTCAACGGGGGATCAGTGTGAGAGGAGGTGCCACTATGTCGAGGGGACAAAGTGATTGGAGGTTTCACCACAACGAGGGGTCAGTGTGAGAAGAGATGCCACCATACCAAGGGGTCAGTGTTAGAGGAGGTGCCACAATGGCAAGGAGGCGCCACCATGGTGAGGTGTCAGTGAGCCACTACGGCGAGGTATTAATGTGAGAGGAGGCATCACCATGGTCAGGTGTAAATGTGACTTGAGATGCCACCATATCAAGGGCTCAGTGTGAGAGGGGCCGTACAGGGCGAGGTGTTAGAGGGGCCGTACAAGGCGAGGTGTTAGAGGGGCCGTACAAGGCGAGGTGTTAGAGGGGCCGTACAGGGCGAGGTGTTAGAGGGGCCGTACAGGGCTCAGTGTTAGAGGGGCCGTACAGGGCGAGGTGTTAGAGGGGCCGTACAGGGCGAGGTGTTGGTGGTAGTTGTACTTCTGTCACATAGTCCCTCCGGACCCCTCTATATTCCTCTGACAGATTTATCCCCCCTCTTTAGGTGTCAGACGGAGCCGTGTGAGGCGTGTACCCACCACGGGAAGACATACAGCACCGGTGAACGTTGGAGGTCTGGAGAATGCCATGTGTGCCAATGTCTGCCCAACCTGAGCGTACAATGCTCCCAATTCTGCCAGTTCACTAATGTGGGGTGCCCCAAGGTGAGATCTATAGTACCGTACGGTCTGTAGAGGTGTCATCCTCTGTTATATAATACACGCAGTAACCCATAGCAACCAGTTAGCATTCTCCACCCACAAGACTGTGCTCCATCTCTTGCAGGGTCAGTTCCTGGTGGAGGGCTCGGGGGACACCTGCTGCCATTGTTCGGAGACAGGTGAGTGTGTGTCCATCCACCGCCATGATAAATGGCCCCGCCTCCTAGTAAATATGAGATCACAGCTGCTTTTATTAGTCGGGTATAAATGAATTGAATACACATTATCACTTTATACTTTGTGTAGTCAGTCACTAGAGGAAGCCAGCTGACAGGAGTGGGAGAGACAGATACACGGATTGCTACAGTCTGGGAAAGTTGGTGGAGCTCCAGGGGGAGGTGGTGGGACCCCGGGGAGGGGGTGGGGGGTTAAGCAGGGGGGTGTGGTTGGACCTCTGGGGAATTTGGACGGGGGGGGGGGTGGGACTCCAGGAGGATGTAGTTGGATCCCTGGGGGAGGTGGGACCCCAGGGGTAATAAACCAGGGGGGGCAGTAGAACCCAGGGGAATGTTGTTGGACCTCTGGGGGATGTGGATGGGGGGAGGTGGGACCCCAGGGGTGGTAAACCAGGGGGAGGCAGTAGAACCCCAGGGGGAGGGCAGTGGGAGGAGGTGGGACTCCAGGGAGATGTGGTTTGACCCCGTGGGGAGGAGGTGGGACCCCAGGGGTGGTAAAGCAGGGGGAGAAGGTGTAAGCTCAGGAGGATGTGGTTTGACCCCTGGAGGAGAAGGGGGGGCCCCAGGGGTGGTAAACAAGGGGGATGCAGTAGAACACCATGGGGATGTGGTTGGACCTCTGGGTGATGTGGTTGGACCATGGGGAAGGACAGAGGGGGAGGTGGGACCCCAGAAGGATGTGGTTGGACCCCTGGAGGAGGAGGGTGGCCCCAGGGGTGGTAAAGAAGGGGGATGCAGTAGAACCCCATGGGGACGTGGTTGGACCTCTGGGTGATGTGGTTGGACCATGGGGAAGGACAGAGGGGGAGGTGGGACCCCAGAAGGATGTGGTTGGACCCCTGGAGGAGGAGGGTGGCCCCAGGGGTGGTAAAGAAGGGGGATGCAGTAGAACCCCAGGGGGATGTGGTTGGACCTCTGGGGGATGTGGTTAGACCCTGGGGAAGGACAGAGGGGGAGCTGGGACCCCAGGGGTGGTAAACCAGGGGGAGGCAGTGGTACCCCAGGGGGATGTGGTTGGACTCCTGGGGGAGGGCAGTGGGAGGAGGTGGGACCCCAGGGGGATGTGGTTGGACCCCTGGGGAGAAACAGGGGAAGGAGGTAGGGCCACAGAGGTGGGAAACCAGGGGTAGCCAGTGGGACTTCAGGAGGATGTGGTTGGACCCCTGGGGGAGAACAAGGTATGGAGGTGGGACTCCAGGGGGGATGTGGTTGGACCCCTGGGGAGAAACAGGGGGAGGAGGTAGGACCCCAGAGGTGGGAAACCAGGGGAAGGCAGTGGGACCTCAGGGGGATTTGGTTGGACCCCTGGGGGAGAACAAGGGACAGAGGAGGGACTACAGGGGGATGTGGTTGGACCCCTGGGGGAGAACAAGGGATGGAGGCGGGACTCCAGGCGTATGTGGTTGGACCTCTGGGTAGGAGTTGGTACCCCAGGAGGATGAACAGTGGGAGGTAGTAAGAACCCAGGGGAATGTGGAGGGATCCTAGGGGAGCTGCTGAGACCCCAGTGGGTGTGGTTGGACCCGATGGGGAATTGTTGGCACCCTGGGGGTATTAAAAATGAAAAAAGAGATTTGTATATATCTGTTATATTTCCGTAGATATTGAACACCTATTTCCTTCCCTCAGCGCCAAACAAGACAGAAGGTTCCGGCATGCAACCTACAGGCCTTCCGGTCACCATCCCCATCCCTGGGCTTACTACCTACCCACTGCCCACTGCTGGAGGTAAGTACGGAGGACGGGTGATGTATCTGTGTGAATTCATGACATGATAAGCCTGGAATCTGACTCTTCATGATCTGCCTGGTGACCACACGTCTCCGGTATACATCACAGAGGAGGAGCAATGCGGTTTCCCTTACCGGGACAACTCGATTCCAGTAGCACAATACTTGTTTGGTGGAGGAGGGATGAGAAAATACATTCTTTTTGGGGAGGTAGAACAGTTATCACAGCCTGCAATACCACCAGCCACCACTGGAGGACGACTCACCCAAACTAGCGTGCAGACAGTCTAAAGGTTGTGGAGCCGCCTAGTAATTCTTCTCCCTACAACAAATATTTTATACGTCATTATAGGTGACACATAATTCCTCTAATGCCGTGTACACACGGCCGGAATTTCTGACGGACTTAGATAGAAAGCCGGTTCTCTATTTTTCCATCGAAAATTCCAACAGAGGTTTTCCCATTTTAAAGTCCGACCGTGTGAACGCAGCATTAGAGTGATGGTTCCCAGACAGGGCAGGGTCTTAGATTCTAAAGGCCTCTGCTTCCTTGGGGGTGGTAGTTGGATTCCTCTCTGAGGGTCCATAGGGTGAACGACGATGAACTCCTCCTCACCACAAGACTGCGCGGTCCCATCAGAGACCACAAGACTGTGCGGTCCCATCAGAGACCGCAAGACTGCGCGGTTCCATCAGAGACCCCAAGACTGCGCGGTCCCATCAGAGACCATAAGACTGCGCGGTCCCATCAGAGACCACAAGACTGCGTGGTCCCATCAGAGACCACAAGACTGCGCGGCCCCATCAGAGACCACAAGACTGTGCGGTCCCATCAGAGACCACAAGACTGCGCGGCCCCATCAGAGATCACAAGACTGCGCGGTCCCATCAGAGATCACAAGACTGCGTGGTCCCATCAGAGACCACAAGACTGCGCGGTCCCATCAGAGACCACAAGACTGCGCGGTCCCATCAGAGACCACAAGACTGCGCGGTCCCATCAGAAATTTGTGCTCATTCAGGTCTGCAGGCCAATCTTTTCAGGTTCTAAATTGTGAACATTTGCCAGGTGATCGATTCTCACCATGTCTGTCCCTTGTCTTCACAGACGAATGTTATAAACCTCTCCGGATCTCCCGACTCCCACCGCACAGCTTCACAGCCTCTTCAGAACTCGCTGATCATCCGGCGTACACGGCCCAGCTAAACCGGGTCTCTCCGATGGCAGAACTTCATGGCTGGAGCCCACAGAACAGTGATTACCAGGATCTCCCGGCCAGGGCGCCCCATCTACAGATTGACCTGCAGGAGCCGAGGAACCTTACAGGTATCTGGACTGGTGTCGGGTCATTCAGGGTTTGGACCAGATCATTGTGGATCCCCAGCAGGAGCCCAGGAGCCCCACAGGTATCTAGACTAGGGTTGCCACCTCATCCCTTTAAACCCAAACGCATAATAATTACCCGGTTCTGGGGCTGATTATGGTGGTAATTAAACTCCCTTGGTGCCGTATCTCCATTAAATTAGCCTCAGAACCCGTGTATTTCATCTGTGTTTGGGTTTAAAGGGATTAGGTGGCAACTCTAATCTAGACTGGTGTCAGGTGATCCAACGTTTGTTCCATATTATTGTGGATCACCTGCAGGAGCCCAGGAACCTCTCAGGTATCTGGACTGGTGTCAGGTGATCCAGGCTTCCATCCAGATCATTGTAGATCACCTGCAGGAGCCCAGGAACCTCACAGGTATGTGGACTGGTGTCAGGTGATCCAGGCTTCCATCCAGATCATTGTAGATCACCTGCAGGAGCCCAGGAACCTCACAGGTATCTGGACTGGTGTCAGGTGATCCAGGCTTCCATCCAGATCATTGTAGATCACCTGCAGGAGCCCAGGAACCTCACAGGTATCTGGACTGGTGTCAGGTGATCCAGGCTTCCATCCAGATCATTGTAGATCACCTGCAGGAGCCCAGGAACCTCACAGGTATGTGGACTGGTGTCAGGTGATCCAGGCTTCCATCCAGATCATTGTAGATCACCTGCAGGAGCCCAGGAACCTCCCAGGTATCTGGACTGGTGTCAGGTGATCCAGGCTTCCATCCAGATCATTGTAGATCACCTGCAGGAGCCCATGAACCTCACAGGTATGTGGACTGGTGTCAGGTGATCCAGGCTTCCATCCAGATCATTGTAGATCACCTGCAGGAGCCCAGGAACCTCACAGGTATGTGGACTGGTGTCAGGTGATCCAGGCTTCCATCCAGATCATTGTAGATCACCTGCAGGAGCCCAGGAACCTCACAGATATCTGGACTGGTGTCAGGTGATCCAGACTTCCATCCAAATCATTGTGGATCACCTGCAGGAGCCCAGGAAGCTCACAGGTATCTGGACTGGTGTCAGGTGATCCAGGCTTCCATCCAGATCATTGTAGATCACCTGCAGGAGCCCAGGAACCTCCCAGGTATCTGGACTGGTGTCAGGTGATCCAGGCTTCCATCCAGATCATTGTAGATCACCTGCAGGAGCCCATGAACCTCACAGGTATGTGGACTGGTGTCAGGTGATCCAGGCTTCCATCCAGATCATTGTAGATCACCTGCAGGAGCCCAGGAACCTCACAGGTATGTGGACTGGTGTCAGGTGATCCAGGCTTCCATCCAGATCATTGTAGATCACCTGCAGGAGCCCAGGAACCTCACAGATATCTGGACTGGTGTCAGGTGATCCAGACTTCCATCCAAATCATTGTGGATCACCTGCAGGAGCCCAGGAAGCTCACAGGTATCTGGACTGGTGTCAGGTGATCCAGGCTTCCATCCAGATCATTGTAGATCACCTGCAGGAGCCCAGGAACCTCACAGGTATCTGGACTGGTGTCAGGTGATCCAGGCTTCCATCCAGATCATTGTAGATCACCTGCAGGAGCCCAGGAACCTCACAGGTATGTGGACTGGTGTCAGGTGATCCAGGCTTCCATCCAGATCATTGTAGATCACCTGCAGGAGCCCAGGAACCTCACAGGTATCTGGACTGGTGTCAGGTGATCCAGGCTTCCATCCAGATCATTGTAGATCACCTGCAGGAGCCCAGGAACCTCACAGGTATCTGGACTGGTGTCAGGTGATCCAGGCTTCCATCCAGATCATTGTAGATCACCTGCAGGAGCCCAGGAACCTCCCAGGTATGTGGACTGGTGTCAGGTGATCCAGGCTTCCATCCAGATCATTGTAGATCACCTGCAGGAGCCCAGGAACCTCCCAGGTATCTGGACTGGTGTCAGGTGATCCAGGCTTCCATCCAGATCATTGTAGATCACCTGCAGGAGCCCATGAACCTCACAGGTATGTGGACTGGTGTCAGGTGATCCAGGCTTCCATCCAGATCATTGTAGATCACCTGCAGGAGCCCAGGAACCTCACAGGTATGTGGACTGGTGTCAGGTGATCCAGGCTTCCATCCAGATCATTGTAGATCACCTGCAGGAGCCCAGGAACCTCCCAGGTATCTGGACTGGTGTCAGGTGATCCAGGCTTCCATCCAGATCATTGTAGATCACCTGCAGGAGCCCATGAACCTCACAGGTATGTGGACTGGTGTCAGGTGATCCAGGCTTCCATCCAGATCATTGTAGATCACCTGCAGGAGCCCAGGAACCTCACAGGTATGTGGACTGGTGTCAGGTGATCCAGGCTTCCATCCAGATCATTGTAGATCACCTGCAGGAGCCCAGGAACCTCACAGATATCTGGACTGGTGTCAGGTGATCCAGACTTCCATCCAAATCATTGTGGATCACCTGCAGGAGCCCAGGAAGCTCACAGGTATCTGGACTGGTGTCAGGTGATCCAGGCTTCCATCCAGATCATTGTAGATCACCTGCAGGAGCCCAGGAACCTCCCAGGTATCTGGACTGGATTCTAGTAAATCAGGACTTGGTCCAGATGATTTTGGATCACCTGCAGGAGCCCAGGAACCTCGCAGGTATCTGGAATGATGTCAGGTGATCTGGGGTTTGTTCTAGATCATTGTAGATCACCTCCCCCGGACTGTATTGTGCTTTCACACATCTGGAAGTGATTTCTGTGTCTGATCCCTTCCACAATGTATCAGGAACGGGCACAATCTCCCTCATAGCCACCCACAGACTTCAGAGGGCAACCAGGTGTGTGGACACGCCCCCGGACACAGCACCAGAGCGCGTCACATTGTGGTGTCCCCTGGTATAGAAAGAGAGGCACATACCTCTGGTGGTTGTATGGTGATATGACCTACCTGAATAGACAGCTGTACTTCGGGATATGCTCTCACTGTGATGTCATTCTCCATTGAGGGTGGGAGGAGCCGAGAGAGGCGAGAGGGTGGGAGGAGCAGAGAGAGGCAAGAGGGTGGGAGGAGCAGAGAGAGGTGAGAGGGTGGGAGGAGCAGAGAGAGGCGAGAGGGTGGGAGGAGCAGAGAGAGGCACATACCTCTGGTGGTTGTATGGTGATATGACCTACCTGAATAGGCAGGTGTACTTCGGGATATTCTCTCACTGTGATGTCATTCTCCATTGAGGGTGGGAGGAGCCGAGAGAGGCACATATCTCTGGTCATCGTTTTATGGCGGTATGGCCTACCTGTATGGACAGGTATACATTGGAATATTCTCTAACTGTGATGTCATTCTCCATTGAGGGTGGGAGGAGCAGAGAGAGGTGAGAGGGTGGGAGGAGCAGAGATGGGCGAGAGGGTGGGAGGAGCAGAGAGAGGTGGGAGGAGCAGAGAGAGAGGTGAGAGGGTGGGAGGAGCAGAGAGAGACACATACGCACGGGATATACTCTCACTGTGATGTCACTCTCCATTGAGGGTGGGAGGAGCAGAGAGAGGCGAGAGGGTGGGAGGAGCCGAGAGAGGCACATACTTCTGGTGGTTGTATTGCGATATGACCTACCTGTATGAACAGGTGTACTTCGGGATATACTCTCACTGTGATGTCACTCTCCATTGAGGGTGGGAGGAGCAGAGAGAGGCGAGAGGGTGGGAGGAGCAGAGAGAGGTGGGAGGAGCAGAGAGAGAGGTGAGAGGGTGGGAGGAGCAGAGAGAGGCACATACGCACGGGATATACTCTCACTGTGATGTCACTCTCCATTGAGGGTGGGAGGAGCAGAGAGAGGCGAGAGGGTGGGAGGAGCAGAGAGATGTGAGAGGGTGGGAGGAGCAGAGAGAGGCACATACCTCTGGTGGTTGTATGGTGATATGACCTACCTGTATGGACAGGTGTACTTCGGGATATTCTCTCACTGTGATGTCACTCTCCATTGAGGGTGGGAGGCACATACGCACGGGATATACTCTCACTGTGATGTCACTCTCCGTTGAGGGTGGGAGGAGCATACGCACGGGATATACTCTCACTGTGATGTCACTCTCCGTTGTGTTCCAGGAATTGCAGTGCAGGGTGGCGGTTCCTTGGATTTCTATGTCAGCAGCTTCTCAGTCCAGTTCAGTGATGACGGGGTGCACTGGTCCGATTACACCGAGAGGAGCCCCGACACCGAACCGGACACCAAGGTGAGTGAGGCGCACCCATGACCTGGCCGGTACACACACGTTACATGTGATTGGTGGACCCGCCTACAACATACATGTCACAAATTGCACGTGTGTGAAGGAAGACGTCATGGCAGACAGCTTGGAAAGGTTGGCGCTATGATTAAGCTCCCTGTGGAGCGAAACGCGTTAGGGGCAGAGGAGCGGGTGGCATCGACCAGATAATACCAATAAACATTCATCCTGGGCTTGTGAGATGATGAAGATTCTTTGTTGGGATGATGATTGTGAATCAGGTGATGGCCAATGGAGAAGGATGTAGGCGGGAGTGGCCTAATCTAACTTCCAGCTCGGTTGGTCGCTCTCCTCCAATGGGGAGGACCACCTCAGTCCTCCATGGCAGCCGGCGTCTCAAGGGGTTCCTCCGGGGCGGGGCCAGGATGTCTGAGATACATCCTCTGAAGGTTCCAGCCCCAGAGGGAGGGGCCTGAGATATTTATTACCACTCCCAGCATTTCCCCCC